>NW_024070210.1:85578862-86088147 GCF_014754425.2 Oryx dammah
CCAGGATCTGATTGTCATTTTTAAAAGATCACCCTGGAATCGAGGCACCAGATAGAAGATTGGTGTTTATTAAGTCCAGGCAGAAAAGAATGAGAATAACTCGGACCAGGTGATGTCAGAGGAAACCGAGAAGAGTGGGCTTGAGAGGGCTGGAGTGGGTAGAGCCTGCAGGCTTTGCTGATGGGAAGTGGAGGAAAATCCCAAGGAAGGACCTCCAAGCTTCTGACTGGAGCAGCGGGGTGGGTGGTAATGCCAAGCGCATTGATGGAGAGACTCAGGGAAAAGCCAGTTTGGAAGAGAAAACCTCAAGTACCTCTTCGGTTGTGTGAAGTGAGGGATGCTATAAGACATCCAAGTGAAAACATTCTAGGGGCAGCTGGATGTTGGTCGTGGGACTCAGAAGGCAGGGCAGGGCTGGGCTGGGCTGGGCTGGGCTGGGGTTCTCAGGAGCCCAGGCCACTTTGGGGTGACTGGAGGAAGGCAGCAGCCCAAGGCACACCACACTCAGCCAGATACTACGGTGGATATTTGGGGTCACATCTGATTCCAGTTTTCCACACAGCTTGGGGTATGTGTGTGTGTTTTAGTTAATCAAGACTTCATTGTACTTTTTTTTTTTGCATACTTCTGACTTTTTATTCAGTTTGTCATATACACATAAGATCTGTATCTATGTAATACTTTGTTTTTCTTTTTTTTTTAATTTTTTGGTTTTTAATTTTTACAATGTTGTGTTGATCTCTGCTGTACAACGATACAAATCAGCCATGATTATACATATATCCCTCCCTCTCGACCCTGCCTCCCATCCCCGCATCCCGCCCCTCTAGGTCATCACAATAGGAATTCATCACGTCACTGCTGGTGTGTTTTAAAATCCTTCAGAGCAGCTCTTGAAAGCTTAAAGAAGGAGCTCCATTTTGATCAATGTCTCTACCTAGAGAGGAAGATAAATGATGTAAGGCAGAAAACTCCACTGGCTTTCATGAAACTGGGAGTCTTATTCCTGACAGAGGTGATCCGTGTGTTCTCTGAAAGCATGGGATGGCTGTCCAAAGCTGGGAGTGAAAACAATGTTAATTACAGCAAATTTCAGCGTGGTGTTTCTGATTCCAGTTTTTAGGCCTGTTTTCCATGAGCTTGACATCTGCTTAACCAACACATTGGCAGACTCCTGTTTTTAAAAAAAAAAAAAAATCAAAAGGGCAGATTTTTGCTCTCACCAGCACTTGCTCCGACTTTCCATCTCCAGCCTCTGGATGCTGATGCGAGGGTCTCTATTCAACCGCATCCACCTGCCCCCAGCAAGCCTTTGGTTTCTTCTGCAGACCCTTTGTAACGGAGCTCCCACTGAAAAAGACTGCCTAGCCAATGTCTGTTGGTTTCTGATTTAGAGAATTCTTCCTTCTACAAGGCTGTGAATGCTTTGGAAAGTTGAGGGGATGTTTTGATAAGTCACACATTAGCGAACATGTGTTTGTATAGCACAAAATATGACACTGGGGGAACAGAACCATTTTATTTTATTTTATTTTATTTTTAAATATATATTTTTATTTACTTGGCTGCATCGGGTCTTAGTTGCACACGCGGGATCTTTGGTAACAGCGCACAGACTCTCTAGTTGCCGTGCCAGGCTTAATTGCTATTTGGCCTGTGGGATCTTAGTTCCCCAGCTAGGGATCAAACCTGTGTCTCCTGCCCTGCAAGGCAGATTCTTAACCCCCAGACCACCAGGGAAGTGCGGAACAGAACCATTTTAAATTTTTTATTTATTTATTTCATTTTTTTTTTGGCTATGCTGGGTTTTTGTTGCTGTACACAGGCTTTCTCAAATCTTCCCTGGTGGCTCAGAGGGTAATACATCTGCCTGCAATGCAGGAGACCCAGGTTTAATTCCTGGGTCAGGAAGATCCCCTGGAGAAGGAATGGCACCCCACTCCCATACTCTTGCCTGGAAAATCCCATGGACGGAGAAGCCTGGTAGGCTACAGTCCATGCGTTTGCAAAGAGTCGGGCACGGCTGGTGGCGTCACTTTACTCGCAGGCTTTCTCCAGCTGTGGCTAGCAGGGGCTGCTGCTCATTGTGGTGTGCAGGCTCCTCAGTGCAGTGGTTTCTCTTGTTGCGGAGCACCGGCTCTGGGTGCCTGGGCTTCCGTAGCTGTGGCGCACAGGCTTAGTTGCCCTGTGGTGTGTGGGATCTTCCTGGACCAGGGATCCATCCTGTGTCCCCTGCACTGGCTGGTGAGTTCCTAACCAGTGGGCTACTGGGGAAGGCCCAGAACCATTTTCTGATGAAAGAAGGATACTGAAGTAGGGGAGAGAGGTCGGCGGGTCAGGCACCCAGCATATATCATGGGGACACACAGAGCCTGGCTGGAGAGCAGAGGCTGAGTGGACGGTGTGTGTGGGGGGGGTGCTGTGGGCAAAGGGAAGGCTGTCTTGTGTCCCATCTGCTCACGTCCTTCTTAGATGTGCACTGCATTCTCAGTTGCTCAGTTGTGTCCGACCCTGTGTGACCCCACGGACTGTAGCGCACCAGGCTCCTCGGTCCATGGAATTCTCCAGGCAAGATCACTGGACTGGGTAGCCGTTTCTGATGAGCTCATCCATAGCCATTCATTCACTTGTTCATTCTTTTTTTTTTTCTGTTTTTTTTTTTTTTTTATTGAAGGATAACTACTTTACAGGATAATTGTTTTCTGTCAAACCTCAACATGAATCAGCCATAAATATACATATATCCACTCCTTTTTGAAGCTTCCTCCCATCTCCCTCCCCATCCCACCCCTCTAGGTTGATACAGAGACCGTTTCAGTTTCCTGAGCCATACAGCAAATTCCCGTTGGCTATCTATTTTACATATGGTAATGAAAGTTTCCATATTACTCTTTCCATACATCTCACCCTCCCCTCCCTTCTCCCCATGTCCATAAGTCTGTTCTCTGTGTCTGCTTCTCCATTGCTGCCCTATAAATAAATTCTTCGGTACCATTTTTCTAGATTCCATATATATGTGTTCAGTTCAGTTCAGTTCAGTCGCTCAGTTGTGTCCGACTCTTTGCGACCCCATGAATCGCAGCATGCCAGGCCTCCCTGTCCATCACCCACTCCCAGAGTTCACTCAGACTCACGTTCATCGAGTCCGTGATGCCATCCAGCCACCTCATCCTCGGTCGTCCCCTTCTCCTCCTGCCCCCAATCCCTCCCAGCATCAAAGTCTTTTCCAATGAGTCAACTCTTCGCATGAGGTGGCCAAAGTACTGGAGCTTCAGCTTAAGCATCATTCCTTCCAAAGAAATCCCAGGGTTGATCTCCTTCAGAATGGACTGGTTGGATCTCCTTGCAGTCCAAGGGACTCTCAAGAGTCTTCACCAACACCACAGTTCAAAAGCATCAGTTCTTCGGTGCTCAGCCTTCTTCACAGTCCAACTCTCACATCCATACAGGACCAGTGGAAAAACCATAGCCTTGACTAGATGGACCTTAGTCGGCAAAGTAATGTGTCTGCTTTTGAATATACTATCTAGGTTGGTCATAACTTTTCTTCCAAGGAGTAAGCGTCTTTTAATTTCATGGCTGCAATCACCATCTGCAGTGATTTGGGAGCCCCCCAAAATAAAGTCTGACACTGTTTCTACTGTTTCCCCATCTATTTCCCATGAAGTGATGGGACCAGATGCCATGATCTTCGTTTTCTGAATGTTGAGCTTTAAGCCAACTTTTTCACTCTCCTCTTTCACTTTCATCAAGATGCTTTTTAGTTCCTCTTGACTTTCTGCCATAAGGGTGGTGTCATCTGCATATATGAGGTTATTGATATTTCTCCTGGCAATCTTGATTCCAGCTTGTGTTTCTTCCAGTCCAGCGTTTCTCATGATGTGCTCTGCATATAAGTTAAATAAGCAGGGTGACAATATACAGCCTTGACGTACTCCTTTTCCTATTTGGAACCAGTCAGTTGTTCCATGTCCAGTTCTAACTGTTGCTTCCTGACCTGCATACAGATTTTTCAAGAGGCAGGTTAGGTGGTCTGGTATTCCCATCTCTTTCAGAATTTTCCACAGTTAATTGTGATCCACACAGTCAAAGGCTTTGGCATAGTCAATAAAGCAGAAATACCATATTTATCTTTCTCTTTCTGACTTACTTCACTCTGTATAATAGGTTCTAGGTTCATCCACCTCATTAGAACCTTGACTCAAATGCATTCTTTATTATGGCTGAGTAATATTCCATTGTGTATATGTACCACAGCTTCTTTATCCATTTATCTGTCGATGGACATCTAGGTTGCTTCTGTGTTCTAGCTATTGTAAATAGTGCTGCAACGAACAATGGGATACATGTGTCTTTTTCAGTTTTGGTTTCCTCGGGGTATATGCCTAGGAGTGAGATTGCTGTGTCATATGGTGGCTTTACTCCTAGTTTTTTAAGGACTCTCCATACCTTCTTCCATAGTGGCTGTATCAATTTACATTCCCACCAACAGTGCAAAACCATTTCCTTTTCTCCACACCCTCTCCAGCATTTATTGTTTGTAGACTTTTTGATGAAAGCCATTCTGACCAGTGTGAGATGATATCTCATTGTGTTTTTGATCTGCATTTCTCTAATAATGAGCATCGTTGAGCAAATGTTGATATGTTCATTAGCCATCTGTATGTCTTCTTTGGAGAAATGTCTGTTTAGGTCTTTTCCCCACTTTTTGATTGGGTTGTTTGTTTTTCTGGTATTGAGTTGTATGAGCTGCTTGTTTATTTTGGAAATTAATCCTTTGTCAGTTGTTTCATTTGCTATTATTATTTCCCATTCCGAGGGTTGTCTTTTCACCTTGCTTATAGTTTCCTTTGCTGTGCAAAAGCTTTCAAGTTTATTCAGGTCCCACTTGTTTACTTTTGTTTTTATTCCTGTTACTCTAGGAGGTGGGTCATAGAGGATCTTGCTTTATGTCATCGAATGTTCTGCCTATGTTTTCCTCTAAAAGTTCTATATTTTCTGGTCTTACATGTGGGTCTTTAATCCATTTTGAGTTTTTCTTTGTGTATGGTGTTAAGAAGTGTTCTAATTTCATTCTTTTACATGTAACTGTCCAGTTTTCCCAGCGCCACTTATTGAAGAAGCTGTCTTTGCCCCATTGTATATTCTTGCCTCCTTTGTCAAAAATAAGGTGCCCATAGGCCCATGGGTTTATTTCTGGGCTTTCTCTCTTGTTCCACTGGTCTATATTTCTGTTCTTGTGCCAGTACCATACTGTCTTGGTGACGGTAGCTGTGTAGTATAATCTAAAGTCAGGAAGCTTGATTCCTCCAGCTCCATTCTTCTTTCTCAAGACTGCTTTGGCTATTTGGGGTCTTTTGTATTTCCATATGAATTGTGAAATTTTTTGTTCTATTTCTGTGAAAAATGCCATTGGTAATTTGATAGGGATCGCATTGAATCTGTAGATTGCATTTGGTAGTATAGTCATTTTCACAATACTGATTCTTCCTACCCAGGAACATGGAATATCTCTCCATCTGTTTATGTCATCTTTGATTTCTTTCATTAGTGTCTTATAATTTTTGTGTACAGTTCTTTTGCCTCCTTAGGTAAGTTTATTCCTAGATATTTCTTTTTGTTGCAGTGGTGAAGGGGATTGATTCCTTAATTCCTCTTTCTGATTTTTCATTGCTAGTATTTAGAAATGCAAGTGATTTCTGTGTATGGATTTTGTATCCTGCAACCTTGCTAAATTCACTGGTTAGCTCTAGTAATTTTTTCTGATACTACCTTTAGGGCTTTCTATGTACAGTATTGTGTCATCTGCAAACACTGAGAGCTTTACTTCTTCTTTTCCAATCTGGATTCCTTGTATTTCTTTTTCTTCTCTCATTGCTGTAGCTAGGACTTCCAGAACTATGTTGAGTAATAGTGGTGAAAGTGGACACCCTTGCCTTGTTCCTGAGCTTAGAGGGAATGCTTTCAGTTTTTCACCACTGAGAATAGTGTTTGCTGTAGGCTTGTCATGTCACTTGTTTATTCTTCAGTCTGTTCTGTCTACTTTGTTGTGAGCCTGTGCAGGCCTCAGGGGGGAGGAGGGACAGAACCCTCTCAAGTTCATTTAAAGTCACTTCCCTTATGGCACCAAAGGCAAGGTTATCATAGGGTCTTCAGATCTTTAACTCAAATGAAAGCTTCCCAAAGAAAACTATTGCTGGTCCAGCTGGAAGGGTGTCATTTTAGGGTGTGGGTAGAGGGTCTCACCCGACCCCACTAACAAGAGCTCTCCGCTGCCCTGCCTGTCCTCTCAGAGACACAGCCAGCCTTGATGAAGATGCTCAAAAGCAGTAAAGGAGGTAGAGCCTTGGAAACAGACGGGAAGCAGACCTCAGCACCAGTACATGGGCCTGGGGCAAGTCGGTCTCAGACCTTTGGCTTCCTCAGTTATTTAATGAGGATAAAAACCCCTAATCACTTGTTAGAATTAAATGAAATACTGTTCTAAGGCACCTGACCCATCCTGGCCCTTGGTGGGTGCTCTGAGTGTGGCAAGAGATCTTCACCAGGAGATTCAGAGAAGGAATGGAACATGAGCCCTGCCCAGGTACTGGGGAGGGCTAAATCCCCCTCTACATGTGTCCCTCCAGCTAGAAGACCTGGGTCCCAGCAGAGCCTCCATTTCCCATTGGTGGAAGGAGCCCTCAAGCTACGCTGTGTGTGTGTTCTTTATATTTGTCGAGCAGCAGTAACTCTAGGCCCCAGAGGGATGCAGGGACAGCCTATGGCATGGTTCCATCCCTTGGACTCTCTACCGTGGGGAGTCTCTGCAGTGGGGAGGGCTGGGTTGAGAGGCAGGACAGGCAGGGAAGGTGCAGGATGGGCTGGGCAGGTGGGAGGTGGGTAGGTGGGCAGGGTGAGTGGGACTTGCACTGGGTCCCTTGGGTGCAGGATAAGGTTGACAGCATGAGCAGGTGTGCAGGGGCAGGAAACTGAGGGCAGAGCCTTGGAGGGGGAGGGGCAGCCAGAGTGCCTGCAGTGTAGACAGTGTTAGGGGCCGCCGGCTGGGGTCTGATGAGGGATGAATGTATGAGTTCTCTCCCTGTGGTCATCTCTGCACACACGTGAGGGCTTCCTCCAGACTCGGCCCTAATGGGACCCCGAACTCTCCAGCCACGGTGGCCCACCCCCTCATCGCACACAGGAGGAAGCTTTCTGACTCTGACATGTACTTTTTCACATGTTTAACATTCAGGAGACATCAAAGTACATATTGATTCAGGTTCTTCCTCCTGGGAAGGTGGACATGTGGCCACAGCCACCCACAGCATAGCTGCTGGCAAGCTCAGAGCTGCTCGCAGCCAGAAACAGCAGTGGGTGTGGACTGGGGATGCACTGGTTCCTGGATGAGATCACTTCCCGAGATTCCTCTAAGAAACAAGTGCTCTGCTTATTCCATGGGGAGGGATGACGCCTTTCCACAGAAGTCTCTCATTCCCTCTTCCTGCCCTCCCTGTCCACTCTGGGGATAGAGCTGGTCCTTCAGACAGAAGGCACCTCTCTCCTGTAAGCTCATCCCTCTCTCTGGACTCCAATGGGGAGAAATCATTGCCTCCTGTGATTACCAACCCCCATCAGCCCTCTCTGACTGATCCTTTGGCTACACGTGCATGTATACACATACACGCACACTAGGCGCTCCCGGCGAGCTGTGTTCTGACCAGCACGAGGCCAGGGGAGCCAAGCACAGGAGACGCCATTCAGAGATAAAGGTCTTGCCTGCTTCTTCAGCAGAGGGAAGAAGGAAGGATTGGCTGGTGATATTAGTGGTTGGAAAAATATGAAGCAGAATGGACTCCATAGTGTTTCCTTCTGAGAAAAAGACAGAGAGCCATGAAGCCACATCCAGAAGGCAGTCATTTGTTAAGAAATCAGATGCTCAGTTGATTAGAGAAGCTAGGAAACCAGAGGAGAGGTCTTTGCCAAGAGCAGAGAGGAGGTCTTTGTCACTTGGGGAGACCCAAGTGTGAGCAAGTTTGCTCTAAAGCAGTGGCCTCCAAACGTTTTGGCACCAGGGACTGTTTCATGGAAGACAATTTTTTCACAAGGGTTGAGGGGGTAGGGAGGATGGTTTTAGGATGATTCAAGCACATTATGTTTATTGAGCACTTTATTTCTATTGTTATTACATCAGCTCCACTTCAAATCATCAGGCATTAGATCCCGGAGATTAGAGACCCCTTCTTTAAAGACCAGGGCGTGCTCTAAAGCACCAGGGCTTGGTGGTAAAACTGGCTTGGTGTCACCAGACCTCCCCCACCTGATCACGACCTCCAGCCCTAGCAGCAGAGCAGTGCCGGTTCAGGGCAGAGCCACTAGGGGGCAGGCAAGAGGGTGTCACAGCTCACTTTCATAAGTGGTTTGAAGCTGAGGAGCACTTGTATTGGACCCAAGTACTAGCGAGGAGGGAAAGCATGCCTTCCTGTTGACCCCAGTCCTGGCAGGCCACCTGATAGAGACCCACAGGGGTGATGGCCATCTGCTTGCCCCTTGAAGTGCCCCTGTATCATCTGCCTACTCCTCCCCGCCAGAAGGGAGATGACTTTGGAAGTGAATCCAGAGGAAAAGGTCACACAGACTCAGAATATCCTGTCTGGATATTAGACCACCTGGTCCAGCTTCCTCATTTTCTATAATGGAGATCGAGGCCTGGCGAGAAGTAGGTTGTTCAACGTTCAGCCAGTCAGTGGCAGAAGCCAGGAGGGGACCCAGGTCTTCTGGTGCCCAGCCTACTTCCGCTCACCACAGCAGCCCTAATTCTCAGGAGTTGGGTTCCCATCCCCCCTTCTCTGAGTTCTAGAACCAGCTGTCCTAAACTCAGGAGTCCATCCTCTGGCCTTTGACCCTGACAGTAATGCTCCAGCCATGTCTCCCTTCTAAAGGATCATAGCTTCCATGACTAGAAGATTCAAGGGAGAGAAAAGTTTATGTCCAAGGTCAAGTAACCAGATAATCAAGGATTTAATACATCCTCAGTTTTGAAATAAGAGGAGTCTGAAGGGAACTATGTCTCCTGCCCATTTGCTCTAAATTTTCTCACTGATGGACTTCCCTGGTGGCCCAATGACTAAGACTCCATGCTTACAATGTAGGGGGACTAGGTTCAAACCCCAGTCAGGGAACTAGATCCCACGTGCTGCAACTAAGACCCAGCATAACCAAAAATACATATTTTAATAAATAAATAAATTTTCTCACTGAGGTTTTAGCAACACAGTCCAACTCCAGGGCACACCTGGGCTTTCTTGAAAAGATGACCACATTGCCTGGATCCATACTAAGGCCTCCATCCCTTTGATATCTGGGTGTGCCCAGGAGCCACAGCCAGGGAAGTAGGGCCCTGGGGCCAGGTCTCCATGGTTCAAGCAAGGAGAATGAAAGCTGGGCCTGGATAATGTAGAGCGTTAGATGACAGTTTTCTTTAGTTCTCCCCCTTTGGCTTGGGAATGCAAAATGTAATCAGTTTTGCCTGGAGAGTTCCCTTCCTAAGTGTGTTTGACTTCAGCCAACATTAAGATGAGCTTGCATTCCTCCACACGGCCTGGCCTCCAGTTCTGTTTGCAGAGACTCAAGACAGATGCTTGCGTGTCGACAACTGGAAACTGGTTGTGTGTTTGCTCTAGAGAATCTCTCTGACGCGTGCCGGGGTTGGGCCTTAGGTAGAAGGGAGTAGGACGACCCTCTCATTTGACAGAGGGGGACACGGAGGCCCAGAAAGGCGTAGTGACTCTCTGTGGCTACTAGGCAAATGTAGCAACAAAGCTGAGATTTGAATGCAGATCACCCTGTGCCCTGGTCCAACCTTTGCAGGGCTTCACTTTGGGCTCTGGTGACATGCAAGCATAGCTGTTGGCTCACCCACCTGGCTGCAGACTCTGAAGACCACAGGTCATGTCTTATTTGACTTGGTGTCCCCGATTCCCAGCATGAAACCTGGAGCTTCGTAGCCCCAGATAGACACTTGTGGAATTGAAAGACTGTAGAGGAGGGTTATATGGAGGGAATGGTGGTGAATAGAGACAGGCATGAAAAAAGAAAAGCTCGTGACCTTAGGTAGATCCCCACCCCTCTTCTAGCCTGAGTTCTCTCACTGGTAACAGCAAGGGTCTTAGATACAATTAGGTGGTTCTCAAACTATGTTCCAGGATACCCTAGGGTTCAAAGAACTGTCTTAGGACTGTTCCTGCAGGTGGGAGCTGTTCCTTGTCCACTGTCCCTAAGCCCAGCCTCAGCTTCCTGTGTCTGCTTCTTATGTATAGGTTTTGTTCTCAAAAGGTGGGATTCACTGCCCCCCCCAAAAAAAAACCAAAGTTTTAGGACCTCTAGTCTATTTGATCTTTAAGATCCCTGCTTGTTCTTAAGAATAAAATCCTACTAAGTGACCCTTCCCTGATAACACATTTGTTGCACACCGTTTTTGGCCCTGTGGTAAATTGTCTGAGTTGGGGGGTGGGTTTCATGTCCCATGGCTGTGAGTCAGAGAGAAAACGAGGTACAGAAGGGCCCTGAGCCCTAGAATTGATGCTTGGGATCTATGTGTCTGCTGTTCCCGTGTCGGCCATTCCCGTGTCCCGATGAACCAAGACAGCCCAGCTGTAAGGCTCGGCGCGTGACTCAGGAAGGAGAGGTCACGACCCGCTTGCTAGGCCACACTGCTTCCTGACGGGCTCGGTCCCGGCCTCCCTGTGAGCTCTTGAGAAAGGAATGACTGAGATACTACCCCAATCACTGTGAGTCCCCAGTAGGTAACTCACGTTCCACCTCCTCCCTCACTGTCCACCATTTAAGAGCCAGACTGAGTCAGTTACCAATTGCTACAATAATGCTATGTAACAAATAACCCCCCACCCCGCCCCTGCCAAATCTGAGTGACACACATCATTATTTAGTTCACTTGTCTGGATCAGCTGGACGTCCAGCTGACCTAAGCTAAGCTCAACTGAGAGGCCAGCTGGCCTCACAGGGCTTGCTCGTACATCTGAGTGGATAGCTGACCCCAGCCAGGTATGGTTATGGAGTTCAGCTCCAAGTGTTTCTCCTCCTTTTTCTGGGATATGTGGGCCAGCCTAAGCAAATACTTCTCACATTGATGGCCGCAGTGCAAGTGGGAAAGCAGAAACAGACAAGATGTTGGCGTCCTAAGATTTCGGATGGAAACTGGCAAGCTTTCATTTCTGCCTCATATGGCTCAGCCCAGAGTTAAGTGGGGAGGTGTCACAGGCTTTGTTTATTGTTGTTAGGCGGAGCTGAACCTTCTACTTTAGTTCAACACGTTTTACTGAGGATCTCTGTGTCCCAACTCCTGCAGTGGGAATAAAGAGATAAACAAAACCCCATCCTTGTCTTCACAAGCCTTGGAGTCTTGGAATGGGGAGAAGTATGGAACTCATGGCACTCAGTGTTTACTTTTATTTTTTTATTTACTTATTTAATGGCTTCACTGGGTCTTCATCGCTGTGCGAGGACTCTCTCTAGTTATGGTACATGGGCTTCTAATAGCAGTGGCTTCTGTTATTGCGGAGCACAGGTGTGTAGGCTCAGTAGTTGTGACACCCAGGCTTTAGTTGCTCTGGAGCAGGTGGGATGTTCCCAAAGCAGGGATTAAACCCATGTCCCTTGCATTGGCAGGCAGACTCTTAACCACTGACTCACCAGGAAAGTCCCATTGCTCAACATTGAGTTTGGTTTTTTTTTTTTTAATATAAATTTATTTTAATTGGAGGCTAATTACTTTACAATATTGTATTGGTTTTGCCACATATCAACATGAATCCACCATGGGTACATGTGTTCCCCATCCTGAACCCCCCTCCCACCTCCCTCCCCATACCATCCCTCTGGGTCATCCCAGTGCACCAGTCCTGAGCTTCCTGTATCATGCATCGAACCTGGACTGGCGATTCATTTCAGATACGATATTATACATGTTTCAATGCCATTCTCCCAAATCATCCCACCCTCGCCCTCTCCCACAGAGTCCAAAAGACTGTTCTATACATCTGTGTCTCTTTTGCTGTCTCGCATACAGGGTCATCATTACCATCTTTCTAAATTCCATATATATGTGTTAATATACTGTATTGGTGTTTTTCTTTCTGGCTTATTCCACTCTGTACAATAGGCTCCAGTTTCATCCACCTCATTAGAACTGATTCATATGTATTCTTTTTAATGGCTGAGTAATACTCCATTGTGTATATGTACCACAGCTTTCTTATCCATTCATCTGCTGATGGACATCTAGGTTGCTTCCATGTCCTGGCTATTATAAACAGTGCTGCAATGAACATTGGCGTACACGTGTCTCTTTCAATTCTGGTTTCCTCGGTGTGTATGCCCAGCAGTGGGATTGCTGGGTCATAAGGCAGTTCTATTTCCAGTTTTTTAAGGAATCTCCACACTGTTCTCCATAGTGGCTGTACTAGTTTGCCTTCCTACCAATAGTGTAAGAGGGTTCCCTCTTCTCCAGCATGTATTGTTTGTAGACTTTTGGATAGCAACCATTCTGACTGGCGTGAAATGGTACCTCATTGTGGTTTTGATTTGCATTTCTCTGATAATGAGTGATGTTGAGCATCTTTTCATGTGTTTGTTAGCCATCTGTATGTCTTCTTTGGAGAAATGTCTATTTAGTTCTTTGGCCCATTTTTTGATTGGGTCGTTTATTTATCTGGAATTGAGCTTCAGGAGTTACTTGTATATTTTTGAGATTAATTCTTTGTCAGTTGCTTCATTTGCTATTATTTTCTCCCATTCTGAAGACTGTCTTTTCACCTTGCTTATAATTTCCTTTGTTGTGCTTTTAATTTTAATTTTAATTAGGTCCCATTTGTTTATTTTTGCTTTTATTTCCAATACTCTGGGAGGTGGGTCATAGAGGATCCTGCTGCAATTTATGTCAGAGAGTGTTTTGCCTATGTTCTCTTCTAGAAGTTGTATAGTTTCTGGTCTTATGTTTAGATCTTTAATCCATTTTGAGTTTATTTTTGTGTATGGTGTTAGAAAGTGGTCTAGTTTCATTCTTTTACAAGTGGTTGACCAGTTTTCCCAGCACCACTTGTTAAAGAGATTGTCTTTTCTCCGTTGTATATTCTTGCCGCCTTTGTCAAAGATAAGGTGTTCATGGGTGCGTGGATTTATCTCTAGGCTTTCTATTTTGTTCCATTGATCTATATTTCTGTCTTTGTGCCAGTACCACACTGTCTTGATGACTGTGGCTTTGTAGTAGAGCCTGAAGTCAGGCAGGTTGATTCCTCCAGTTCCATTCTTCTTTCTCAAGATTTCAGCGTTGAGTTTTAACTTCAACATTTAACTGTTCTCTAAACCCTTCCATGAATGGAGGTGTAGGCAGAAGGAGACTCACAATCCAGCGTCATTCCCCTGATGCCCCAGCAGTTCTCAAGGGCAGGGTCCAGATTTCCATCCACTGGAAGCTTCCAGAGGGAAGGCATAGTTACTAGGTCTCCTGTGAGGGCTGCAGGCCCCCAAGGGCAGGATCCCTAGAGTCAGAGGGCTCCCTGACCTGCAGCCGCCTCCTCTCCAGTGGAGGCCTTCCTCCTCCAATGGGCAGAAGCCTCTCTGATGAGGGGATCACATTCTCCCCACCCCCATCTCTTCTCTCATATCTCACCTGTGCCTTCTACAGGGGCCTAGAGATGGGGAGGTGACTCAGGCCTTGCCAGCAATGCTCCCAAAACTAGCGTTGCCTTCTTAGATGCCTGTCTTTGAAACAATGGCCCCAAAGAAGAAGGAAAAGACAGCTGGGATGATGACGGAGCCAGAACCGTCACGTTTTTGGTATTTGCTGCAGCAGAAGCAGCAGCAATAGAGGATGAAAATCAGTCAGGCGTCTAGAGCTCATTCGACTTATGCTGGAATGTGTAATTGCATTTTCCATAGCAAAAGGAGGTCCACGTTACCATTTCTTCTTCCTTGGCCAGAGTCAGGGTCTTTTCTCCTGCCGTGGCACACCGCCCCCCCCCCAATTTCCTATCTGTGATTTGCTTTTAGACCTGAAGATTCCTGGGGCCCATGAAGAACTGGGAAGGGCATTCTGATAACATTTCATCTTCCGTCACCCCCATCTCAGCTCCCACCATCCAAGGCAAACGAAAGCTCTTGCTTACACAGGTGTGTCTGCAACCCGGAGCAGGACCCAGAGAATGAGCAGAGGCTTGGCAGATGGATGGTGCCTGAGAGATGGTCACTCTCGGGTTCCCCGGGATAGCTTCCTCCTGCTGTCAGTTCTGGTGCTTCATCCAGACTTTCAAGGCCCTTGGGACTCTGGCTGCATCCATCTAATGCACCTGGTCCTGTGTATTCCACCTACTGTGATCAGGGATGCACCTGTCTGCTCTCTAGTGAGCAGAATCTGAGGGTGTGGGACCCAGGATGAGTGAGTTTTTAAGAAAGCGCAGGTGGGAGGAGGATCAGCCTGGATAAGACCACCGCAGTGAGGACCTCAAGTGACCACAGTGGGGAGGAAGGCTTGATGGTGGCAGGCAGGCTGGGGCAGGACTCGTGAGGCCTCCGAGGGCATCCTTCCACTTCCTAGCTACCTGCCTTCTTTGTGCGTCAGCTTCCTCACCTGTAGAGTGAGAATAATGATATACTTACTTCAAAAGGTTGTTTTGGGGCTTCCCTGGTATGGAACAACAGACTGGTTCCAAATAGGAAAAGGAGTCCATCAAGGCTGTATATTGTCACCCTGTTTATTTAACTTATATGCAGAGTACATCATGAGAAACGCTGGGCTGGAAGAAGCACAAGCTGGAATCAAGATTGCCGGGAGAAATATCAATAACCTCAGATATGCAGATAACACCACCCTTATGGCAGAAAGTGAAGAGGAACTAAAAATCCTTTTGATGAAAGTGAAAGTGGAGAGTGAAAAAGTTGGGTTAAAGCTCAACATTCAGAAAACGAAGATCATGGCATTTGGTCCCATCACTTCATGGGAAATAGATGGGGAAACAGTAGGAACAGTGTCAGACTTTATTTTTTTGGGCTCCAAAATCACTGCAGATGGTGAGTGCAGCCATGAAATTAAAAGACGCTTACTCCTTGGAAGAAAAGTTATGACCAACCTAGATAGCATATTCAAAATCAGAGACATTACTTTGCTGACTAAGGTCTGTCTAGTCAAGGCTATGGTTTTTCCTGTGGTCATGTATGGATGTGAGAGTTGGACTGTGAAGAAAGCTGAGTGCTGAAGAATTGATGTGTTTGAACTGTGGTGTTGGAGAAGACTCTTGAGAGTCCCTTAGACTGCAAGGAGATCCAACCAGTCCATTCTGAAGGAGATCAACCCTGGGATTTCCTTGGAAAGAGTGATGCTAAAGTAGAAACTCCAGTACTTTGGCCACCTCATGTGAAGAGTTGACTCAGTGGAAAAGACTCTGATGCTGGGAGGGATTGGGGGCAGGAGGAGAGGGAGACGACCGAGGATGAGATGGCTGGATGGCATCACCGACTCGATGGACGTGAGTCTGAGTGAACTCCGGGAGTTGGTGATGGACAGGGAGGCCTGGCGTGCTGCGATTCATGGGGTTGCAAACAGTCGGACATGACTGAGCGACTGAACTGAACTGGTGGTCCTGTGGGTAAGAATCTGCCTGCCAATGTAGGGGACGTCGTTTTGATCCCTGGCCCGGGAAGATCCCACATACGGAGAGGCAACTAAGTCCGTATGCCACAACACCCTAGATCTTGTGCTCCACAAGAAAGAGAAGCCCTCACCACAACCAGAGAAAGCCCACATGCAGCCACGAAGACCCAGCACAGCCAAAAAAGAAATACATACATTTAAAAGTTGGTGTGAGGATTAAATACATGTAGCATAGTACCTGGTGCCTAGTGAATTCTCTGTGCATGTGCACTGGAATTTTTCTTATTATTATCTAAATGGAAGGGAACTGTCTGTACCAGTCAGAGAGCTAGGAAGTAAACTAAGGAGAAAAAGGCCAACAGGTCCTAATTCTGGGAACAGGTTCTCAGATGGTGAGAAATCCATCAGACACAAGCCTCTCTGCATATTCCTAGTACAGGGCAAGGGTAAAAAGATAAAAAGTCATTCCTGGATGTTGCCCTGAATAGTGTATAGCTGGAGAAGAGAGCAGGGAAGATGTGGAAACTCCTGTCATCCACAATAGAAAGCGACAGGCTGTGAGCCACCCAGAGGAAGGTTTGCTCTGAATGTTGTAAAGAGGTGACATCAGAGCTGAGCCTCGATGCTTGAGAAGAAGGGAAGAAAGGCCTTCAGGCAGGGTGGACAGCGTGGGCAAAGGCACTGGGGCAGCTCAGACAGCAGGGAAACTTGATTCAGTTCCAAGATCTGCTGAGTGCTTTCCATACACCAAGCTCTGCCACAGGTTAGTTACCGCATTCAATCTTGTCGCCCACACGTTGAGGTTGGCATTATTATTCCCACTCTATAGATGAGTAAACGGAGGACCAGAAAGGAGTAGTCCCCGGCCCGGGGTCAGCCATTAATGAATGAATGTTGGAGCCAGGCTTCTAACAAGCCCCCACCCCGAACTCAAGGCCACGCTTTCTCTAGGCCTAGCTTCGCCCTCAGAGAGTCTGGCAGGAGGGCAGGAGGAACCAGGCCATTCCTGACACTTTGGCCCAGAAAGGCTGTTCTCTTCTCCTTTGACGGCCCCGCATTCACACTACGAACTCCTGCCTCTGTGCCACCTCGCTGATTCCTGCACATCACCTTTCAAGGCCAGGTTGTATCTCCAGAGTCTTCCTGACCCCCTGGCCCACAGCTGTCTCTCCCAACCCTGGCACTCGGGTGGCCACCTTGTACTTTCTCTCATCGAGGTTTCCTCAGGTGGCTCAGCAGTGTTTGAGGCCAGCCCCCACCTCGGTGCTGGGTCCAGCAACACAGACCCCATCTTGCCTTCATGGCGCCACTGTCCTGGTGGGGAGATTGGACTAATCAAATGATCACACCTGCTCTGTATAATTACTAACCAGGTAATTCTAAAGGAGGGGTCGCGGGTCACCTGTTAGTGAATTCAAGGGGTTGTTGAGATCATTAGACAAGATCTGATGTAATGGTGGAGTGAGGGTGGTCAGGGGAGCTCCCTGGGGAGGTGGAAGAATGGGACATGTGTGCTGAGATCTGAAGGAGAAGAGCAGATCAGATCAGATCAGAACTTCTCTGAGGAGAAGCTCATCAGAGAGATTCTGGCAGAAGAAATAGCGTGTGCGAAGGCCCCAAGACAGGAGGAAGCCAAGTGGGAGCAGAAAGACAGCCCTGGGGCCTGGGCCACAGGAAGCCAGAGGAAAACTTGACAAGAGGCTAGGGAGGCTCAGAGGGCTCCGGGGCCAGGGGACTGTGGGGTTTCTCCCAAGACCCTTGGGAAGCTAGTGGCAGCAGTGGGGCTGGTCCTGGGAGAGGGTGGAGTGGCCAGCATTGCTGCTCAGCCAAACCTCCCTAAGCTCTAGCGCGCACTCCCCGGGGCGCACAGGTGGTCTGGACGTGTGTCGGCCGGCATGCCTCAGCAGCTGGGATGGGGCCGCCCCACCTGGGGACCGTTCGGTGGCCTCCATCTTGGCCTGGATAGTGGGTCTGAGACCCAGTGGTGCTCGCACTGCACGCTCTGGATTCCCTGCCTTCCTGAGACTGGCTGATGCTTCTTCAAAAGAAAGATAAGCTGCTGGGAAAGGGAGCAGCAGCTGATGTAATTTTGGCCACAGTCCACAGGAGAACAAGCCCAAGAACTGGCTTTTCCCCCCGCTGTCATCAATATAAGGGCAGTGAAGTGGCCAGCTGCCCAGCCAGGCTCCCGGAGTCTCTGCAATCGGTCTGCTGATTCCCATCAGAAACAATTTTGTTTTGTTTTGCTGGTGCTTGGGGTTCTGAGAAGAGTACATTCCCTGAGAATGAAAGCCATCCGCCGTGAGGGGAGCAGTCCAGAGATCTTGTCAGGAGGCACGGTCCAGGGTGTCAGACTTGACATCACTTTTAGGAAATCTGTACTCTGGTTGGTTCGTTTGGTCAGAAGCAAATGCCAACTTGAGGAAGAAACCAGCACTTTGTAACTTAATGCCCCAGTCTTGAGACTGTTTGTCCTCTCCCTGTGGCCAGACTTCGCTAATCTTGTCCCAGGGGGTTGGGGGTGGGTACTGGGGGAGATAGGACCTGTCCTAGACGGAGCCCCCCGCCCAGAGTGAGTGGAAGAGCACAGGGCCACTGGCTCCTCTCCCATCTGCTGACCCCAGCCAAACCCAAAGAAGACATAGGAGGTGGGACCCGAGGTCAAGAAAGGAGACCCCTTTCTCTGAAAGGAATGTTCCTGCCCCCTCTTCCAGGGGTAACACAGAGCCTAGAGCCCCGAGCGGTCTCATCATGGAAGTGTTCTAACCTCCTCCCAGCCGAGCAATTCAGGACAAATTAACCTCCCAGAGATATGATAATATCTATTTCACGGGGTTGGTGTGTGATTTAAGTAAGTAATATAAAATTACTGGTTAGATACCTAGAATAGTGCCCGGAATATATTAGTGCTCAGTAAATATTTTTACTCCTGTTCCTCATTGAGGGGAGAGAGCATCCCAGGCAAATGCAGGTCCTGGTCTCTAAGCATTCCATCAGTATCTGTTGACCACTGATCATGATCTAGATCTTGATTCAAGGCACTAAGTATATGACACTCAGCAGTGTCTCTCTGCACTTAGAGGACACAAGAATATTATGAAATATCAGCTGTGTGACAATCAGATACCTCTGTAACGTGTTAGGGATAAGTGCTATGAAGACAAATGAAGAAAGAGATGAGAGTGACAGGGTATCCTGGTGATGGACAAGATGACATTGAAACAGGGACCCTAAAGTAGTCATGTATGGATGTGAGAGTTGGACTGTGAAGAAGGCTGAGCACCGAAGAATTGATGCTTTTGAACTGTGGTGTTGGAGAAGACTCTTGAGAGTCCCTTGGACTGCAAGGAGATCCAACCAGTCCATTCTGAAGGAGATTAGCCCTGGAATTCCTTTGGAAGGAATGATGCTAAAGCTGAAACTCCAGTACTTTGGCCACCTCATGCAAAGAGTTGACTCATTGGAAAAGATTCTGATGCTGGGAGGGATTGAGGGCAGGAGGAGAAGGGGACGACCAAGGATGAGATGGCTGGATAGCATCACAGACTCGATGGACGTGAATCTGAGTGAACTCCGGGAGTTGGTGATGGACAGGGAGGCCTGGCGTGCTGCGATTCATGGGGTCACAAAGAGTCGGACATGACTGAGCGACTGAACTGAACTGAACTGAACTGAATGATGTGGGGGAGTGAGCACTGCTAGTAACTCAGGGAGGAGCATCCAGGCAAAAGGAAAGGCAGCCAGGGCAAAGATGCTGAGCAGGGACAGGTCTGACACATTCTAATAACAGGAAAGGGACAGTGTGACTAGAGCAGAAGGAAGGGGGACAAGAGTAAATGAGGGGCAGAGGGAACCAGCTGGGGTTCCTTCGGGGAATCACAGGGCCTGGCAGGTAAGGAGTTTGGCTTTGACTGTGGGTTGCTGGAAAACCAATGGAGGGTATGGAGCTGGAGTCATGGGATCCAGCAGGTCTTGGAAGGATCCTTCCGGCCATGTTTGCCCAAGATGCACTGATAGTGGAGAAGACCTTGAAGACACAATGTACATCTTGACTTCACTGGCCCTCACCTCCCTGCCAGCCTGGGAATGGTGGGGTAGGTCTGGATTTCCTGACTGCCAGGCACACCTGCCTCTTGCTCAGGGTCCCCTCACTCTGCTGGGCTTGGGTACAGGAATGGGAGGACCACGGACCACCAGAGGACATTCCCAGGAGGCCCCAGGGAGCCAGATAAAGTGTTTCCCCTGCAGTCAGGGAATGTGTATGGCCTGTGCATGTATGTGTGTGTGCACGTCCATGTGTGGGCATGTGTTCGTGCACATATGTGCCTCTCTGAATGTGCATACGTGCACATGCGTGTACCATTTCTGGGGCAGAGTTGGAGAGTTCCGCAGGTGACACCAGTGTCTCCCTCTGCTCTGTGACATGCCCACATTGGCCAAGGACCAGTGATCCTTCATCCCCCTGTGTTCACCTGATCGGGCCCCTCTTCCCCAGGGCTGCCTGCTGCTGACCAGGCTAATAAGTTCATTCGTGGCTGGGCTTTGTAAATAAGGCAATGGTGATTAACACATGAGAGGAATGGCAATGATATTTTGTCTGCTGTGCTCTGTTAATTGTTGTTGTTCAGTCACTAAGTCGTGTCTAACTGCCTCAAGGCTTTCCACTAGGCAGAATCAGTTAATTGACCAATTAGGGGCCAAGGTGAAAGGGTTTTACGGGACTTTTCCTGCTGTGCCTCAGCTGCTGCAGCTGAGCAGTGGCCCTGGCTGTGGCC
The DNA here is from genome assembly GCF_014754425.2 of Oryx dammah. Taxonomy (NCBI): domain Eukaryota; kingdom Metazoa; phylum Chordata; class Mammalia; order Artiodactyla; family Bovidae; genus Oryx; species Oryx dammah. Next base: position 85,599,284 of record NW_024070210.1, read on the forward strand.
AGGCGGAGCTTTGCAGGTGGATTCAGAAGGAGAGGGCCAGCCAGAGCACTGGAGCCGTGTCCACTAGGACCCCAGGCCTGGCTGGGGCAAAGGGGGTGGCAAGAGAGGTGGGAAGTCAGCTCCTTGACTACGTAGCAGTCAGAGGTGAGAGAAGGGAGGAGTAGAGAGAGAAGGAGGAGAGGGGAGGGAAAAGACAGAAAAAAAAAAAAAAAAAAAACACGCAAGAGGAGACCAGCAGAAGTTAGCAGCAGAGTTAGAGGAAGGAGTGATGGAGGAGGCCAGGCACTGTCCCTTCACTGTGAGGCCAGGGACTCTTTCGGGGAAGGACAAGGTCTTACCCTTCAGACCTGCCTGGTCTCTAAGAGGAGGCTTTAGACCTGTGCCTCCCCTACCAGATTGGCTCCCCCCAGGGCAGGGGATGGGCTCCCCAAACAGGGACTGTGTTAACCAATACTGGGGGCTCCCCAAGGATAGGGATGCTGACTCCATCCACGGCCGAGACCCTCCAAGGCAGGTGATCTGCTGGGGGTGGCCGGTCACGGCCCTGGGACCAGGATATCCGCCTGCCTGACCTCTCTCCTCCCCTCTCAGGGTTCACGGCCACCTTCAACATGGACACCAAGAAGCCCCGCGTCATCCCCGGCTCCAGGGCCGCCTTCTTTGGCTACACGGTGCAGCAGCATGACATCAGCGGCAGGAAGTGGTGAGTGAGAGCTGCCACCCCTCCCCCACCCCCCTTCACAGCCCTGCACCTCCCCCCACCCAGGCCCCCCATGGGCTGACAGCACAGGCCCTCGCATGCAAATGCCCCCCTTCCCAGGGCCTTGACTTCCTGTCCTGGGGCTGCCTAGGATCTGCCCTGTCTTTGAAACCATGAGCATCCCCTTCACAGGCCTCCATCTTCTCATCTGAGAAATGGGAATGAACACCCTCTTTCTTCTGGTTATGAGACAGCACAGGCAGCAGGCACCAAGAACCAGTAATCACCCCCTCTCATCCCCTCTCAGGGCCCCAGGCTCTCATCAGCAGGGGCAGCACTTCTGGTTGTGGCTGTTGGGAGAGCTGTGAAAGGTGGAGTGTCTCTGCAAGGATGGATGTGCTCAAAGCTGAAACACAGGCCCCAGTGGGGCAAAGGGAAGTGAGAGAAGGCTAAGTGTGGGGAGAGGACCTCCCTGGGGCGGGTGCAGTCAGGAGGCAGGAAGAGTCAGCCTCCTATTTCCAATATAACTTTGCTGGATTATATTTCACATGTTACATAATTTACTCATTTCAAGTGTCAGCTCAGCGATTTCTTCTGAAATTTACCAAGTTGTGCAGCCATCACTACAAATCAGTTGTAGGACATTTTCACACACACCCCATTTATTTAAGAATGTATTCCCATATCAAACAGCAAGATTCAACAATGTAAAAGCCACAATTACTTTTGTACCGACCCAGTAGTATCTCGTGGTGAGTTTAACTGGCATTTCTCTAATGACTAACAATGTTGAGTAATTTTTGTGAATTTATTGGCCATTTTGGTATCCTATTTTATTATGTGTCTGATTCAGTCTTTTGCCCATTTAAAAAATTGTGTTGTATGTATTTTTCTTAATAATTTATACAACTTAAAAAATATATATATTCTATATACAAATCCTTTGTCAGAGAAAAGCATTGCAAAGAACTTCTCCCTGTCTGTGGCTTGCATTTTCATTTCCTTAATGGTGTCTTTTTGTGAACAGAAGTTCTTTAATAAAGTCTAATTTATCACTCTTTTTATAGTGTCTTGTGTGTCCCATTTAAGAAATGTTTGCTTCCCTCAAGATCATGATACTTTCCAGAAGTATCTTTTTTCCTCTTTTTTCTTCCAGAAGTTTGATGTTTTTGCTTTCTCATTTAAGTCAGTGGTTCATCTCAAATAAATGTTTGTATGAGATGTGAGATAAAGGTCAAAGGTGTTTTTTTTTTTAATTTAAAATATGGATATCCAGTTGATCTAGCACCATTTGTTAAAAGACTATTTTCCCACTGAATTGTAGTGTCGTCTTTGTTGGAAATCAGGTGACCCCTATACTTATGGGTCTATTTCTAGCTCTGTTCTAATCTGTAAAATAGAAAGCTGCCTTGGTTACTTAGCTTCAGAGAAAGTCTTGAAGTTAGGTAATGTGAATTCTTCACATTTGTTCCTCTTTGACAAGATTGTTTTGGTTATACTAGGTCTTCCGTGTTTTCCTATGAATTTTAGAATCAGCTTGTCAATTTCCCCTCATCAAACTTGCTGACATTTTGATTGGGATTACATTGAATTTATAAATCAATTTGGGGAGAAATGAAGTCTTATTAATACTGAGTCTTCCAATCTATGAACATGTATATGCCTTCACTTACTTAGTTTTTTGTTTGTTTTCTTTAGTTCTACCAGTTTATTGCTACCAACCCGTCACCCTCCACCCTCATGCACACATGCTCAGTCATGTGACCCCATGGACTGCAGCCCGCCAGGTTCCTCTGTCCATGGACTTTTCCAGGCAAGAATACTGGAGTGGGTTGCCATTTCCTTCTCCATACTTACTTAGTTTTTAAAATTTCTCCTTTTAATAGTGCTTTGAAATTTTCAGTGTAAAATTCTTGCATATCTGTTATTACTTTGGTTCCTAGGTACTTGGTATTTTATGCTAATTAAAAGGGACTGTTCTTTTTTAAAATTGGAATGCTTTTATTTCATTTTGGTAGTATAGTAAAATACAACTGATTTTTGTGTATTTACATTATATCCAGCAATTTTACTAAACTCATTTATTTCTATCTTGTGTCTGTAGATTCTTACGTATTTTTATGTATACAAGCAGATCATCTGAATTAATTGTTAGTTTTGTTTCTTCTTTTCTAATCTTCATAGCTTTTATTTCTGTTTCTTGCCTAATTGCAGTAGCTAGGATGTGCAGTTCTAGGTTGAATAGAAGTTGTGATACTGAATGTGCTTTTCTTATTTCCTTTGTTAAAGGGAAGACTATATTTCATAATTAAATAAGATGTTAACTATAGTTTATTCATTTGTTTGTTGTAGATATCATCAGATTAAGGAGGTTTTCTTCTATTCCTAGTTTTCTGAGGTTTATTTGTGTGTGTGTGTGTATAAATAGTTATGGAATTTTATCAGATTTTTTTCTGCAAAGATTGAGATGTTATGTGGTTCTTCTTTATTCTGTTAATAATGTTAATTTGGAGAAGGCAATGGCACCCCACTCCAGTTCTCCTGCCTGGAAAATCCCATGGACGGAGGAGCCTGGTGGGCTGCAGTCCATGGGGTCGAGGAGGGTCAGACACGACTGAGTGACTTCACTTTCACTTTTCCCTTTCATGCATTGGAGAAGGAAATGGCAACCCACTCCAGTGTTCTTGCCTAGAGAATCCCAGGGACGGGGGCTGCCGTCTATGGGGTCACACAGAGTTGGACATGACTGAAGTGACTTAGCAGCAGCAGCATACATCATATATTCATGAGGTATATTGTGCAGCTAAATGTACCCAATGCATTCTTTTTTTAAATTTTTTTTTACATCTAATGTATTCTTAATTATATATGTTTTATTTTGTAATTCCTGAATCTCTGTTTGATTTTTTATAGACTCTAATTCTATTAAAATAATCTTTCTCCCGTTTGTCCATCTTTTACTCTATTTTTTAAAACATATTAATAACAGTGATTTTGAAAACCTTCTTGGCTAACTCCAATATCTGGATCATCTCTGGCTCTGTTCTTAGTGACTATTTTACCTTATGGTTACGAGTCACTTTTTCCTGATTATTTGCCTGTTTAGTGTATATTTTTTAATTCTGTGCAGAATATTGTGACTAGTACACGGTAGAAGCTATAGATTGTGTTACTCTCCTTTAGATAATGCTACATTTTGTTCTGATAGGCAATTAGAACACTGGTGAAACCACCTAGAATTTACCACAGCTTGGTTTGGGCCTTGGTTAGGGCAGGTATCATCTAGTTGTGCCCTTACTCCTAAGGTGCTTCCCTGATGGTTCAGACGGTAAAGAGTCTGACGGCAATGCAGGAGACCCAGGTTCAACTTCGGGAAGATCCCCTGGGGAAGGGAATGGCTACCTACTCCAAAATTTTTGCCTGGAGAATTCTATGAAAAGAGGGGACTGGTCGGCTACAGTCCTTGGGGTCACAAAGAGTTGGAGAGGGAGGGATTGGGGGCAGGAGGAGAAGGGGACGACCCAGGATGAGATGGCTGGATGGCATCACTGACTCGATGGACGTGAGTCTGAGTGAACTCCGGGAGTTGGTGATGGACAGGGAGGCCTGGCGTGCTGCAATTCATGGGGTCGCAAAGAGTCGGACACGACTGAGCGACTGAACTGAAATGAACTGAGCGATTAACATTTTCTTTTACTTACTCCTAAGGCGCAGTCTTTACTCCTAAGGCATGAATTTGGGGGGATCTCAACTAAAAGCCCACAGCATTCATTAAAATTTATTTTTGACTAGGCATGAACCCTAACATCTCCCAAGTACTGGGAAGCCTCTAAAATCTCTGCCCCACTTCTCTGATAAATTTTCCAGAGTCTCACACCATCCATGCACAGCTTAGGGGTCATCCAAGGACCCTGAGGGAAAATGTTAGCAGAGTTTGGGGGCCTTTTTCCCTGTGACTGTCTCCTTTCTACCTGCCCCCACCAAATCCTGGTCATTTTTTCAGTCCCCACTCCAATCCCTCTTTCCTCCACCCTGCAAGTCCGCTGTTCTCTGTCTGGACTCCTGTTCCCTGTGCTGCAGCAGGAAAGCACCCTCATCGAGAAAGCTGAGTAAATGTGGCTTCAGTGCCTGTGCTTCCCTTTATTCAAGTATTGAGCTCTGTACTGACTGCGGGCTGCTCCCTGAGCATAATTGTTTCATGTATTTTATCTAGCTTTCGTAGTTGTTAATGGCCGGAATTCAAAGTTCTCTTTCACATTCTTTCAGTTCAGTTCAGTTCAGTTCAGTTCAGTCGCTCAGTCGTGTCCAACTCTTTGCGACCCCATGTGCAGCATGCCAGGCCTCCCTGTCCATCACCAACTCCCGGAGTTCACTCAGGTTTATGTCCATCGAGTCAGTGATGCCATCCAGCCATCTCATCCTGGGTCGTCCCCTTCTCCTCCTGCCCCCAATCCCTCCCAGCATCAGAGTCTTTTCCAATGAGTCAACTCTTCACATGAGGTGGCCAAAGTACTGGAGTTTCAGCTTCAGCATCAGTCCTTCCAAAGAAATATCAGGGCTGATCTCCTTCAGAATGGACTGGTTGGATCTCCTTGCAGTCCAAGGGACTCTCAAGAGTCTTCTCCAACACCACAGTTCAAAAGCATCAATTCTTCGGCACTCAGCCTTCTTCACAGTCCAACTCTCACATCTATACAGGACCAGTGGAAAAACCATAGCCTTGACTAGATGGACCTTAGTCGGCAAAGTAATGTGTCTGCTTTTGAATATGCTATCTAGGTTGGCCATAACTTTTCTTCCAAGGAGTAAGCGTCTTTTAATTTCATGGCTGCAGTCCCCATCTGCAGTGATTTTGGAGCCCCCCAAAATAAAGTCTGACACTGTTTCTACTGTTTCCCCATCTATTTCCCATGAAGTGATGGGACCAGATGCCATGATCTTCGTTTTCTGAATGTTGAGCTTTAAGCCAACCTTTTCACTCTCCTCTTTCACTTTCATCAAGAGGCTTTTTAGCTCCTCTTCACTTTCTGCCATAAGGGTGGTATCATCGGTACATCTGAGGTTATTGATATTTCTCCCAGCAATCTTGATTCCAGCTTGTGTTTCTTCCAGTCCAGCGTTTCTCATGATGTACTCTGCATATAAGTTAAATAAGCAGGGTGACAATATACAGCCTTGACGGACTCCTTTTCCTATTTGGAACGAGTCTGTTGTTCCATGTCCAGTTCTAATTGTTGCTTTGTGACCTGCATACAGATTTCTCAAGAGACAGGTCAGGTGGTCTGGTATTCCCATATCTCTCAGAATTTTCCACAGTTTATTGTGATCCACACAGTCAAAGGCTTTGGCATAGTCAATAAAGCAGAAATAGATGTTTTTCTGGAACTCTCTTGAATATCACTTCCCCTGAGATACCTTCTCTGACCATCCCTTCCCATCACTAGATTAGTTGTACCCATAGAAATATATATCTTCTTTTTATAACATTTATCAGATGGATAGTAACTGTCTACTTTATTGTCTTACAGAAATCAGGGTATGATGCTCAAAAGAACACACTTTGAAAGACTGAATTAATGGTTTGAACCTCTCTCAGCCAGCCCAGACATAAAAGGCACACCATCTATGTTCTTTTTTTAACACTTATTTTTTGAAGTATAGTTGATTTACAATATACTGTTAATTTCTACTGTATAGGAAAGTACAGCATCCATATCCTTTACATGGTATGAAGAGTTAAAGATTAATTAGAACTGGCTTTTCTCAGATGGAATTTGTTTTGAGCAATATTTGTTTATTAAGCTTCTGTTAATATGTTTTACTAGACTCTGCAAAATATTGGTATGAGTAAGACTTGGTTTTACTCTCAAATAACTCACAGGCTAGTTGAATAATTGACACTAAGATCCTTGAAACAATGAAAAAACAATGCAAGACAAAATACAACCTGGTGTTAATTATGTTCATCTTTGTAAGACCACTTTCTCCATGAAGGCTTTCTGGCTCCTTCTCCTAGCCTAAAATGCCCTTACCCTGCCTAAGCCCTCTCTCTCTGATGGCCTGAGTCCCTTTCTACCTTGTGTTGGAGTCACTTAGGCCCACGGCTCCCCTCACTTATTGAATGCTAGTCTCATCTCCCTGTGGCTGCGAGCAGCCAGCCAGATGTCTTGCTCACAGCAGAAATTCAGCCAGAGTTTGCAAGGAGAAATCTCTGTGGCTGAAGTCTTTGGGAGGGCTTCATAGAAGAGGAACATTGAATGAGGTCTTGGAAGTTGGGCTCAGATGAGCAGAATGGTGCAACAGAATTGACGCGAGGTTGCTCTTGCTGGTCAGAGTGCAGCCGGAAGCCTCCTGGGAGAGAGCTGCCCTGCAGCCACCGGACCCGAGCGTGCTTTCTGCCACAACTGAACTGAGAGATACAGAGAGGCCTTGGAGACCCAGGGAGCTGCACCTCCTGCAGCACAGACAGGAGCACACAGACCTTTTCAGGAATCCCTGTTCTCACTTGCATGGACCCCAGTGCATATCCTACTCGGTTGCTTCCCCTCTCTTTCTCCCCTGACCCCCATTTTTCTCATCCTGTAGGCAGCATTCCAAGAGTTTTATCCAGATGTAAGGCCCAGTGGATGTTAATAATGGGAAAAGAGAGGTCAGTGTTGGTGTCATTTGTGGGACACTGGCTGGCAGCTATGCACAGGGATGGCTCCAGTAGTGCCTATTGTTTGATGTCTATGGAATTCTCCAGGCCAGAATACTGGAGTGGGTAGCCTATCCCTTCTCCAGTGGATCTTCCTAACCCAGGAGTTGAACGGAGGTCTCCTGCTTTGCAAGTGGATTCTTTACCAGCTGAGCTACCAGGGAATCCCTAATAATGGGAAAAGAGAGGTCAATATTGGTGTCATTTGTGGGACACCAGCTGGCAGATACACACAGGGACGACTTCAGTGGTGCCTGTTCTTTGACGTTCATGCCAGGAAGAACAGAAGCAGGGGTCTGAAGGCCAAAGATTGCCACTTGGACGGAGACCTTGGGAGAAGCTCTCTCAGTCTCCTTCGCTCAGCAAACACCTATGTTTGCTCTCACACAAAGTATATAGGAAAGAACCTATCTCAGGGTGCTAGGAAAGATCAAAAAGTACCAACCAAAGAATGCATTTTGTGATCAGCAAAGCAGGAAGTGGAGGATGGGGTTGCTTGCACCCAGAAAACAGCCAGATCTAAAATCAGGCTCCTGGTAACTTGGTCAAGAGACTCTCTCTGACCCAGGCTCTTCTGTCTCCGGGTGTGGACCCAGCTTCTGGCCCTTAAGGCGGAGCTGGCATACCTCAGTCTGCATCTCCTGAGCCTGCAGAGGGGCCAGAGAATCTGTGTTTTAAAGAACGCCCTGAGAGACTGAAGATCACCATCTCCACTGAGCTCAGGGAGATGCCACTGGGAAATGACATCACACTCCAGCCCCTGCCCAGAAATCCAGCTCCCAACACTACCAGCCCCAGAGATGGACTCACTAGTTGCCTCCGACCACAGGTACCAATGAGGTCTGGCCCCATTTATCAGGCTGTGAGCCTCCTGGAATGTCAAGGGCACCAGACCCTGATGTAAATGTTAAGAAGACAAAGGGACAGACCCAATGGGGCTGCCACTTTATCCTCTTAACCTTTCATTTCCTGCCTCTACATTCCCATCGCAAACCCAAACTCGGCAGAACTAACTGTAAGCCAGTGCCTCACACATCTTGAACAGTTTTCCACATGCCTCAGTTTTAGCAACAATAACAACACTCACAGGCACACAAAAAGAAAAAGAGAAAACAAATTCCTCTCGGGCGGAGTATTCTCTGCCCCTGCTCTTTAAGCCCTTGTGTATTCTCAGAGAAATTTAATCCACATGACTCTAATATATGTACATTGAAATCATTAAGCCAGTTGGTTTTCAAGACCATTTGATGTCCCAGAAACTCTGATGTCGGGTTTGCAGAGGGCCTCTCCGAGCCTTTGGTCCACTGGAGCAGGAAGAAGCCTCCTGGTGTTAAGAAGAAACAGAGCTGGGCCCCACGAATTTCCAGTTTGTCCCTGAAGCTTGTGTCCCGAAGAGCAAAGTCTCAGCTCTCAGCGAGGCAGCGCGTTTCATCTCCTCCCCTTAAGGGCATTAGGAAGCAGGAACCTGATAGCCTAGTAGATTCTAAAAGGGGACTCCTTCTGAACTCAGTGGGCTTTAAAAACAAGAGGGCATGTGAGTTCCCTGGGCTACAGGTTCAGGGAATGAGCAACTTGTAAGAGAAATGGGCTTGTTCCCATTTTACAGATGAGGCAACTGAGACTGCGAGAAAGATAACACAATAAATGTCTGAGTTATATCTGAAACCTAGATCGCGTCAGGCCCAAAGCAGCACAGAACAGCAGCAGCCCCAGCCCAGATACTGACGGGGAAGCTGCAGTCATCCATAGTGGTGTCCCTTCCAACCAGCTACACTGCTGGCCCCTCAAGAGGCAAGACTGTGAAGTCCCAAGACCCAGCACTGGCAGATTCACATAAAAATGCTGAGCCCAGTCAGAAAGAGAGGCTGTATGGGTGTAGAATGCCAATCCTGGATGATAAATCCCAAGAGAGGGCATACAGAAAGGATCCCAGGAGTCCGTGGGAGGGAGAGTGAATGTCTAATTCAGCAGGACCAGGTGGGGGAGGGGATCGGGAGAGGGTTGTGGAGGGCATCCTTCCAGATGGGTAGGATTTCTGTGTATAGAATAGACAGGGATGAGCAGAGTGTAACAGATGGAGGGAACCACGGGGCTAAGAGGACAGGGGTGAAAAAGAAGAGGCCATGTTTAGAGAAAGGACACTGCGCCTCGTGGCTGGAGGAGGAAGTGTGGACAGCAGAGCAGTAGAGCAGAGGCTGGGAGAGTGAGGAGAGTACCACAGGGCTTGGTTTTCTTCCATTTTTTTTTTTTAATGGAGGATAATTGCTTTACAATGTTGGGTTAGCCTCCGCTTTACAGCAAGGTGAATCAGCTATACACCTGTGTATATCCCCTCTCTCTTGAGCCTCCCTCCTACCCCCGCCCCACCACCACTCTCTCCCCTCTAGGCCGTCACAGAGCACAGAGCTGAGCTCCCTGTGCTGTATAGCAGCTTCCCACTAGCTATCTCACACATGGCAGTTCGTGTATGTCAGGGCTACTTTCCCAATTTGCCCAACCCTCCTCTTCCTGCCCCTTCTCTTCCTGTGTCTACATGTCAGTTCTCTATGTCTGCATCTCTATTCCTGCCCTGCAGAGAGGTTCATCAGTACCATTTTTCTAGGTTCCACGTACATGCATTTTGTTGTTGTTCAGTCACGTTCAGCCCTTTGTGACCCCATGAAATGCAGCACGCCAGGCTTCCCTGTCCTTCGCTATGTCCTGAAGTTTGCTCAGACTCATGTCCATTGAGTCGGTGATGCCATCCAACCATCTCATCCTCTGTCAGCCCTCTTCCTCTCAATCCATCAGTCTTCCCCAGCATCAGGGTCCTTTCCAATGAGTCAGCTCTTTGAGTCAGGTGGCCAGAGTATTGGAGCTTTAGCTTCAGCATCAGTCCTTCCAATAAATATTCAGGAATGATTTCCTTTAGGATTGACTGGTGCAGGGGAGACTGAGAAGGAAGCCAAACACACTTGAGTCTTGTAGAATGACACTGCAGCCTTGGATATCTCACCGTCACTCAGGTCTCCAGCAGACCCTAATTCTCAGAGGCAGAGGAGGGTTGGGAAGGACAGGGTGGCTGGGAGCAGGCTCAGGAGGTGCAGATGGACCCTCAGTGAACATGGGGTTGGGGCTTGACCGTCAGGACTGCTCCCCTGACTAGAAAAGTCTTAGAAAATATTTAGCCCCAATCCCTCATTGGGCTTCCCTGGTGGCTCAGAAAGTAAAGAATCCACCTGCAATGCAGGAGTCCTGGGTTCAATCCCTGGGTTGGGAAGATCCCCTGGAGAAGGAAATAGCAACCCACTCCAGTATTCTTGCCTAGAAAATCCCATGGACAGAGGAGCCTGGCCGGCTACAGTCCATGGAGTCGCAAAGAGTCAGACATGACTGAGTGGCTGAGCACAGCACAATCCCTTATTTTATAAGCAAGGAAACAGGCCCAGAGCTAGAAAGGCCTACACCAAGGTCACCCTTGGAACTCAGCTCTCCCAACACCCAGTCCACTTTGCTTCTACTCCCTGTTGTATTTCCACCTGGTGTGCAAATGAAAAGTGCCAACGTGTCAGTGGACCCACCGTCTTCATCCCTTGTCTCAAGACCACTAGGTAATAGCTCACGTGTGTGCATGTTGTCGCTTCAGTCATGTCCAGTTCTATGTGACCTCATGGACTGCAGCCCGCCAGGCTCCTCTGTCCATGAGATTCTCCAGGCAAGAATACTTGAGTGGGTTGCCATGCCCTCCTCCCAGGGATCTTCCCAACCCTGGGATCCAAACTTCGTCTCTTATGTCTCCTGCATTGGCAGGCAGATTCTTTACCACTAGTGCCTGGAAAGCCCCAGGTAACAGCTATATAAACCAAATTCTAGTACGGGTAGGGCATTCATTCTTCTACCAAGCTGTATGTACTGACCTTCCCAGATAACACGTTTGCATTTTCACTAAGATCTTTCATGTCTAAAACCCACTGATGATGGAATTTGGGCCTGACTGTAAAGGAAATCCATGAGGAATAAATCCACAAAATTTGGGCAATGAGTTTTGGGGGAGAATGGATACCTGTATATGTACGACCGAATTCCTTTGCTGGTCACCTGAAACTACCACTACATTGTTAATCGGCTATACCCCAATACAAAATAAAAAGTTTAAAGTTAAAAAAAAAATTGACCAGCAAGCCTAGGCCTGATGGGGATGCCCTTGTATCATTCCCTTCTCTTCAGCTCCCAGATTTCCCAACCTCTCATCTGTGGCCCTTTTCCGCAGGGTTTATAGCAACATCCCAAAAGGGGCTGAGATCTTCTTCCTCAGCGGGTGTGAGAATGCACATTATGGTGTCCCTGTTGTTTAGTCACTAAGCTGTGTCCAAATCTTTTGAGACTCCATAGACTGTAGCCTACCAGGTTCCTCTGTTCGTGGGATTTCCCAAGTAAGAATACTGGAGTGAGTTGCCATTTCCCTCTCCAAGGGATCTTCCTGACCTAGGGACTGAGCCTGAGTCTCCTGAATTGGCAGGCGGATCCTTTACCACTGGGCCACCTGGGAAGCCCAAGGTGGCGCCTAACGGCAAGACAAGTCTAGGCTTCAGAACTACACAAACCTGGGCTCATCCACTTTTCAATCTGTGGGAACCTGAGGATGTTACATCCAGCTACTGGACACAGTTTCTTCATCTGTAAAATGGACCTGATGCTGCACACCCCTAAGAGTTCTTTGAGGAAGAAATAGGAGATGGTGTGTGACGTGTCTGCCATGGGCAGATGCTGGATAAGTTAGTTCCCTTTGCTAACCTATTTCCCAAGAAAGGATATGGTGTCCAGGAGAGGTTTCCAGGAAAAGGGCCCCCGAGGCTGCTTTTGGTGGCAGAATGATAGATTTTATCCAAGTCGTCCCTCCTCCCTGACAGTGCCAATTGTCAGGCCTGGGACAGCCTCAGCCGTTGTTGCTGTGGAAATCTCACTAAGGAACATCCTAAGCTCTTTTCCTGGCTCAAGTCCCCCAGAGCGGATTCCCAACACCGCAGCGCATACATGCCCTCTGCTATTTTCTCTTGGAACAAATAAAACCCGGCACCATGACTCATGATGGTTAACAATAAATCACTACAGAAGCAAAGCCCAGGATACGATGAAACCACCTAACACACGAGAAAGAGGGAGAAAGAGAAAGAGAGAAACTGTAGTCTTTGGGGACATGTTGGCCAGGGGCCCAGGGCCAAGCCACCCAGCAGACCCCGGCAGTCAGGCAGCACATGGACAAGCAGCGAGTGAGCCCCAGAGGGCTGGACGGTTATACAGATGTTTATCCTCACAGAGCTGTGGGCTCCTTTAAGGGCTCTGAAATACAAAGCAGCATTGAGAGCGGGCAAGGAGAGCCTGTCAGCCCCAGAACGCAGCGAGCCTGTAAGATGCAGCCTGAAAGTCGTCCTGCACCTCCAGATTTTTCTCTTCTATGTTAGCTTTCTCTCTAACTCTCTCTTTAGAAAAAAAAAAAAAAATTACTGAAACAACACAGGAAAGTTACAGACTTGAAGAGTATGTCAGCAAGAGCCTAGGTCACCTCTGATACACAGCCTGATCAGCCAGAGACAGAGCCCAGGCCGGTCCTCAGGGCCATAAAATGACCGCAGTGCTGATCCTGGCGAGGCAGGGAGCCAACATCTACGTGCTCTCGGGGTACGGGGCACACTCTCAATAGTGGAAACATTGAAAGGAAAGTCTCCTGGTTTCTAACCTCTAAGAAAGAAAATAAATCTAATTTGGGCAGTTCGGGGAAGCCAGAGGGATTTGCCAGCTCAGCATCTTTTCCAGCCTCCATCCCCTCCCCGGCCCCCACCAGCAGCCTGTGGGGTCCTGCACCTCCCTCCCTTCTCTGATGCCAGCACTGTCCATTTCGTGACTCTAAAGTCCTTCCTAATATCAGCACAGGAAAGGAAAGGGGTGCCCCTCTCTTGAGCTGGAGAGAGACTGATGTTGAGATTCACTCCATCTTGAGAATGGCTTTCTGTAATTTCATAAGCTTGAATTTTCATGACTGGTATTCCATCACTCCTTGGCGCTTTATCTGCACTCACCATAGCCGACACCAGGGGGAGCAAGGCCTCCTCTCCAATCATCTGCTTCCCTTGGATGTCACCAAGGCCCGCATCTGCTTCCATTTGGCTAAGCTATAAAATGTGAGACACTAAATTCCTTACTGAAAACCACAAAGTGGAATAAACATGACTTAAAGTTATATGCAATTAGAAAACAAATCAACATGCTCTGTGTGCTTTTTCCTCACTAATCTTAGTTGTGATCTGTCACTAACCTAACCCTCGTTTTCTCCAGGCGTGGATAGAATACCTTCTTCTAACTTTCTCTGACTATTTCATGAAGAATCAAGGGCTCTTCAGGATTTCAAACTCTTGCAGGTGCTTACTCTTTTCTTTCAACAGCTTCCTTTCTACACAGCGGCAACACTCAGACACACAGCCAATGGCAAAAGCTTCTTATTGATATAAGACCATCTTGGAAAGGTTCCTGTCATTCTCTGTGGAGTTCATAAACCCACCCCACTTTCTCTCTCCAAGTATTTCTTCCTAGTTTAGCTGTGAGGAATCATCCTGGGCCAATAATGCAGACAGACAAAGAGAAAGAGAATGTATTGGGTTGGCCAGAAAGTGTTGTTTGGGTTTTTCCCCACTTGGACAAATCCAAATCAACTTCTTGACCAACCCAATAGAAAAAGCCTGTTAAGAGAAATGGAAAATGAAATGGAGTATAGGGAAGAAGAGAGAAGATGGGATGGAGAGTGGGGAGCTAAGAGAGTAAGGACAGAAAAAGGGGCTACAAGCCCCCAAGAGTAGGGCTTGCCTTTTACTTGTCTGCATCTCTGGTGCTTGGCACAGGCCAACAGGAGAAGAGAATGGTGCTAGAACTGGTTCCTAAATCTCAGGGAAGCCCAAAGCTGTTCTTGTTATAAAGAATCTCGGGGAAATGGCCACCCCCGTGGGAGAGGTTGGCATTTGCTGTCTTTTTCTTTCTCCTGCAAACCTTGGAGGGGCCCAGCAGAAGCGAAGTCAGGCAGAGGGCAGTGGGCAGTGGGTAGTAGACGGCAGCTTGCCCCTGCCCCCGGCCGCCTTCCCACTCCCCAGAATGGCTTTCCTGCGACAGCAGCCCCCCTCTGAGCTGTCCTCTGCCTCTCCCCAACTGCTGAGCCAAGGATTTTGTAACCAAGGAGGATGATGTTTCCAAAAAGGTCAAGACAGGCTTTGCCTTCCAGTGGCTCAAGTGAGTCCACGGCCTTTGTTCCTCACGGCTTCTCAAAAGAAGAGGTATGCTGTCAGAGTAGCCATTACTCACAGCCCGGAAGGAGGAGGAGGGAAAGCAATCTGAGCTTTAACCAGATGGAGAAAGTACTTCGAAGGATTTTGCAGAGCCAGTGACTCCCCCAGGCAGCCAAGAGCTCCCTAATGGAACACAGGCTGGCTTCTGTGTGCACTGCTCTTCAACACCCCATCCATCCCCCAGAGATGGGGAGAGGGCCAGGCAGGAGAGAGGCCGAGGAGCTACCCCTTAGCCAGCTGGGTGACCTGGGTGAGCGACCTAGCTTCTCTGGGCTGCAGTTTCCATGGCTTCAACATGGGGCTGCTTCTCCCTTTCACAGGGCTGTGGTGAAGATTAACCAAATTAATATCAGAGGAAGTGCCTAGCACAATTTCCGAGACAACCCTCCCCCCAGACATTCATTCTTGGGTGAATTCATTTATTTACTTGTTCATATAAAGTGCTTTGAAAGTAGATGAACACATGACCCAGTTTTGTCAACTGTTTCCTACTGGGGCATGCCATCCCCAATTCCATTATTTCAAAGGCTGATAATCAACCTGATAATATAATCTAGGGATTCCCAGGGCTGGCAGAACAGAACTGCCTGTGAAAGTTTAAAAAAGAATACAGATTCCTCAACCCAACCCAAGACTTAACAAAAGTCAGACTCTCTAGAGGTAGGAATCCCCAGGCGAGGCTAATGCCCAAACAGGTTCTGAACCACTGAATCCTTTTTTAAGAGTCTGTGAGTTCTCATGGATTCTGACGCTAGGTCCTTCCCAGGCTTGTGCGGAGAGTAACCCTCACTGCCTGAACCCAGTAGCGGGAATAGAAGGACCAGAAAGCAGGTGGGGGTTACCTGATGCAGGGGATGAGGCAGAGCTCCCAAACATGGGGGCATCGCTCTGTCTACACTTCATGCTGCTTCAGATAGAGTTCTCTGGGTGAGTGAAGGGAGACGAGAGCAGGCTTGGAATGTCAGGGAGGTGTGGGTGGGTGGTGAGAAAGGTGAGGGATGAATGATGCAAGCCCGGGTTGAGGATGACTTCACCACCAGCTCTGTGAAGACGGGAACTTGTCTGACCCTCTGGGCCCCTCTCAGACCCAGCCTTTGCCACGGAAAGCACGTTAGATAACACACCTAAGTGCTTTCATCATCAGGACCCAGCTGTCAGTTCTCTCTGAAGGGAGCCCCTGCCCCTTCTTTACCTGAGTGACTTCTCTCTACCTGCAAGACTCCATCCAAGAGTTGCCTGCTCCAGGAAGCCTTCCCAGATAGCCGAGCAAAGGCACCTGCACTGGGCCTCACCCACCTGCCCCCCACACACAGTGCTGTCCTCCACCCCAAGGTCATCAGCTTTGGTCTCTCAGCCCCACCAGACGAAGGGTATGAACTCTGCCTCAATCTGCAGTGTCTGGCACACAGCTAATTCTCAATTATTTCTTTGGACTGAACTTGTCCAAGCCTCTCTTTTTACAGATGAGGAAACTGAGGCCCTGAAGGAGCAGGTGGGTCACCCCGGGTCACATAGCCCATCTGGGAATAGATCAGAGCTCTCCCTAGACAGGTCAACAGGCCCAGGACCAAAAAATTGTATCTGTCCTTTCGCCTCCCAGCCCTCTCCCCTTTTCTACCTCAGCTGAGCCCACATGACTAGTGGGAAGAGCTGTGGACACAATCAGAATATTGTGTCCCAGTTGTTTCTGGACATTCTCTGGGCCTTGCTTCCTTCTCCAGTCCAATGGGACCACCTCTCCTTGTCCAGCTGCCTCCCCTAACCATGGGCAGGATGAAATGAGCTGTTCAGTGTGTACACTGGTCACATTGAAAGTATCACCATCCTAATTATGAGCTCAAGAACACATGCCACCCCCCAATTCCAAGGCCTCTTTCCTTGCTACTGCCAAGTACTACCGAGGAACCATCAGACCAGTGCATACCAAGAAATTAAATGTGTACATTCCACTGAGAAACATCTGCCCACGCTATCACTGTGTTTATGTTTCATTTTCAGAGGAAAGAGTTGTGATAAACCTGGGTGATGGGGGAGATGGAAAAGACTCCGCATGCCTTGGAAAATCAAGCAAGGGTTTATCAGACATTTTGAAAAGAGAAAGGGGGATTTTTACACTGTGGCTGCAGCCTTTCTTGTGGGGGATGGGGGCAACATCAGACCACAGCCATTTTCCTGGGGAGCTGGGCCAAGGGCATCCCAACACTGGTGGTCCATCTGCAGATGGCACCCAGAAGAGCTCAACACAGCTCTGCTACCAGCTACATCTCAAGAAACAGAATGAAGATTCAGCTTGCCTTTGCAAAATGAGCAGCTGCCTGCATCTGTCCATCTGTTATTCATTCAACAAACAGTTACTGAGACTTGACTGTGTTCAAAGTACTTTGAGTAGCACTAAGGGGGACATTTAAAGTTGCCTCTGCTAACTAGGGGTAAATTATCTGAAGGAGAGCAAAAATAGCCAAGAAGGGTACAAAGCATCATGAGAACTGAGAGAGATCTTTCAGCTAAAAGATCAAGGAGGGCTTCCTGGAGGAAGAAGCACGAAGAGCAGATAAAAGGGAGTCAGTTCAATGGTTTGTGATGAGGGGACTCCACGCTCAGAGGCAGGAATGAGAATGCCAAGTGTGGGGATAAAAGGACCAGCAGCCCTGTGAGACTTGACATCGGGACATGAGGAGGCAAGGGGCATCCAGCTAGACAGTACAAGCTGGCCACTCTCTTCTTCACAGTCAGTGGGTCAGGCCCTCATTTTCCCTTTAAATGGGTTGAAAGTGTGCTTTGCAGTCACCTTCTCCCCTCCCCTTTGGTCTTCTGTTTGAAGTTCTTCTGCACATTAGGAAAAAATGCTGTTTGGCTGTAAGCTGAGGAGGACCCAGAAATTCCCAGGAACAAAGCAGAGCGTCCAGCTTGCGAGATCAACAGCTGTGAGGATGCCTGTCAGCGGGCTCTGTGCCCAGGATGACAGGGTGGCTCCAGGGCCAGCCTGCACAATGACAGGCAAGTGCTCTGTGCCCACTCCTGGCATTGCTATACATCACCACTGGGCACTGAGGGCTTTTTATTCATCAGTATTGATAAAGACTTTGTGTGCTGGGAAAAGTTTTTTAAAATTTTTTATTTCTTTATTTTTGACTGCGCTGGGTTTTCATTACTGTGCGTGGGCTCTCGCTAGTTGCAGTGAGCTGAGGCTACTCTTTGTTGTGGTGCATGGACTTCTCACTGGGGTGGCTTTTCTTGTTGCAGAGCATGAGCTCCAGGGCTCACAGGCTCAGCAATTGCTGCACATAGTCTCTAGAGCACAGGCTCAGTATTTGTAGCACACAGGCTTAGTTGCCCCAAGGAATGTGGAATCTTCCCTGACCAGGGATCCAACCCATGTCCCCTGCATTGGCGGGCAGATTCTTAACCACTGGTTCACCAGGGAAGTCCCAGGGAAAAATGTTTAAGCATTTAAACATTCATGCTTAAATGAATGGGATGAAACAATTTAAATATTCATCAATAGGAGAATGGTTAAAAAGAAAAAGACACCAGGCAACCCTCTGGTGGTTCCAATGGTAAAGACTCTGCCTGCAACACATGTGACCCAGGTTTGGTCCTGGGTCAGGAAGATTTCCTGGAGAAGGGGATGGCAACCCACTCCAGTATTTTTGCCTGGAGAATTCCACGGACATAGAAGCCTAGTGGACTACAGTCCCTGGAATCAAAAAAGAGTCAGACATGACTGAATGACTAACACTACTACTATTACGCTACTAACCAGTATAAAGGATGAGACAGAGTTATTCTATCCATCTGTACCAGGGCCGCCCATTATAGTGAGGGTCCTGGGTTGAGAAAACAAATGGGGGCTCCAGCCCATGGCCCATCATCATTTCATTCCACCTATAGTTCCCTCTTGGTGTTAAAGGGATCTCACACGTGTGGACACCCCACCCTATATATATCCAAGCTCTGTCCACACCCCTAGCAAGCAGTGGTGTGGTCCACCATCAGAAAGGCAGATGCAGGGAAGAAACCTGTCCTGAGCTGTTGGAGCTGACAATTCTGTGTCCCAGTGACCCAGAGTGGGGGGATGTGGGCTCTGGATTCCTCTCCCCTTGACCCCTAGGACTCCTCACCCCATAGAAAGGGCACAGCCAGAGAGGGGTCAGTGCAGGACCCAGGCAGGGGCCCTAGTGACCAGGTCTAAGTGTGGCATTGATATATACTGACATGAAAAGCATAAAATAATTAAGTGAAAACAGCACACTGCAGAACCATATGTGTAGAGTGATTTCATTTTTTTAATTTCCTACATAAAATGCCTAGAAGTTTTTCTGCATCCCTGATGTTAATAGTAGTTTTATCTATAGAGGGCTGGGTTGAGAAGGGACGTGAATGGTCTTGCACATTATACGTTCCACAGTTCTGTGCTGTGAATGGTATATAAGCATGTATTATTTTTATAATCTAAATCCTTAATAGTTTTTGTGTCATACTTTTTTGCATCAATTAAAGCAGATATTTCTATGTGTTTCCTTATGACCAAAAGAAACAAATTAAAAAAAAAAATCCAATCCTGGATCATTCCTGGATGGTCAAGGAGGTTGTTGTGGTTGTGATCCCCATAATGTAGTAAAAATTCCTCAGACATATGTTTTTTCACTTGTCCAGAGGGCCTCCTCTCTGCTTCTTCAGCAGGTCTTTCATACAAGGGCTTCCCATTCTGCCTGCACATCTGGGAGCTTCTAAAATTAGATTTTCAGGTCCCAGGCCCCAGCTGACTGAATTAGTTTTGGGGACGTTGTGCCCAGGAATCTGCATTTGTAACTCCCCAGGTGATGACCAGAAAGGCCGGAGTCCCCCAACCCTTGAAACCCTAGGTGATCAGTAGCCCAGGCAGTGGTTCAGTCCCATTTGGTAGATGAGAACGCTGAGGCCCAAGGCAGTTAACAGCCTTGTCTTAGACCACGATGTGCAGTCTGTGGTTCCTCTTCTAGAGCTGGTTCTCCTCTCCCAGCTGAGTTAACAGGTGTTGGAAGACAAAAGAAGGCCTGCTGTGAGTGGTCCCAGTTGCAGGCTATTGGATTACAATGGTCCCACTACACCAGGCCGGAGAAGGCAATGGCACCCCACTCCAGTACTCTTGCCTGGAAAATCCCATGGATGGAGGAGCCTGGTAGGCTGCGGTCCATGGAGTCGCTGAGGGTCAGACACGACTGAGCGACTTCACTTTCACTTTTCACTTTCATGCATTGAAGAAGGAAATGGCAACCCACTCCAGTGTTCTTGCCTGGAGAATCCCAGGGACAGAGGAGCCTGGTGGGCTGCCATCTATGGGGTCACAGAGTCGGACACAACTGAAGTGACTTAGCAGCGGCAGCAACTACACCAGGCATTTAGCTAATTTGTTCAACAACTATATTCGAAGGACCTAATCTGTGTCAGGCACTGTCTGGGAGCTGGAGTGTTTAGAGCTGCCAAGCTGACCGACAAGGTCCTAGCTCCCTAGCAGTTCAAATCCTACTGAGAGATAAAGATGATTAACAGACAGCATCTGAGAGTGCAAAGTGCTATGAAAAATATAAGGCAGGGTGGGGAGGTGACAGGTAATCAGGAAGAGCATCTTTGGGAAAGTGACATTGGAGCTGAATCCTAAATGATGACCCATCTGTGCACAGCATTCTTAGCAGCCTTGGTAAAAGTGAGGACAGACTGGTGAGCAGCAATGAGAAAATATAGCGCCTCGGAAGACCTGGTGAAGAGGGTGGATTTTACTAGAATGGATGTGGGGCTTGAGCCAACAAAAGTCGTGGTTGCCATGCCTCTGTTTCCCCTACACGATGCTTCTCAAACATGAAGTACCGCATCCCCTGGAGGGCTTGTTAACACACAGATGCGGGAACCCACCTACGGTTTCTATTCTCCTCCTTGTTGGTCTCAGGTAGGGCCCAAGATGAGGCATTTCTAATAAGCTCCTGGGGAGGCAGACGCTGCTGGGATGGGAAGTATCTTGAGAACCACTGCTGTGCTGTAACGGTCTGTTGGCTGCCTGTCTCCTCCACTAGGCTGGAGGCCTCCTGAAGGCAGAGACCGCATCGTGTTCACCATCCTGCCCTCAGTGCATTCATAGGATTCAATAAGTGCGGAAGATTCAGTGAATGAATGAGGGTGTGGGGCATCAGCCACATGAAATAGTATCTGTAAAGGCCTTAGAACGTACATGCACTATGTAACTGTATTAGTCAGGGCTCCTCAGAGAGACAGAATAGATAGGTGGAGAAAGGGAGAAAGAGATTATAAGGAGTTGGCTCATAAGGTTATGGAGGCTGGCAGTTCCCCAGATCTGCAGTGTGAGTCAGCACATTGAAGACCCAGGAGAGCTGATAGTGAGGTTCCAGTCTGAAAGCCAACAGGCTGGAGACCTAGGAAGAGCTGACGTTTGAGTCCAAGGCAAGAAAAAGTCAATGTCTCAGCTCAGAGGCAGTCAGTCAGGATGGATTCTCTCTTATTCAGGGGAGGGTCAGCCTTTTTGTTCTATTCGGGCCTTCAACTGATTGGACAAGGCCCACCCATATTGGGGAGGACAATCTGCTTTCCTCAGTCTACAGATTTAAATAGTAATCTCACCAAAAACACCCTTACAGACACACCCAGAATACTGTTTGACCAAATATCTGGGTACCACCTTGGCCCAGTCAGGTTGACACAGTAACTGAACCATCACAGTGTACATGGTTGTTTGAGATACACCCAGTGGATCCTCATGTCTGAGGAGGGGTTTATGGAGAAAGGAAGAGTGAGAAACGTGCTGGCAGACAGAGGGGTTCTCATTCTCCTGGCCTCCAGGAGTCCAGGCCTACCAGGCATCTGGGCCACAGTGAGCCACAAGCCCCTCCAACCAGCCCAGGGAGCCCTGGAGGTGCCAATTCCCCTCGGCAGGTCCTGGGGGTGGGGAGAGCTCTCCCTTCACACCCCACCCCCAGCCAGGCCAGGGTGTGCTGTGCTTAGCACTTCCCCGGCCCCATCTTGAACACATTAGCCCCCATACTCAGCTGGCTGGAGGAGGTTACATTTTCCATGGAGAGAGAGGGAGAGAAACAGCCTTGCTAGAGGAATAGTCTCTCTTTGTTCCCTTAAGCTCTCTGCTCCTAAAGTGGGAGCCCCTCCCTGATGCCTCGATCTGATTTCAGTGAAGGAAATGAAGCCAGAGAGAAATGGAACAGAGGGCCTGGAGGGAGTGTGAGTGGAGGAGGGGTGCTGGAGAGGAGCAGGCAAGGAAGAGAAGAGTCTCCTGGGAGCAGGACCAGCTGGCTGGGTGGGGGAGGGCAGCCCTCTCCACACGCTAGCTGCTGCCCCACGCCCAGGGCTGGGCTTTCTGAACTTGCCCGTCCTTCGTGATGGTGGACAGAGCAAAGACTTGCGGTCCCAGCTCTGAAACTGACCATTGTCCCCCCAGGCCTGTCATATCCACCTTCTGAGCCTCAGATACAGTCTGTCCTTTCAGCTCCAAAACTGTTCTGGTTATCAAAATCAAATACGTTCAATTGCATCAGTTATCCTTCAATTAAAAATAAATTTAAAAATTTAAAAATGATTCATTAAAGTAAATAGTTGATGATTGGATTTCCTGGGATGTGAGGTCCAGGTCTCGCAGTGAGGGGCAAAGAAGCTGACCAGGGAGGGGATGAAGCCCACATCTTGCCTCCACAAGCCAGTCCAGGCTGGTCTCTGACTCAGGACCTCCTCCAGGAGCAAGCCCATCCTTTGAAGATGTCCTCTTTCCTTCCCCAACAGCTGGTGGCCTTTTTGGTCCCGTGGCTTGGGCTGGTTCCATCTACTGGGGAGCTAAACTGCTCACAACTGCCTCCCCAGACACAGCCGGTAAAGGCCAAGCTGATCCTAGACACTCAGCCTCTTCCACCCTCCAGGGCTTGGAGTGGGGGGCACTGCCCTGGGAGTCAGGATACCCTGCACCCATCCTACTCTGCCACCATCTCCTCTGAGTTGTCAGACACAATACTTCCAATGCCTCATTGGGATATGACAAACCTAGCCCAAGGAACCTCCACATTTCCTCCCAACTCTGGTGGTCCGCAAGGCCAGTTCCCAGGTAACCAGAAACATCTTGGGTACAGGGCTTCCTGTCCAAGGGGCTGTTGTAACTGGGATGCACACAGAACAAAAGGATTTCTGTTTCCACAAGGCTGAAACTGAGGGCAGTTTATGCACTCAGTGAAACAACCAGAGAGAAATAGTATACGTGGTGTCGGCAAGTCTGCCCACCACCCACACATTAAGTATATGCCCCAGATGGATCGTGAGCTGGGGGATATGAATCTGCTCCTCTCTCACTGCTCTCGGATGCTGTGTTCCTCTTTTAGCATGGTATTATATGGAATTTCTAAGGGTAATTTTTACTATGTGCTTTTGGGTTTGGGGGTTTAGGTTTTTTTTTTTTTTTTTTTTTTGCCTTACACACTCTATTTAGGATATATTCAGTTACAAATACCTAAAAACTGTAATTTAGACTTATATAGTAAAAAGTAGTTATTGCTTATATATCTGAAAAGTCCAGCAGCAGCATGCTTCAGGTACCGTTTGATCCAGGGGTTCACAGTATCATTGGAATTTCAGCTCTTTCTCTTGATGCTTCTCTCACTCCTTCCTCTCTCAGTACATCAGCTCATGGCCCTCTTCAGTAAGGCGGCTGCTAGCAGTTCTGCATCTATACACTATGTCATCCGGAGAATAGGGACGACTTTGGTCCCTAAGGCCCAAGAGGAGGTAGTGAGATTGGGTTGGCTTACATCACTGACCTGCCCTGACTCAGCCACTTCAGTCCAAGGATAACACTGGCCTGGCCTGCAGTGTCTGCTCGGTCCCTACAACTAGAAATGGAGCCAGCTTTCCTGGATCCACAAACAGAAATGAGGACTGTTGGGAAAATGGAAATGGAAAACTAGGGAAGCAAGCAATATTGACTTTAAGTGGGACCTGGGTCACCTCATTGAACCTCTATGCACAGAAAACATTTAATTTCTCAGCAGCCCTTTTCCCAGACACTGAATCTGGAGCTCCTCTTAGGCCTGCTGTTGTTTAGTCTGACATTTTTACAGCTCCATGGACTGTGACCCCCCCCAGGCTCCTCTGTCCATGGGATTTCCCAGGCAAGAATACTGGGGTGGGTTGCCATTTCCTTCTCCAGGGGATCTTCCCCACCCAGGGATCAAACCCCCATCTCCTGTATTGGCAGGCAAATTGTTTATCAATGAGCCACCAGGGAAATCCCCTCCTGGGCCTGAGGCAAAACCAAAAACTCTTGAAGTTGCTGCTGCTGTAGACTGTCAGACAGAAGGTCAGATCAGTCCCTGGGGACCTTTTACCCTGGGTTTCAAGACCACCCTAAAGGGATGATCTGCTAGAGCAGATAAGGGCATCTCAGCTCTCAAGGAACTGTGATGCTAAAACACTGGCCACAGCCGGCAGCAGGGATTTCAGGCTGGTTTCTGTGAGAAAGCCTGGGCTAGCCAGAGAAGGTCTCCTGGAGCAGATGGGACTTTGTGCTGGGTCTTAAAGGGAGATCTCCAGGGTAGGGTCTGCCCCCTATGGGGGATGCACAGGACAGCATCCTGAAGTCTACAAATAAAATGACTATTTTTATTTAGGTTTATCTGAAAAAAAATAGGATTACTGATGTTCAGTACACAGATTGACAGCTGTGCACTGGTGTAATCAACATGTAAATTGACACACCCTGGGAGTACGTGTTACCTTTTTTCCCCCATCAGTTCAGTCGTTTCAGTTGCTCAGTTGTGTCCGACTCTTTGCGACCCCATGGACTGCAGCACGCCAGGCCTCCCTGTCCATAACCACCTCCCAGAGTTTACTCAAACTCATGTCCATTTAAAAGGTTCAGAGATTAAATTGCCTTAAAGGATGGAACCAGGGCTGAGGTCCCCATCAGGCTTTGTTGGAGAGGGTGTGAGGTAGAGATCCAGGGGCCCTTCTCCTAGGCCATGTCCTGCTGGGATCCCAGGGGCCTGGCATGCAGCAAGGCCGCATCCTGCCTTCCTCAGTTGGCCATCTCCATAGTAAGCGCCTCCCTTTGCAAGGCCCTGCTTAGAAAGCAACCACCAGGGACTTTCCTGGTGGCCCTGTAGTTAAGAATCTGCCTGCCAATGTAGGGGACACAGGTTCGATCCCTAGTCCAAGAACTAAGATCCTACATGCCATGGGCAACTAAGACCAGGCACCACAATGTCTGAACCTGCATGTTGCAACTACTGAAGCCCTCACACTCATGCTCTGCAACAAAAGAAGTCACCGCAATGAGAAGCGCGGGGGAGGCGGGCGGCAGGCAGGACACGGCAACTAGAGGAAAGACCACGTGCAGCAACAAAGCGCTGGTGTACTGCACCTCAAGGAAGACCAGTGCAACCAGGAAAGAATAATGAATAAAAAGAAAGCGACCACTGGGAGGGGCCTTTCAGGTCTGCTCCCATCTGAGCAGCCCGGCTCCCCGCCTCCATGGGAGGAAGGCTGGGAGCCTACAGCCCGTGAGTCACGCTCTGTGGCCCATGGAAAGGGCCTGATGCTTGCCACGACCTTTGGGGTTTGCCATCTGGTGCCCACGCCAGAGGGTATAGGGTGTCCAGCCCCTGGGAAGTGCAACAGGCCTTGAGGCTACAGATGGCTATATAAGGCTGAGGCTGCCGGAGTGGCAAGGGTGCCAGACCCCAGGAGCAATTTGGCTGGTCTTGGGGGTGACGCAAACATTTCCCCTGCTCTTCGGCAGTTATCCTGCCAGTGAGACTGAATCATATTCTCAAAACCTCAAGCCTGACGGGCACACGTAATGTCGAGACTCAAGAATGGCAAAGAGGGCTGACCCAGCAGCACCCCCAACCTTTATGACAAAGAAATATTTGGGGCAACACAGAGAAAACTGCCCCAGAATAGCCCCAGCTCTACCATTAACAGATCATGGGACCCGCATCAGCTCACCTCCCTGGGCCTCAGTTTCTGCATCTGTACTATGGGGACAGTAAGCCCTGTCCTGCTGCTTCAAGCAGTGCCAAGGAACCTAGAGGAATCACGTTTGGGAGAATGGGGCTGGGAGGTTGGGAGTGGCCCTTGTTCTTTGGAAAGGACACAGTCCATCTTCAGGCAAATCTGGGGTCACGACAACTTGGTGCCTTTACCAAGTTAGTTGCATGTTGGCCATTTCCAGGACAGATGACTTCTA
The DNA here is from genome assembly GCF_014754425.2 of Oryx dammah. Lineage (NCBI taxonomy): Eukaryota > Metazoa > Chordata > Mammalia > Artiodactyla > Bovidae > Oryx > Oryx dammah. Next base: position 85,625,221 of record NW_024070210.1, read on the forward strand.
GGAAGGCTCCAGTCTTCGTGTGGAAGTAACTAGTTATACCCACTCCTGGTCATTGATGCCATGTGGCATCTGTGAGTCCCCACGGTAATCCTGTAAGCAGTGCTGGAGTTATTAACACATTTCACAGCCAAGAAAACCAAGGTCAGTGAACTTCTTCCAGGCCGCACAGCAACCCCTAGACTCGGCCCCAAAGATCTTGCTCTGTAGTGGGGGCCCACCAAGCTGTCCATGGGGCTTCAGCATTTACTCTGTAAAATGGGGAGAGTTGTGAGGAGTCCGCTTTCTCAGGCAGGACAGGGATCACTTTTCTAGAAGATGGCCAGGTTTTTGTTTTTTCTAATCTAGAACCTGCTCTGCTTGATTGTGTTCCTCGAAGGCATGCTTTCCAGAAAAGCATGTTCCCAGAGGGAACATCCCTTTGGGACACTTGGTTACAGACCAGGTTGACCTTGAATATGGGAGCAGCCAGAAAAGCAAGCTTGGAGCTCAAACTTTCAAACTTTGTTTACTGACCTCTCTCTCTCTTTGGCTGGAAAAACATTCAGCAGCCTTGACCACACAGTCACGTGCAGAATTAAGTGGCCAAGTATCACGGCGTCTAGACAAGTAGATTTTACGAGTCCAATTAAGTCCTGCCAATCAAAAATAGTCATGCTTAATAAGTGGATATATTTAGAATCTGTCATTATCTGGCCCCCAGGGGGAAACCTCAGCTCTTATTTCATAGACTTAATTTCAAACAGAGCTCTGTTAACTCCTACTTTGGACCTTAGTTCTCTCCTGATGGCTCAGAGCGGTGGGTGGGAAGTGGGCAGGAGGATAACTGACTATAAGAAGCCATGCACATCTGTGTCACCTGAACTTCCAGGTCCATCCCTCTCAACAATCTTAAGCCAGAAAAGGAGCGATTGCTTCTTCTTTGGCTCACGTTGCCAGAGGTGGGAAGCTGCTGGGAGAGCAGGGCTCCAGAAAGGTCTCTTCACTCCCAATGTGTCACGTGTCTCTGTGCCCCTTGGGGTCTGGAAGACACCAAGGATATGTGAGCCATGGCACCTCCTGCCAGGACAGCACAGCTGTCGGCACCAGGACCTGAGCCGAGCAGGCAGGTGGTGGCTGAGTGAGGGGCTGGCACCCAAAGCCTAAAGGGGTCCAGACATGCCAGAGGCAGGTGGTGCTGAAGGGAAACAGTGCCCGCTTTAAGGATTTTGCTTCCTGCCTGCACTAGGGCTCTGGTTGCCTGCTGGTGGGCCCCTCTGGGCCACCTCCACAGATGCTGCCTGCTGGTGGGCCGGGGATGAGGGATAGAGGGGGCTCTGGGGGCGCTCTAAGGGGAGTGCTGGGGCCATCCAGACGGCAGTGGGATTCTCCCTGGACTTGAGGGATGATGGCACTGCTGGGGCTTGGCCAGGTCAGGAGGAAGTAGTTGCTCTTTCTCTAGAAATACGTGTGCATGTAAGCAACATGCATTGATTTCCAGTGTGTGCATCACAAGTCAGCACAAAGTAGATGGCTTCCCAAAACAGAAGTTTCCTCTCTCACAGTTCTGGAGGCCAGACCTCCAGAATCAGGGTGTCGGCGGGCTCTGCCCCATCTGAAGGATCTAGGAGAAATCGTCCTTACTTACTCCAGCTTCTGGCAGCCCCAGGCATTCTTGGCTGGTGGCAGCTTCACTCCTAGCACTGTCTCCATTTCACATCGCTTCTTCTTGTCCCAGGGTCTGTCCTCTGTGTGTCTCCTGTAAGGACACATCACTGAATTGGGGGCCCACCTGGGTAATTCAAGAAGACCTCCTCTCGAGATCTTTAACTACAATTGCAAAAACCCTTTTCCCAAATAAGGTCACAAAGACAGAGGCTCAAGGGCCACTCTTTAGCCCATCTGGCTGCCGCTCCCCCCCAAGCCCCAAGCAAAGACTTGGTACCTCAGGGGACAGCTGTGAACACTGTACATTGTGCCATAGCCCCTGAGTCCCCAGCTGAAAGACTGTCACATGAGGTGAAGAATGAGGCCCCCCAGAGGTAATGGCAGATGGCCAAGACCCCAGATCATCCTTCCTCTGCCCAAATGATCCTTCTTACCACCCTCCAACCATCTGGCAAGCTCATATTCATCCATTAAGATCCAGCTGAAGCACACCTCCTCCAGGATGTCTGCCCTGCTCTATCCTTGCAGGGACAGCTTCCATCCCATTTGCTGCTGGACCCATGTGGTCTTCTTCTCCCGGCCAGGCCTGGCCAGGCCACAGCGTCCCTCTCCCAGGGGTACGAAGGTCTGAGTCTGAGGAAGGTCTGCAGGGGCTACCCCTCCAGGATTCCCTCCACCCTCCCTACCCCAACCTCCCCTCAACACAGCCCTGCAGATTCCATCCTTTGCCAGGAAGGAGAACCTCCCCTAGCATCTTCACTTGTCTTCTTTTCCTTCCCAGGTTGGTCGTTGGCGCCCCACTGGAAACTAACGGCCATCAGAAGACGGGAGACGTGTACAAGTGTCCAGTGACTCAAGGGAACTGCACCAAGCTTAACCTGGGTAATGTGGGCTGTCCACAAGGAGGCCAACCATTGTCCAGAGCGAGGCAGGCACTGAAGCACGTCCCTGCCCCCAGTCACACTGGTTTCTCACAGCTGCCCTAGGAGCTGACCCAGCTGGTATTGCTGCCCCCATTTTACAGATGAGGAAGCTGAGGCCAGAGAGAGAAAGCAACTTTCTCACAGTCACACAGCTTGTCAGGAGCTGATCAGGATTCACACCCAGGTCTTCAGTGTCCCAGGCCGTGGCTCTTTCTGCCTCATCCATGGCCCCTCAACTCAGGGGAGCAGGAACACCTCCTATCTTTTTTTTTTTCCCCTAACTTTGAAATAACAATAATGGCCAACATTCATATGTCTTCCAAAAAGTTTGTTTGAATTTTTCTGTAACATCTTACAGAAAACCCCAAGCGAACTTTTTGGCCAACTTAATATGTGTTCACCTGATGCTAGGCACTGGTTTAAGCACTTTTGGGTATTTTTGACTCATTAAATCCCAACAACAACAATATGAGATTTAATCATCAACAACAGCCGGTGGAAGTGAGGGGACCTGCCTGGGGTCAGCTAATAAGCAGCAAGTCCAGGACTATGACCCAGGCAGTCTGCAGCCACCCTTTAACCTTTAACTGCGCAGCACTGCTTTTCTGAAATGATGACTCTGTTCCTCCCTGCAGAGCCCTGGGGCCCAAGGCAGAGGCTGTGCACAGCCTCAAGGGCTCCCAGTCTATGCGTCCACACCCCTATGTGTGCACGCAGTTCACTAAGGCACACACACCACTTCTCTAAAGCATTTCTGCTTTGTCCTAAAGATCTGACAGTGGCCAGACCTTGGGCTGAGGTCCCACGTGGGATAAGCCATGATTCTAGGACCGACCTTCCCTGGGGTAGGGCCCTTGGCCTCCCGCTTTTCCAGGAGGGAAGCCTTCATCCTAGAGGACTGGGCTGGGGCCCTCTGGGGAGGCTGTGGGGGGAGCCGGGCCTGGTGGAGGAGATGGCAGAGCTTCAAGAGATAAGCAGATGGATGAAAAGCCTACATCAAAGAGAAAACCCCAGAAGCCAGATCCCTCAGGCAGCCAGCTGTCCCAGCTCACAGCACTCAATGTCATGCTGGCCTCATCTATGTCAGCGCAATAGGTGGGAAGTTCAGACCCCAGCACAGCCGTGGCCCGGGCTTCATGAGGAAACGGCCCAGGGTGGGCAGGAGTCAGGCTGGCAGTTCATGGATCCTGGTCATCACCACCCTGAGAGCCCAGGCTCCCTAAGAGGCCATGCTGGAGTCTCCTTCTAGCTGTATAGTTTCCTCGCTGTGTCTAGGGGGAGCCCACATGCTCTTTCTGAGCCGATGTTCACTCATGTGGACCCTAGGATCCACATCTGGTCTAATATGTCCCCCAGCCTCTCATGAGCACCTAGTGTATACCAACCATGATGCTAGTTAAGGGGGATACAGCTAGTTAAGGGGGAACGAGGAGCTAAGGGCTCTGCTGGGAAGGTATGGTAAGCGAGGAGACAAACTAGAAAGCAGGGCCATCCCAGGTGAGGAGAGATATTGTGTGATGAACCAGGGGTTGTGATAAGAGAGGCTGGGTGGGGAGGAGATAGGAAGCAGGTTCTCCTTGGCTAGAGCTCTGGGGTGGGGTGGTCGAAGAAGCCTTCCCTGAGAAGGTAACTTTAGAGCAGACGTCCGATGATGAGTCAGTCCAGCAGGACCAGAGCATTCCAGGCAGAGGAGAAGCAAGTGCAAAGGTCCTGTGGAACAAATGAACTTGCTCTGTTGGAGGATGGAACGAAGTACTGTGTGGCTGAGGCAGAAGGAGCAGGCGGGTGTTGGGAGGTCTGCGCACAAGCCTGGGGTCTGGGCCACCGAGAAAAACCCCCTGGTCCAGGTGGGAACCAGACACATGAATCCATCATTTAATAGTTTCCTCTACTGCTGTGGTTTCCAAAGTTGACCTGATTTCCCTCCAAAGAAAGAGGAGCCTAAACTGGCAATGGCAGACATGAAGCCATCAGACTCTGGAACTAGGGCTCAACGTGGGAGGCAGTGGGCCGTGAACAGCGTGGAGGCCAAGGGAAAATACTAGTCTGGGAGCACCTCACTTGAGTTTTTTTTCCTCCCAATGAGGAGGCAGGAGGACCATCTGCCAGTTTGTCCTTATCCACACAGTGGAAAATGCAAAGCAGGAAACCCGAGTTCTGGGTTTTCCTTTGGCAGCTCCAAGCTGTGATCCCCACTGAGCCAGGAACGTTCTTTCCTTTCTCTCCAGGGAAGTGAACGTCAGTCACTCACACCTCAGAGTTGCAGAGTCTGCTTACCTCCGGCACTTTCTTCCCAAAGCCTGGATGGAGTCAGGGTTTTCATGAGGGGCGGGTGCTCAGGGAGGGAATGGGATTCTGGAAGGCAGGCCCTGTGTGAGGAGGAACTTGTGCCCCAGCCCCTCACACAGACCCGCTGAGAAAGAGGTGAGTCTCCCTTGGTCAGAGAGAGGGAGTTAGTGACTGGGTCAAGTCCACGATTAGCAGAAGCTGGGCTCCAGTCCGAGACTCTTACTCCAACACAAGGGTCTTCACCACCATGGCATCTGCATCTGGGCCCACAGTTTCGCGAAGGACTTTAGTCATTGAGGCAGGGAAGGGAGAGAGGCAGCGGGGTCAGGACGGGGCACCCCTTAAATAAATGAAGAGCAGAATTCTCTAAGTCCCAAGGGGAGAAAGTGGCCCAGTTGAGGTTTGGAGCTTCCTCTCCAGACTTCTCACTCCCTACCTCTGCCACCATGGCCCTGCAGGCAGATGGGGAGACTCAGGATGTGTAACATTGGCTAGCCTGGATTCAAGTCCCTGTGTTATCGTTTACCGGTGACTAACATTATATTAATGTGAAGTCATCACCCCTTGCGTGGGCTTCTCAGGTGGCTCAGTGGTAAAGAATCCACCTGCCCATCCAGGATACACTCAGGTTTCGATTCCTGAGTCGGGAAGATCCCCTGGAGAAGGGAATGGCTACTCACTCCAGTATTCTTGCCTGAAAAATTCCATGGACAGTGGGGCCTGGTGGGCTACAGTCCAAGGGGTCGCAAAGAGACGCAACTTAGCGAATAAACAACAACAAAACCCCTCTGCACACCTAGACTTTCCCCTCTATAAAATGGAAATGGTGGCCCCTGGAACGCCCAGGATCAAGAGGGGGTCCTGGGAGGGTGGGGGCGGGCGGCACTTTGTAAGTGATAAAGCATCATAGAAGCACCAGGGTTATTAGTATGATTTTCTCTCTAGTTTGTTTGGACAGAAAAAACAGAAAACAATCCCAGGCACTGGTAGCACAGCCAAGAGCGGCTGGATTTCAAAAGGAAACTTACTACAAACTGCAGGAAACCAAGGGGAAAAACAGCAAACACAGTGGCCTGTCCCCAGCCCCCAGAGCTGCCGGCCATCTGAAGTTCTGGCCTCTGCCCGCGCCTGGGCCCAGGTCCTGCTGGCCTGGGCCCCAGAGGGCTGGCCGACTCTTTACACTTCCAGTCGCCAGCAGAGCTAAATGTCCCTAGAGATCACACCCCTCCCCTCAAGCACAGAAAACATCTAGGCTCTGTTCACAGCACATGAGGACTGCTTGCTGGGGCTTAGCAAAATGCCCAACTCACTTTCCCCTAAACTCTACCAGCCTCCCAGGTGCCTGCACGCGCGTGCGCGCACACACACACACACACAGGGGAATTCAAACACATCTTTCCCTTCAGTGGCCTGAGAGAATGATCTGGTAAAACCTTCCTCAATGTAATTGACTCAGTAATTTTAATCTGCCACGACCCTCTCCCTCCACCCAAGTCAGCTGATAATCCTTCGCCTGAATATTCCTCTGGGGACCAGCCACAGAAGGACATTCTTGGGCAAGACCTTGGACCTCTAGAAGGCTCTTGTTAAGCTGGCTATTTGTGAGAAAGAATCCGTTATCTTGTGTCAGTTTATCAGCTGAGCAGAGGGCTGGACCCTGAGGTAGCTGGACAGGGGACTGGTCAGTGTTGATGGCAGGTTGGCGTGAAGAGAAATGCGGAAGAGACACTGCATAGAGGAGCCAGCCTCGGTGGGGAGCCCTGGTACGTTTGGGGTGGGACACAGAGAAACGGCCGGAGGAGGGAAAGCTCTGGATTAGGAGATGGAAAGCCCTGCCATGTGCTTCCTGTGTGACTCTGGGCAGCTTGCTTGGCCTCTCCGAGCTTCATATTCCTCATTTCACACCGAGTTGAGAGGAAGTAATCAGATGACCTTAGGGCAAGGCCTTAGTAAACTGTGAAGGGCTCACTGATCTCCAGACAAGTGAGGGGTCCAGAGGGGCAGGCAGAATGGGAGATGACCCTGCTTGCCTCTGCCTTGGGCCCCTCTGGCAGCCAGCGGCAGCAGCAGACGCTGGGCAGACGGCGGGTGGGAGGGACTGCAGGCTGAGCCTCTCCATTCCACCCCAGGAAGGGTCACCCTGTCCAACGTGTCCGAGAGGAAAGACAACATGCGTCTCGGCCTGAGCCTGGCCACCAACCCCAAGGACAACAGCTTCCTGGTAAGAGCCACCCACCGGCCCTCTTTCTAATCCCTAGCCCTTCCAGCCCACACAGGCCCTCTGCTCTGGGCTGCAAGGGACATGGGGTGGCTGAACATGACTGCCCACCAGACTAACTGTCCCTGCGCACCCCAAGAGCAGCCCCTCCTCCAGCCTGTGCCATTCTGCCTACTGCACCCTAAACTTTTTCGGGGGACAATTCAGACAAGAAAACGGATTGAGCACTTTTGTGTACATTCCCTTTGGAGGTGGGGGGGAGCATGGAGCAGACGGCCTAAAAAGGAACAGGGATAAAGATTATTAATAGTCCAATAGGGTTTGGGGGGCTGTCCTGTTCTTTGGGGAGCCCAATGTCCAAGGCAGAGGCCGAATCTCTGCTCCAGAATTGATGAAAGAGTTAGGACACACCACACACCCTGAGAAGACTTGGAGCGGAAGTCATAAATGAGTGAATGCAGAGTTTCTACAACAGAGGGAAGGATAAAGAGGGGCAGGCCACCTGAACTGCACAGGGGAATCAGACGGGAAGGTTTCCTGGAGAATGTTTCTGTTTTGTTTTTAAAGAAGAAACTAGTCTTAGCAAGGAAGAAAAAGGAAGGAGTACTTGGGCTGAGGTGGTAGATATATTCATTCATTTAAACTATTTTTTGAGTTCTTACAATGAACTGAGCCTGATGCTGGGCACTGGGGATTCCACAGTCTGCAGAACTCCCTGCCCTCCTGAAGCTTCCATTCTGTTTGGGGGTGTGATGATAACAAATGAGTAATATGAACATGCTGTTGGGACAGAAAGCGGTGCTGGGAGTTCTCTGCACCCACTCAGGCACGCATATGCCAGCTTTGCACACGGTGGGCGGGTGCAGGTGGCCTGATTGATTGACACTGCCCGCCCCTTGCCACCATGAATGTGGGTGATGCTGGGACTGATGGTTCCTAGAAACAGCTGCAAGAGAAGATTTCAGAGAAAAATTATCCCGAAAAGCCCAATAAAATGCACCATTCATTTTAAGATAGGAAAGCTAGTATCGCTTTCTGCTCTCACCCATCAGTCCATTTCTGTTGACAAATGAGACACCAAGGCAGTGAGATGGCTGGGATGCTCAGAGATTTGACAGGAGCATAGTGGCTCCACCAGGGAAAGTCCCGAGGTGCCTCAGTATATGGTCAGCCCACAGCCCTCATCATCGCCAACCAAGGGCAACAGGACCCCTGGTCCTGTCCACACATACTTGTCAGGGGATTTGGTCTGACACCCTTCTCCGTCTGAGACTCCTTGTCATACCCTGTCAACTTGATTTCACTGACTTCACAAGATGGAATGAAGGTCCAAGATGGAATGAAGGTCCGAGAGGGAAGGTGTGACACAACCCCTGGGGCCTCTGTGGGGAGGTTAAGACCCTAGTTTGTAAATACCAACCTTTGTTAACTCATCCACTCATCCGTTCATCCATTTACTCATCAGCCCATCCCCCAACCAAATGTCCTTCCCCCTAGTCATCTATCCATCCATCCATTCAGCCACCCCCTCAGTCTACCCCCTCATCCTCCCATCCTATCATCCATCCCTTCCCACATCCATCCATGCACCCATCCATCCATTCTCCATTCATTTATCCATCATCTATCCATCCATCCATCATTCTTCTATCCCTCCAGCCATTATCCATTACCTACTCTCCCATTATTCATTCTCCCCCACTTCCAGAAATAACTTGCAGAAGCTTCAACAAAAGACACAGATAAAACAAAACCTTTAAAATCTGAGTTTAAAAAGATAGCTAATTAAATACAGGGATTGGAAGTGGAACAATTATTCTTCCACACCAAAAGAAATAACAGCATAAAATTTAGTCTTGAGTTCCCCAGCAGCAGGACAAAAATGAAGACAGGAGCTGGGCTTTCGTTTTTGATGACTCTGAGAGGGACTCATCATTCAGTCTTTAAACGAGGGGCTGACATCGATGTTTCAGTAACAAATTTCAGAGAAAGAGCAGAAACACACTTTTTCCTTTCCCTAGTAAGAGCCATGGGCATGTTGTTGGGACCCTGTCCTGGAAGTTTGCCCAGTAATGACCTTCAGGTGACCTCTTCAGGAAGACCTTTGAAGGGTTCCCTCCCATGGATGACAAGCTTTTCCTGCCTCCTGTGTGATGGGAGGGGTGAACAAGCAGGGGAAAGAGAATCACACCCCAGATGATGGGGTAGAGAAGGGGACCCTTGAAAATACAACAGCGGCGGTAGTTAGTCTCCCTTCCACCTGAAACCAAGGGCACTGGTACTTGCTACCCCAAGAGTGATTTCAGTTAAACTTGGAGAAGACCCTCTAAACCCTAAGGGTACCAGCCCTCAGATGGAGGGTTCTGTCCTGTGTCTTGGAGGGAGGGGCTGGGCCACAGGCTGTTGGGCCCGGGCCCTCCCTGTGGCCCCCACTGACTGGGGGTCCGTACTGTGCTCCACAGGCCTGCAGCCCACTCTGGTCACACGAGTGTGGGAGTTCCTACTACACCACAGGGATGTGTTCACGAGTCAACTCCAACTTCCGGTTCTCCAAGACCGTGGCCCCAGCTCTCCAAAGTAAGTGGCTTCCAATCTGTGGACTCAGGCTGAGCAACCGGCAGTCCCTGCGAGGCCCCAGGCTCTGACCTCCCCATCCCGTGGCTACAGAGCAGAACCTGGACTCTAGCCCCGCCCAGCTCCGGCTCTCTGGGTAACCCCTGGGGTCACAATCCTGGCCCACCCTCCCCTACAGAGTGATGGTGGGGGAGTTAAGGTTATGAAGATAATCCTGACAGCCAGAGAGGCTCTTTGCAAACCTGAGTGAGGAAGAGATGGCCAGGTTGCCATGTACAGCAGGCAGGCTGTGCACTGCACAAAACTGGGGTCGTGGTTCACTACTGGGGACGTGTACTAACGACAGTGTGAATGGTGCCCTCTGATGTTACGCAGTGCAGCTGCCCTGTAGGTGCAGGGCCAAGGAGAGCAGAAGTATTCCTGGTAATAGTCCCATCTAATCCGTGTTCCTGGACGTGAGGAAGCGCTGCCCAGCATTCCCGGGGCCTCATGGAACACAAACCTCCCACTCTCTCCACACCTGCCAGGAAAGTCTGGGACGTCAAGTGCAGACCTTGGCTAGCTTGGCTCTGAGCTTCACTATTTCCTGTGGGCTAAATACCACTGCCCAAGCAGCTGCAGCCTGCCTTATTGAGGGCGAGGGGATCAGCTCCTCTGGCTAAAGACAGCCTCCCTGCGAACAACAGCGCCCAGAGATAGAAGGTGGTGCGTGGAGGAGGGAGGAAGGGTCAGTCCCGCGGGGGCTGCGAAATGGTCCTCTTGTGGGTGATGGGGGGCTTCGATTCTGTTCTCACACAACATCAGCGGGAGAGCAGAGGCCGCGGCTGGGCTGGGAGGAGGCCTGCAGCAGGTCACGTGAGGTGTGCCTCCCACCCTGGAGGTGCTTTTCCCTCTGGGTTCAGCCTCCCAGAACCTCCTCCTCCTCACCCCGCTGACCAGCAGATCAGATCCCAGGACATTACCCCTTGCCCCCGCCACCTCTGCCGACACCACGGAGGATCTAACTCTGCAGGTCTAGGATGAGGCCCCAGGTACGTGTACGCATGTGCGTGCACTTGTGTTCAGAAGCGTGTTCAGCCATGTTTAAAAATCACAGACCTAAAGCAAGGCTCTTCCCGAGGTGTCTTGAAAAAATTTTTTGAAATCTTAAGAAAGAGATCAGTACTAATAAATGCATTCTAATAATAAAACTGGCTTTAAAAGAAACCTGGTCCCTACCAGTAGATTAGAACCGCTCCCCCCCCCCACCAAATCAAGGCGTCTCTGTCTTGTGTCCTCGAGGCTGCCAGCACCACGCAGCCCCCCAGCACGTGCGGAATCACAGGTGTAGGGCCGCGGAGCAGTGGAGAAGACAAAGTTATCAGCACCATCAGCCTGGAGGCTTAGGGCCATCACGTGCTACGTGTACCATGCAGGCGAGACGAGAGCCACCCACACAGCTTCTCCTAAAGCAGAGGCAACCCTGAGCATCCGAGCCACCCAGAGCCTCTGAAGTGCTCACAGAGCCTGAGACAGGCTCCTGGGCTCAAACCCACCGCCTTGCCCTCCTGGAGCACTGCTGTCAACGTGCTGCACCTCCACAATGCTGGAGTTACTGGAGTGCTGACTCACAAAGCCCCCCCCACCCCACCAGCTGTATTGCTATAAAGCAGATTTATTTGAAAATAGTGTGAAAATTCTCCAGTGAAAATAAGCAGGTGCCCAGTATTTCAATGTGGTATAGTTTAGTGTATGTCATATCAGATTCATGATATCTTATTTCAGAGTAACCCCAGCTGTTTCACAGAGATCAATTCCTTAGATGTTAAAAGATGCTTTTTCCATTTGTTATGGTACCAAGGTTTCATTATTCATTCTGTTGCTATTATTCATTTTAATTTGGTATTCATATTACAAGAATATAAAGAAACTTTCAGACTCAAAGCAGAGATCAAGGCACAAGAGCTTGACCTGATGATGTCATTACTACGTTAACAAACTGGTTTGGTTAAAAAAATAACACGAGGATCAGCTAAGATTCTTGAGTTCAGCCCAGGAAGCATCACCTTGTTAATTCTTCGTAGCAATCCTCTACTATCATTATACCTCTTTTACAGAAGCAAAAACCAATGCCAAGTTGTTAAGTAACTTGCCCAAGGTCAAAGCCAGAGGTCAAACAGTCTGATGCCAGATTCCACATTTCTAGCCCTTACACCATGCCTCCCTCCTAAGAAGTGAAGCCCATTCATTTGAGCTGAAAGTGGTAAATGCCAGCTTGCCCATTATTGTAAAATACACAATAATGAACCAATGATTTGGGCAGTGTTGGCTGCCTTCCAAACTAGGACCAGCCGATGGTGGTCAGTTCCTGATAAGGAGCAGAGGCATTCTGGCTTAACTGATGCTGTGTTTAGACTGCCAGCTCAGAGCCGTGGAGCAGGGTCAGGAATTCCTGGGCTCCTTTCTCACGTGGCCCAGATAAATGTTCAGCCTGAAGACAGCTCCCAGACCAGGCTTCCTTGGACAATCATTCAGGGAACCAGAGATTTGCAGACCCTGGCTCCTGGGGCAGCTGTGACCATGTCCTCACTTCCCAGGGTGCCAGACCTACATGGACATCGTCATTGTCCTGGACGGCTCCAACAGCATCTACCCCTGGGTGGAGGTTCAGCACTTCCTCATCAACATCCTGAAGAAGTTTTACATCGGCCCCGGGCAGATCCAGGTGAGCAGGGCTGGGACTCTTTCCTCCTCCAAAGAGGGCCCCCCAAACCCATGGCAGATGCTGCCCTGTGTGGAGGAGTGTCTTTGCATGCACTGGAAAGATGTAGGTGAAAGGGCCAGCAACAGGGTCCTGCAGCCCAAGACACCCATCTCCACTGGGCACATCAAGGGACAGTTTGGGACATCATTGGGTGGGTCAACCACTGTCCTCTGGGATGGACACCATCTATTAACAGAAACTTTGATCAGCCAGAGAGTGGGAAGGCAGCAGAATCCTGCTGGGTGAGGCAGGGGGAGAATTAGACACTTTGATCTTGGAGAAGAGACTGGGGAAGTAGTCATAGCGGCCAGTGCATATTTGAAATGCTGCCTAGCCAGTGAGGGGGGAGGTTTATTCAGTATTGTTTTGGCAGGCCAAATGAGGACCAGTGAATAAAAATGACAAGGGGGCAGATTTCAAGTCATCTGAGAAACTATTTATTTAATAATTTTTATTTATTTATCTTTGGCTGTGCTGGGTCTTCGTTGCCATGCAGGCTTTTCTCTAGTTGCAGCATGCTCAGTAGTCATGGTTGCTCCGTGGCATGTGGATCTTCCCAGAGCAGGGATCAAACCCATGTCTTCTGCATTGACAGGCAGACTCTCTACAACTGCGCCATTAGGAAAGCCCTAAGAAACTGCTTTGTAACAATCAAAGCTGTTAAAAAGGGAGTGGGCTTTCTCATGAAGTGATGAGTTCCCGACCCCTGGGAGATCATCTTTTAGGGTATGCCAGGTGAAAATTCAGCATTCGGAAATGCACCTTTACCAAATAAACTCTGTGGGCGCATCCAATGATAATATTTGTTCATTCTAGTCCTACTACAGGTAGGTTTTGTTTATTCTTTTAAGATTTTGTTTCTTTTAAGGATATTAATACTTGAGGCTAATTAATATTTCAGACTTCTCTTCCAAAATATAACGAATCTTAGCTCCAGATTTTGGTGAACAATACCATAGCCCATCCTCCCACGCTGTTCCTAAGACTTAGATTTCACTTCAATGCTCAACTTTTGTCTTTTTAAGTAAGAAACTTAATCTGCTGGGTCTTTTAGGTCAGTGTCCTCTTTCGATAGGCACCTCCCACTTGTCTCACCAAGCCAGCCATTCATTCCCAGGACTTTGCATTACCTGCTTCCCTTTGACTTAATCCCTCTCCCTTCGGAAGGTCCCCAGGCCTCCTCACTCCTGAACAGTCCCAGAGAGATGACTCCAGGAGGCCCTATCACCAAAGGGCCAGCCTTCAGGGGTCAAGACATTCTGTTGCCCCTCCTTTTCCTCGCAGGTTGGAGTTGTGCAGTACGGAGAAGACGTGGTACACGAATTTCACCTCAATGACTACAGGTCTGTAAAGGACGTGGTGGAAGCTGCCAGCCACATTGAGCAGAGAGGAGGAACGGAAACCCGGACAGCATTCGGAATTGAATTTGCTCGGTAAAAAAAAAAAAATTAATTTTTCCAGATCTTAGATACTGTTCTAGTTATCTATTGCTGCCCCACAAAATTTAGTATCTGAAGAGACAATAATTAATCCCTCAAAGTACTGGGCATCGGCTGGGCTCAGCCATCAGTCCTCCTTGGATTCTCTCATGTGGTTGAAGTCTGGTGTTAGCTGGGGCTGCGGTCATCTGAAGGCTCAACTGGACTGGTCATCCAGAATGGCATGCTCACGTGGCTGGCAGTGGAGGCTGGCCATGGGCTGGGAGTTCAGCTGAGGCTGGCAATCTGAGCCCCTGTGCATGGGCATGCGGCTTGACACTCTCACTTTATGGCAGTCTTTGAGAGGAAGTTTTCCAAGGGACCCAGGCAGGAACTCCAAGACTGCCTGTGACCTAGCTGCAGAAGCCCCAGAATATAACTTCTGCCATAGTTTTCTTTTGGCTATACCACACAGAATGTGAGATCTTAGTTCCTTGACTGGGGATTGAACCCCTGGCTCCTGCAGTGGAAGCATGGAGTCTTAACCACTGGACTACCAGGGAATTCCCTGCCATAGTCTACAATTGAGCAAGTCTCGAAGGCCAGCTCAGGTTCAAGGAGAAGAGAATTTAATTTCCCTCCTTGATGGAGGAAAGGCAAGGTCACATCACAGAAGAGCCTTTGGGGGACAGGGGATACTTTTGCAGCCAACTTCGGGAAATATCTTCTACCACTGAGCCCCTATCAAAAGTGTGTGGGTCGCATGAGAACAGAATCTTCTTGTGGGGTATTTTTCATGAGCGGAATGTGAGTAACAGAGTCAAATCTAACATCTGAGATTACAGAGCCATGAGGCTGGTTCTTTAAACGTAACACAAGAACTCACAGTGATAATGAAGGTTATTTATAGCCATCCAAAGAGCTACGTGCTTATTCCAGTGACCCTGCCATTGCTCAGAACACTGTACTCACCCGCACTGGAACCAGTGAATGCTTTTAAAGTCAGTTTCCCCAGATCTTTCCAGCTGTAGCCGAAACTCCCAGGATGACTGTGTCCAAGGCATTGAGATTTAAATGTATAAATTTTACACCTGCAAATATGAGCTCTGCTGTATTCATTGAGACCACAGTCCCATTACGTTATAATCCCCCCTCAAGTAGGTTTAGTCAATGTGTTTAGCAGAATTCCACAGTGTGGGAGCTATTTAGTAGTGACATGATTTTGTGTGGTCAAAGAGTAAGTTTTTTCCAACCTCACGATTCTTTATGATTATATACTCTACCAGCGTATTTGTGTTTGCTGATAAAACTTTCTCAAGCTTTTTCCCTAAATGAGCATCTCTGTTTGTAAAGATGGCTCTTACACACCCTCCTGAGAAATGGGCCCTTGTTGCTATTTTGTCTTCATGGGGGTGAGCCCCTGAGACCCCCGAGTAGGCCCTTGTGAAGTGGCCAGTGCAGAACTGAGGAAGCCCACACCGACTGAGCTATCCGTGAGAAGCTGACTGACTCCCAGTGGGGTGGAGCCCACTGTTTCCATCTCATTTCGCAGCCCATCTCCCCCAGACTTAGTGTAAGTGTGCGACTCACCTAGTGACTTGAACCATCGTGACTCACAAGCACCGCTGGGGTGTGCAACCTGCACCTCAAGTGAACTTTCAAATCTGCTCTGCCTGGCCAAGTCTGCGGTCCAAATTACAGCTGGCTCCTTTTAAGGTCAAAGGTTTTCTTTCCTCACTCAGCTATTCATAGAGCATTTTTTTCTGTGTACCTACTAAAATAAAAGATCCAGGTCATGGACTTGAGGGTTTATAAAAATGGTAACTCGTGATCCCAGGCTTAATAGGGAAGCTCTGATAAGTGTCAGCCTAACTCAGTGAGGATGAGAGAGGGAAGGCTCCAAGGGAGGATCTTGGGAGGACTGCCAGGATTAGGGGACATCTGACCTGTCCTAGGAAGATGCCAGGATTCCAGCAGGGAGAGGTAGAGAAGAGATTCTGCCCCAGTAAGAACAGAGGAGAGGGAAAGTCAAGGAACATTTATGTTCAGAGCTTTGCTCTGAGCAGTTTGTGCTGGGGGGATAGTAAGCCCTGAAGCGGCAAAGAAGGTTTGGAACTAGATTATGAGAGTGGTACTGTTGTAGCCAAAGCAAGCGTGAGTGGCCAGTGAAGGTCCTTAAGGACAAGAATGTCATCATCAGGCGTGCGCATGAAGGTGACTCTGGCCACGTGTGGCTTTAGGGGAGGGGGCGGGACGGCATTGCAATGTCACCTTTGTTCATGCAACACCTTTTATTGAGCATCTACTGTATGCCTCACCCAGTTTTAGGTACTCAGGGTGAATCAGTGAACAAAATAAATAAATGTCCTGCCTTCATGAAGCTGAGGGTGAGGCGGACAATAAGCAAAAAAATAATAATAATAAAATAGTATGCTAGAAGACACAGGATATGGTAGGGAAATGGCCTTGTTTAGTCGCTAAGTTATGTTCGACCCTTTGCAGCCCCATCAACTGTGGACCATCAGGCTCCTCTGTCCATGGGAATACTGGAGTGGGTTGCCATTTTCTTCTCCGGGGTATCTTCCCGACCCAGGGATCGAACCTGTGTCTCCTGCATTGGCATGTAAATTCTTTATCACTGAGCCACTGGCAAGCCTGGGGTGGGGATAGGGGTGGTGGGAAATACAGCCTGGTAAAGGCAAAGCTCCAGTACTTTGGCCACCTCATGCAAAGAGTTGACTCACTGGAAAAGACTCTGATGCTGGGAGGGATTGGGGGCAGGAGGAGAAGGGGGACGACCGAGGATGAGATGGCTAGATGGCATCACAGACTCTATGGACGTGGGTCTGAGTGAACTCCGGGAGATGGTGATGGACAGGGAGGCCTGGCGTGCTACGATTCATGGGGTCGCAAAGAGTCGGACACGAAAGAGCGACTGAACTGAACTGAAAGGCAGTCAAGCAGGTTGGAGAAGGCAGATATTTAATCAGCATTAATGGGGAAGTCAGGGAAGGCTTCACTGAGAACTAACATTTGAGTGGAGACTTGAAGGAGGTGAGCAAGTTGGCCAGCAGGGTGCCAAGTGGAGGAAGTTCCAAGAGGGAGGAGCTCCGATAAAGGCCCTAAGACAAGAATATGCCTGGTGGTCCCAGGATCAGGGAAGATTCCAGCAGGAAGAGGGGTCAGAAGGGTCACTGAGGGTCTGGCGAGCCACTGTCAGGACCTGGGAGTAATGGGAGCTAGGACAGGATTTGAGCAGAAAGGAGACGTGCTACGACCTGCTTTCTCCACCCGGTCACCCTGGCTTCCAGGTTCACGGAACCTGTCATGAGCGTAAAGCTCTCACTGCTCTCCAGGAAGTTAGTCTAATTTACAAAGCAACGAACCCAAGTCTTTTACACGGTACAAATTCACAAGTTTAAATCTGATGACTCATGCCAGTATTTATGCGATTGCAGATTCATACAGATATTCACACCATTCCACTCTATGAAAATATAATCCTGAAATGTCCTTGGCTCTGTATGTAATAGAACCTGTGTTTCCCTTGCCATATTTTTTTCTCCTGAAGTTTTGTTCCCGGACCTGGCCCTCCAAGAAGGTCTGGGAGCATATTGAGTCTCCTCTGAGGGGCTCGTAGACTCCCTCCACTGAGTTGGGCTTGAGCCCAAAATATTCTCTATATTTTGTCCTGTCAACTGTGCCTCAGTCCATGCCTCATACTAAAATTAGAGGGTTTTTTAAAGCCAGCATATCCAGAATATCATAGAATTTCTCAGAGAGTGGCAGATGGTCCATTTCTCTTAACTGGTAGCTTGAAAATGCTCTGAACTAATTTATTTTAACTTTTGTGAATTCCTCAGCATCTAAATCATGCATGTCAGCTCATCAGCTTGCTGTGTAACAAAAGATACCTCTGGTAACCAATGCCTTGGAGCCTGGAGGTGGAATTTAACCTGGCATCATGGTGCTTAAATCTGTGGGTCAGACTCGTGAGGAATTACTGCAGTGCCTAAGGATAACATTTGTTTTTAGTTCCTCATTGGAAAATTCAGAACCTCACGGTCTGAAGGAGAGTTGGCCACACAGGCACCAAAAGCTAGTGATGGTTCAGGAGCCAACTTTTTCTGCTTCATAGATGGGTCACCAGCTGCGAGAGTCTGTCCACAGCATGCCAGCCCCCAGGCCCCTGGCTGGACTGCCCGGCAGACAGGCCAAGCATCTGCTCTGGCCACTGAAAACAAAAAAAAAAAAAGCAAGAAAAAAGAATATTTGTCATATAATTTGATATTTAATAGTCCCCAAAATAGAATCAAAGTGGTTCTCTTGGGAAAAATCTTTGTCATGCTTCATCACACACATTTGCTTGGGTGTTGAATTGCTCTGACTCATCACCTTTTCAGATCTTAGGGAAGTGGTTCTCAAACCCCCGTGTTCATTAGAACTGTTGGAAAATTCTGGTGCCCAGGCTACACTCTGGAGATTCTGATTCCATGAGTCCAGGTAGGGTCTGGCATCATTTTTATTTTAATTCCCCAAGTGATTCTAATGTGTGCTGGGGTTTTTGAACCGTGAAATTAGGGCCTCTAAAGATCTCCACCTGACCCTGAACTCCCCTCCCAGAACCACCCCCTCCCTCTGCTTGCCCAAAGCAGCATGATCAGGACTTGAGAGGGTTTTTTTTAAGTCACTTTTTAAAGACAAGCAGATTTGAATGTTGCTCAATTTCATAAAAAGAAATGAAATTGTGCCATTTGCAGAGACGTGGACAGACCTAGAGTCTGTCATACAGTGAAGACAGAGAAAAACAAATACATATTAATGCATATTTGTATGTGGAATCTAGGAAAAAATGGTGTAGATTAACTTATTTGCAAAGCAGAAATAGACACACAGACGTAGAGAACAAACGTATGGATAACAGGGGAAGAGGGGGTGGGATGGATTAGGAGATTAGGATTAATATATATACACTATTGATACTATGTCTAAAATAGATAACTCATGAGAACCTACTGTATAGCACAAGGGATGCTCTGTGGCGACCTAAATGGGAAGGAAACCCAAAAAAGAGGGGATATGTGTATACATACATGTATGTATATGTATACATACATGTATGTATGTATATATGTGTATACCCAGGGACCAAACCCTGATCTCTCACATTGCAGGCAGATTTTTTTACCAGCTGAGCCACAAGGGAAGCCCACAGACTGTATATATATAGCTGATTCAATTTGCTGTATAGCAACTAACACAACGTTGTAAAGAAACTATACTTCAATAAAAATTTTTTTAATTTTTAATAAATAAATATAAAGACAAGCAGATTTAAGACCCATCTGAGCAGCCAGTGGACAAGTAGTCTGGGTGTCTCAATCCAGCTTCTTTGGTTTGAGGTTCCAGCAGTTGTAGAGTTGCCCTGAGAGCTTAGCCCTGGCTCCCGTGGCCTCGCCTCTGCAGGAGTTTGGGGGGTTGCCCCATCTTCACTTCCCTCTGTGACCCTCCCCTGTGCTCGGGTTCCAGCTCAGAGGCTTTCCAGAAGGGCGGAAGGAAAGGGGCCAAGAAGGTGATGATTGTTATCACAGATGGGGAGTCCCACGACAGCCCGGACCTAGAGAAGGTGATCCAGCAAAGCGAGAGGGACAACGTGACCAGATACGCCGTGGCCGTGAGTCCTGGCCCCCCACCCCCCCCCATCCCTACCTTCTAGAGGCTTTGCCATCAACCTCCTGGGGACTCTGCGCGTGGGGGAGTGTTTGCTGGCCAGGGAACTACACATCCGGGCCCTCAGATGGGCCTGTCCTTCTTACGTCTTCATAACAGCTGTGGGTTTTTTCTTCCCTCCATTGCCAGGCAGGCTCTGAAACCTCAGAAACTGGAAAACACCTCCAAGCCTCCCAACCCCAGCATCCTAGCTTAGAGCAGTTGCTCCAGCCTGCCCTGGGTGTGTGGGGGAAGTCTGTGCCATGTCCTGTCTGTCGCCCCTGCCCCCTGTTCCCTGGCAGGTCCTGGGCTACTACAACCGCAGGGGGATCAACCCAGAAGCTTTTCTGAACGAAATCAAATACATCGCCAGTGACCCCGATGACAAACACTTCTTCAACGTCACGGATGAGGCAGCCCTGAAGGACATTGTTGACGCCCTGGGGGACAGGATCTTCAGCTTGGAAGGTGAGCACTGCTTCCTGAGAGGTGCTCGTGGTCCTGGGCTCCTGGCAGGCGAAGCCCACGTGAGGGAAATCCAGCCCCACAGGGACTTCCTTGATGGTCCAGTTGTTAAGACTTCACCTTCCAATGCAGGGTTCCATCCCTGATCCGGGAGCTAAGTCCTGGCCAAAAAACCAGAATATAAACAAATGAAGCAATATTGTAACAAATTCAATAAAGACTTTAAAAAATGGTCCACATTAAAAAAAAAAAAAATCCAGCCCCACAGGATGAGAGGGTTTAGAAGTCTTCCCTTCCTGATAAACCCCAGTGCTCCCATGCTGGACGTGAGGCTCCACAGTTTCCAAACAGCCTCGAAGTCTGGTTTTGCTGATAAGCTCCTCCTTTTACAATGGAGGTAACTGCAGTTCGGAAGGACTAAATGACTTCCCAGAGCTCCCGCCACTTGGGAAGGAATTGGGGTTTGAATGAGTGTTGCCAGATATAGCAAATATAAAATACAACATTTGTGGCAGACATACTAAGAAACCATTCACTGTTTGTCTGAAATTCAAACTTAACTGAGCATCCCGTATTTTATCTGGCAGCCCAAGTTGAGCCCAGCTGAGCCCGACTCCACAGCCTGAAACACTCACTCCCCGAGTCTTGCCGCCTCCCACCCCACCGTTTTGCAAGTTTTCCTCAGACTGTCTCGCTCCTTTTGATTCAAACTCCAGTTTTGATTTGCACAGGGCTCCTTTGCACCATGTATTGCTGCAGGGGGGCCTTGCCATACTGGATTCTCTTCTACCATATGGGAGGAGCGTCAAAAGAAAGAGAAGGCAGCATAGCATCCCAGAACCCGAGCAGCCTGCTCTGCATTGGAAATGATGAGCTACAGACACAGAAAAAGAGAAAAACTAGCCCTCAAAAACGATGATAAAGGAACAGAGAGTAGGGACCTGAGTTTGACCCTTACCCTAGAATTAAACATCCAGATCAGTGAATTTATTTTCAAAATGTTTGCCCTGTGTGTTAAGAACATTGTCTACATCGACACGTCAGAGCCCCTCTTCGGGGAGGAGCTTTTGACACACATGGGATTCCTTGTGCAAATCTGTGGTGGTGACAACTCTTCCTCCTAAGGGTCGATTTACAGTTTGGGAACCATCCAGAGGCATCTGGAACCGAATCTGGTGAATAGTAGGAATGGACAAAGTGGGAAATTCCATTTTTTACCAACAATGTAGGTGATTTCTTTCCATGCACTTTTCTGGATCTTTCCCCTATGTTGACACTCTCATAGTATGCGTGCCCTGTAATATGAGGTATTCCAATCCCTTTGCAGCAGGGTTGCTAATAATAAACCCACATGGCCACCTGGAAGGGGCCTGCTGTTGGGGTGGATGAGCTGGACTCAGACCTGGGGCCCTGTCTCACCTCACTGAAAGTGCCTCCAGGTCACAGATGCTGGGGACTGAGCTGCAGACATGTCTGGCGCTAAAAGTCATGCACGCAGCTGACGTCTTTCGGTCCCTCTGTTTTAGGCACGAACAAGAACGAAACCTCCTTCGGGCTGGAGATGTCTCAGACGGGCTTTTCCTCTCATGTGGTGGAGGTAAGGATGGGTTTAGAGCTGCCCTCCCACGCTCTCACCCTCCTTAGCTACCTAGGTCATTATCCTGCCATTCCTGGGCTGTCTCTCATCCCCCTTGCTCTCTTTCTTGGAGTCTCTCTGCCTCTCGGCTCTGTGGCTAGAAGAGGGACATCCAGATCATCAATTTATAATTAGCTGTCTCAAGCCCTCTCTGTGCAGGGTGCTGATGGGGACATGTCCCTCAGGACTAAGGTCCTGTTTGGTCCAAAAGAGCCTGGTGCAAAAACCAGGCCAGAGTGGCAAAACCCGTTGCCTGGGCTCTAACAGTGCCCTGCATGCCCGAGGTGGCCTGTGTGTGAGGGCCCAGCCCTGTGTCCATGTGGGCAGAAGTCCCAGATGTGCTCCAGCAGGCGGCCCACAGGGGCCTCTCAGAGTGCAAGCTCGGCGTCATGTTGCAGGGGTCCCAAGCAGACCCGTGGTGTCACCAGCATCGGGCTACATCTGGGGCACGTGCTTCACCTGGATCCGATTCTCAGGATGGGGCTGAAACCTCACAGGATTGCCAGAGGGGCATATGCATGCATGCTCAGTCACCCAGTCGTGTCCTGCCAGGCTCCTCTGTCCGTGGAATTTTCCAGGCAAGGATACTGGAGCGGGTTGCAATTTCCTGTGCTAGTGGATCTTCCCAACCCAGGGACTGAACCCACGTCTCCTGAGTCTCCCGCGTTGGCAGGCGAGTGCTTTGCCGTTCAGCCACCTGGGAAGCCTGCCAGAGGGGCAGAGGAGTCCGTAGCTGTGAGCACGCCTTACTTCTAAAGCCGTTTGGAGGTAGAGCCCTGCCTGAGAGTACGTGTGGGGAAAGCCTGTGTTGCTGGTATCAGCACACGCCCCTGTGAGCACACTCCGGGCTGACATGTGCCCTGGGTTTGTGCGTTGTGCTCTGCCCAGCTGGCCCCATGGGAAGGGGTCATGCCTCCCAATCTGCCAGAAAAGGCCTATCGGTCCATCCCACTTCTACCTCACTTTCACTAACCCCCTGAATTCTCCCCACTCCTCTGTGAGGTGAACGTGGCAGGGTTCCTTATTCCCAGTTTCCAGGTAAAGAAGCCATGTCCCGGGAAGGCCGAATGACCTGCTGAAGTGACGCAAGTGAGAGAAATATTAGCCTCATGCTGTCCCCCCACACTGAGCAGCTGTTCCATGAGAGTGGGTGGAATCTGAGGGGGTGCTGAGTCAGAGATCCCAGATCGGAGGGGAGAGGGATGGATGCCCAGCACACAGCGGGCAGATGGACGGAAATGCGGCTCACGCTCAGCGTTTCCTGAGCTGCATCTGGACTATCTCATGCCCATTGAATACAGCAAGATATAAATATTACTGCTCTATATTGACAGTAGTCATGCAATATATGCCAAGCACTTCCATTTTTTTCCAGAAAATTTCTGTGCCTAATTCATGCTCAAAAACAGCCCTGCAGAGTCGGCAGACGGTAATAGTTGTCCCATTTTAGGTGGTCACATTAGCAAATCTTTTCAATGCCTTTTCTGTGCTGGGCCCTGTGCTCCATCCCAGGAGGTACAGAGGCAAGAGCCCTGCCCTTAGGAAGCTCCCAGTCTGAGGGTAAGGGGCTGCATACCAGGAGGGGCAAGGGCATCATTCATTCACGCAGGTCAGGCATCAAATTCTGTGTTCCAGCCGGACTAGCCCTGGACTCCTGACTCTGGAGTCAGGGCTAGTTAGAAAATGCAACAGAGAAAATCAATTTCATTAAATCCGACAAGCATTTGTCAAATGCAACTAAGATATCAAAAGGAAGCGGAATTTATTCTTGCCACATAGGAGTCAGCCTGAAAACAACGCAGAACAGCAGTCCTGAACTTAGAGAATAAGATAAGAGAAACTACAGACTTCTCCAGAGCACAGGTGTATAACTTCCGGAGGCCCGCCCATCCATGGAGCCCTGTAGAGACTCCCTGCTCAATGGGGAACCACGTGGACCCATCTAACACTCATCAAGGCCGTGTGAGGCACTTCCCTGGTGGTCTAGTGGTTAAGACTCTACATTTCCACTCCAGGGGGCACTAGTTTGATCCTTGATCAGGGAATTAAGATCTGCATGCATGGTTTAGCAAAAACAAAAACAGCCCTTGCCAAGGCTGTGTGTGATCAGGGTTTTACAGAAGGAAAGGCCCAGGCTAAGGGAAAGGAGATTCAGGGGAGCATCAGGGGAGTCTCGGGCTTGGACAGGCCCCTGAGGACAAGGATTTCAGCAGCCATGGATGGCAGCAGGCAAGAAAAGAGAGGAAGTTATACTCACAGGACTGGGGGAAGGCTGAGCACACACGGGGGCCCAGCCTTGATGGTGGGGACAGCAAGAGAATGAGAATGAGAGAGAGAGAGAGAATGAGACAGCAAGAGAGAGAGAATGTCCCATGTCTCCGTCTTCCATTCCAAGGTCAGTTTTTGAGCATCTCCCCTTGGGCCTGGCTGTGTGTGAGGCACTGGGATATATAGAGATGAAGGTAACATTTCAACTGACAGCAATTCATAGTCTAGTTGGGGAGCTGCTGCTAAGTCACTTTAGTCGTGTCCGACTCTGTGCGACCCCATAGATGGCAGCCCACAGGCTCCTCTGTCCCTGGGATTCTCCAGGCAAGAACACTGGAGTGGGCTGCCATTTCCTTCTCCAATGCATGCATGCATGCACGCTAAGTCGCTTCAGTCGGGTTTGACTCTGTGCGACCCCATGGACAGCAGCCCACCAGGCTCCCCTGTCCATGGGATTCTCTAGGCAAGAACACTGGAGTGCATTGCCATTTCCACCTGGTGGGCTGCCGTCTATGGTGTCGCACAGAGTCGGACACAACTGAAGCGACTTAGCAGCAGCAGTTGGGGAGAAAGACTCCTAAATGATAAGTTCAGTCTCCTGCTTCCAATATTATGATCTGTGTGTGCCCAGGAATCAGGGAATCTAGAGAGAAGGAAGGTTAAGACAAGCTTCAGGGATTTGGGGAAGTTTAGCTGCACCTTGACAATGCCCCAAGCAGCAGAATATGTCAAACAAAATGAGTTCTTGCAGGATCAATAGAGTTCCTCTACTGCAAAGGGGAGACCAGCAGCTCAGGACCTCAACTTGTTATTGAGGTCAAGGTCATCAGCTGCCTCCTGTAGCTTCCTCCACATGCTCAACTCTTGTTCTCTTCCCCTAACTGGAGAAACTCAGGAGGCACCTCCCCACCTTGTAGATAGAAACCCCAGTTCTGTCACCCTGTGTCTTGTTTTCAAATGACAGACATCTAGAAGCTTTCTTCTGATAAGACTTAGAAAAATACAATGATTACATTTGAATTTGAGACTCTAAGACTTTTTAAATAATTGTTTAAATAAAATCCTTCCAAATCCAAAGGATTGGTGAGAGTGATGGTGGCCTGTCGGCACTGTGACTGGCCATTGTGTTGCTATTTTAGGGTACAGAGGTTTTCCAGTGCTAGGCTGGTCATGCCATCATAATTGGCCACAGCCGTCCTGTCCTTGGGAGTCCAACCCCACAGCTCTCAGGATCAGTCAGACCTCTCTGGGGATTAGGGACAAGAAGGTCCAGCCTCTCAACTTTGCCCAGAACAGGTCCTAAGCCTGAGTGAGTACATCTCTTGGGTGAACCTTGGGGCTCCATCTCCTCTGGAAACACTCCCTAGACAGCCTCAGGCAGCTGCTGCCTGTAAATGTGCTGAGTCTTCAGTTGTCCTGGGCCTGTTGAGCTCTGTCAGAAGGAAGGATCCCTAGTCCTAAGGGAAGGACCCATAGAATGTTCACAAATGACAGAGGAAAGGTCAGGTCTGATCACCTGGTCTGCTGCCATCTTACCTAGCAAGGAAAGCAGGCTTCAAGTTAGGAGGGGCAAAAGCAACAAGAGATAGAAAGGACCAGAGTCCAGATTAGGAGATCCCCATATATCCCCGAGCCCCTGGATGAACCAAAGCTCCAGGCCATAGGCATTATTACATTCCAGCATGATGGCCAGAAGTCAGCTGGGAAAACCAGGAACCCAGAGCCCCAGGGAACTCTAGTCCTGATTAGCCAAAAGGAGAAAGAATATTCTGGAAATTACCATCAGCAAAATGAGCTATGGATGCCTGGCCAAATTTTAGAATGGATTTGTAAGCCAGTGGTTCCATTAGCATTTGGAAATGAATGTGAAGGTCGCTGAGAGCTGGAGTGGCTTCTGTTAGTGCTGGCTGCTTGCTGAGGTGATGAACTCCCTGTCAAGCTGGGTAACCAAGAAAAAGCTGCATGAATCTGCCAGAAAGCTTGCAGAAGAGATCCACAGCTCTCAGTCTATAATCCCCATGGGCCACAAGGGGAAGGTGTGGTAGAAGGGAGAGGACCATAAATAATTGATGCCTGTAGTGATGGCTCTCCTGCATTGCACTCCGTAAATTTCCCCAACATCGAAAGTTTACAGAAGGAAGCAGTTTTATTAGGGTGGACCTTATCTACACGAAAGACTTGGCCACTCACCCAAGATGAGAACAGAGTGTTTTTTCTTTAAATTACACATGATGGTCTAGGAGGACCAGCCTTAGTTACATTTGAAACAGCCTAAGTGTGGGGTGGGGTGTGGGGTGGGGGGTTACCCCCCGAGACCAACAGCCCCAGCCACCCCCTGCCTCTTCAGCCTGTGCCCTTTTCACCAGCCCTCCTGGGCTCATGGACCAGATAGCTAAGTTTAGGGGTGATTATGTAAGGTTCTCAGCTGCTGAAGCCTTAAAGTTGTCATCTTTCCTAAGGATTTTGCATTTGAACTCGTTTTGCATGTCTTATTTAATCAAAAGTAGAAGAAACTCATCCATAATGATGAAATGAGGGGTTGACAGCTAAAGTCTGTAAACTCCTTTTGAGCCCCCTTAGCTCTAAACGGTGGATTCTTCCCCGGCCAGCTCTGGGGCAGGCAGCCAGGGCTGCCCCCATGAGGCTGAGGCCTGCTGCCATGCTGTTCTGCATTCTTTGCAAGTTGACCCCTGGTGGCAGGAAACATTCCTGGTTCTTTGAGGTCCTCAGAAGCCCAGCCCCAAGTCCTAAGGCTGTGCCCTGGTGCCAAATGCCCCACTCCTGGCCATTGTTCCAGGACCTCTGAGTAGAAATAACCATCTCTCTGATCTGGAATGAATAGTCAAGTAAGAACATGCCCTTTGATCCTCCGCCCCCTCCTCACTGCCCCAGCCTACAGCTTTCAGCCCCACGAATGGTGCAGGGCCCCTCTCCACAGAAAGACTGAAGGCCCATTTCTGGGTCTTTCCTGCCTAACCCCGTCTCAATATCCAGGCACTGATCCCTTCCTCAGGCTCCACTAGGCTTGTTGAAAACATCTTCTACCAAGAGAATCTGAGCAACTAGTTAAAGCATCATCCACCCTCTTAACTGTGTATTTGCCTTAGAAGGTACTCTTGGGGACAGAGTCCTGACCTCCCTGTGGCCACTCTGGTAATGGACATGTGGGTGAGGAAGCCATAGGGGAGCCTGAGGGAGGAGACCAGCACCCCATGCCCTCTAGGTGGTCTCCCTGTGAACAGAACCACCATGGGCCACCTCCATCGGCCCCCGCAGCCCTGCCTCTCCAACATCAAGAACTGGTATCATCTGGTGTCCTCATTCCATTGCTACCAGGCCAGAGGAGAGCTCTGTCTGGCTGTGTGGCCTCAGACAAATCGTTTTGCTTCTCTGAACTTCAATCTTTGAGCAGATGTCTGAAAAACGCGAGGAATTGAATCTTGAGGCTTGGAACTTGAAGTGTGCATTTTGAGATTTCCTAATAAGTCAGAGGGCTTCTCAGGTGGCTCAGTGGTAAAGAATTCGCCTGCCAAAGCAGGAGACTTAGGTTCGATCCCTGGGTCCGGAAGCTCCCCTGGAGAAGGAAATGGCAACCCACTCCAGTATTCTTGCCTGGGAAATTCTATGGACAGAAGATGCTGGTGGGCGATAGTCTATTGGGTCACAAGAGTCAGGCACGACTTAGTGACTAACCAACCAAGAAGTCAAGGAAGGTTTTCTTAAAATCCTTCCCTAACTCTGCCATGTACGCACCCACCCCCTCAGCAGGCCGCCCCTCCTGTGGGCCCTCAGAATAGGCTGTCCTGGCCTCTACCAGATCACTCCTCACAGACTCATCTGTAGGTCCAACTTGACTGTGAGATCTGAGGACCCCTGCCTCCCTGGAAGTACTTTATGGCTGAAGTAATGAATGAGAGGAACTAACATGTCAGTTCAGTTCAGTCGCTCAGTCATGTCCGACTCTTTGCGACCCCATGAATTGCAGCACCCCAGGCCTCCCTGTCCATCACCAACTCCCAGAGTTCACTCAGACTCACGTCCATCGAGTCCGTGATGCCATCCAGCCATCTCATCCTCCGTCGTCCCCTTCTCCTCCTGCCCCCAATCCCTCCCAGCATCAGAGTCTTTTCCAATGAGTCAACTCTTCGCATGAGGTGGCCAAAGCACTGGAGTTTCAGCTTCAGCATCATTCCTTCCAAAGAAATCCGAGGACTGATCTTCAGAATGGACTTGTTGGATCTCCTTGCAGTCCAAGGGACTCTCAAGAGTCTTCTCCAACACCACAGTTCAAAAGCATCAATTCTTTGGCACTCAGCTTTCTTCACAGTCCAACTCTCACATCCATACATGACTACTGGAAAAACCATAGCCTTGACTAGATGGACCTTAGTCGGCAAAGTAATGTCTCTGCTTTTGAATATGCTATTTAGGTTGGTCATAACTTTTCTTCCAAGGAGTAAGCGTCTTTTAATTTCATGGCTGCAATCACCATCTGCAGTGATTTTGGAGCCCCCAAAAATAAAGTTTGACACTGTTTCCACTGTTTCCCCATCTATTTCCCATGAAGTGATGGGACCGGATGCCATGATCTTCGTTTTCTGAATGTTGAGCTTTAAGCCAACATTTTCACTCTCCTCTTTCACTTTCATCAAGAGGCTTTTTAGTTCCTCTTGACTTTCTGCCATAAGGGTGGTGTCATCTACATATCTGAGGTTATTGATATTTCTCCCGGCAATCTTGATTCCAGCTTGTGTTTCTTCCAGTCCAGTGTTTCTCATGATGTACTCTGCATAGAGGTTAAATAAGTAGGGTGACAATATACAGCTTTGACATACCCGTTTTCCTATTTGGAACCAGTCTGTTGTTCCATGTCCAGTTCTAACTGTTGCTTCCTGACCTGCATACAGGTTTCTCAAGAGGCAGGTTAGGTGGTCTGCCATTCCCATTCTTTCAGAATTTTCCACAGTTTATTGTGATCCACACAGTCAAAGGCTTTGGCATAGTCAATAAAGCTGAAATAGATGTTTTTCTGGAACTCTCTTGCTTTTTCCATGATCCAGCGGATGTTGGCAATTTGTTCTCTGGTTCCTCTGCCTTTTCTAAAACCAGCTTGAACATCTGGAATTTCACGGTTCACGTATTGCTGAAGCCTGGCTTAGAGAATTTTGAGCATTACTTTACTAGCATGTGAGATGAGTGCAATTGTGCGGTAGTTTGAGCATTCTTTGGCATTGCCTTTCTTTGGGATTGGAATGAAAACTGACCTTTTCTAGTCCTGTGGCCACTGCTGAGTTTTCCAAATTGGCTTGCATATTGAGTGCAGCACTTTTGCAGCATCATCCTTCAGGATTTGAAATAGCTCAACTGGAATGCCATCACCTCCACTAGCTTTGTTCACAGTGATGCTTTCTAAGGCCCACTTGACTTCACATTCCAGGATGTCTGGCTCTAGATGAGTGATCACACCATCGTGATTATCCGGGTCATGAAGATCCTTTTTGTACAGTTCTTCTGTGTATTCTTGCCACCTCTTCTTAACATCTTCTGCTTGTTAGGTCCATACCATTTCTGTCCTTTATCAAGCCCATCTTTGCATGAAATGTTCCCTTGGTATCTCTAATTTTCTTGAAGAGATCTCTAGTCTTTCCCATTCTGTTGTTTTCCTCTATTTCTCTGCATTGATCGCTGAAGAAGGCTTTCTTATCTCTTCTGGCTATTCTTTGGAACTCTGCATTCAGATGCTTATATCTTTCCTTTTCCCCTTTGTTTTTCGCCTAATATATATGTAGTCCTTATTGGCTGCCAAGCTCCCTGCTAAGGATTCAAAATGCTGGTTCTCACAACTATTTACTGAACTGCAGAATAGTCTCAGGACTATTTACAACTGAGGACCCTTAGGCTAGGTGAGAGAGAGGAACTTTCCCAAGGTCACACAGCTGGAGGCTTTGGAGCTAGAAGTGGAACTCGAATGTTTAACACCAGAGATCACAGTCTAATCCCAGGCCTGGGATTACTCAGCCTACTGACCATCTGGGTTGGGTACTTCTTTGCTGCGAGGCTGTCCTGTGCGTCATAGGTAGGCAGGAGCATCCCCGGTATCTACTCACCATAGCAACCCCAACACCACCCCGGGCTATAACTACCAAAGCTGACTTCAGGCATTACTAAATATTGCCTGGGGGCTAAGCCACCCCCAGTTGGGAACCACTGTTCTAGACTATGTGGCTTCCTGTGCTGGGCATGTGGCCCGACCCTGGCTGGGAACAGGGACGAGCAGGAACACGGAGTTTGGGGAGATCTGGTCACACACCAGGGAGCACTCAGCTGAGGTGGGAAGGTAATTCTGCTGCAGGACTGGTCAGAGGACAGCTGAGAGCTGAGCTGGTGGGATCCGATGGTGACGGCTCAGGCAAGTACAGGTACAGTTCCTCCTCAAGGAGGGCACACACTTGGCCTCAGATCTTCTGGGGGCCACCAAGCCCATGTCCTTATTTCTGCACAGAGAGCCAGGAAGGTCAGCTGCCACCCAGGCGCACCCTGGTCATATCCCCGGGAACCTCGCCGGGAAGGAGGCCGTAAGTGAGAGAGCCAGTGCCGGGCCTGGAGCGGAGAACACGGAGCTTCCCCATGACGCCCTTCTGTTTGTTTTCCAGCTGGGCTTGAATGCCTGGCTTCTTCTATCAAATCTTTGGCCCTTTCTTCAGCCCCATGCTTCCAGATTTTTTCCAGACTCAAAAGGTCTGGGTTTTCCCAACTGGGAAAAGATGGTGACCACCTGTGGTTTGCCTTGGTGGCCTGGGCTTGCCCTCTCAGCCAGCCCACTCCTCACAGGGCACCCTGTCCGCAGCTGGGCCCCAGGAGACCCTGCTCGGCAAAGGGCCTCCCACTGGGAGAGCAAGCCTGCCTGCAGCCACCGCCAGGTAGACTGGCAGAAGGTCAGGGCCCAGAAGCCCTCGGCCCCCCAGTGCTGCCAAATGCAGAAGTTCCGACGGAACTGCCAAGCCCCACCGTGGTGAGTCAGCATCGGTCTCCCCAAGCTGAATCCCAGGTGCCCAGTGAAGCCAGGCCTTCTCAGTACATCAGAGGTTTCCAGTCATCTGCAAAGCCAAACATTCATCTTCAAAGGCCTCCCCAGGAAGCAGACTGGCCTGCTGTCATATTGCAAGCAGAATCTAGAGGCTTCTGTGGAAGCCAATGAGCATTTTTTCCCCTCTGGCCAACTCCATCCCAGCCCTGCCACTGACTTGCTGTGTGACCTCAGGCAACCCCTTTTCCCTCTCTGAATCTTGGGTGCTCACTAGTCTAGTGCAGATAATGACTGTCCTGCTGGCCTCCCACAAATGGGTGACTGGAGGAGAAAGGATCTTGCCAAGAATGGAGCACACCCCAAGAGTGAGGAATGTTGGCAGGAGTCTCTGAGGCCCTGGCCTGGATCCTGGCCCCGACAGATTGTCAGGCTCTCTCCCAGGCTGCAGCGCCCAGAGTAGGAGAAAAAAAGCTGATGAGAAAATGCGACATCAAACACAACCGGGCACATCAGACTCGCCCAAGAGCGGCTTATGTTTAGCTGTAAAAACATCCTGTCTGAACAGTCACTTCAACCTCTAAAATATTAGGACTTTAATCCTCATATATGATCAACTTGACTCTTGAAAGTGGAACCTTGGAAATGAGAAAAGGAAGCATAGCTTATTACAGTTCCCAATCTTGCCCCCTCCGCCACCAGTGATGAAATCAGTGCTGAGGCCTCTGCCTGTATGTTTAGTTACGGCGCTGTTGTCCCCAGGCCTGAGTCACATTTTTCTACTGACCCCCTGTCTTTGGTGGTGGTGGTTTAGTCGTTTGGTCGTGTCTTTCTCTTTGCGACCCCATGGACTATAGCCCACCAGGCTCCTCTGTCCGTGGGATTTTCCAGGCAAGAACACTGGAGTTGGTAGCCATTTCCTTCTCCAGGGGATCTTCCCCACCGAGGGACTGAACCTGGGTCTCCAGCCTTGCAGGCAGATTCTTTACCAACTGAGCCACCAGGAAAAGAAAAATTCAGTACTCTGGGCACCAATGGTGGGGAAACCTCAAATTCCACTCACCAGCTGGGTTGAAGGTGGGGCTTAGTGGGAGAGAGATGACTTCACCAGCTTGTGCTTTAACATTCCAAAGCTGGGAGGCAAAACTAGGTGCCCCTGGCTCGTGATCACCAAGGTGACCCAGGAAGGTGGCCCCTCCTGCTTCCACCCCCCTCCTCAGCCCCTCCTTGTCCCTAGTCACTGCTCTCCTTCTTCTGAGTGCTTGTTGTTCATCTTCCTGTGTCCACGAGTTATGTGGATGGTTGGGGGTGGAGATAGAGTTCAGGGGCAGCCCAGAGAGTGAGTAGACTCAGTCCAGTCCCCTGGAAATGACCCTGGAGGCTTCCCCTCAGGGAGCTGGAGCTCCCCATCTTCCTGCCCAGGCATCGGAGCATCTGCTTACCCTGAAATTAAAGACGACCTCCTGTCCTTGAGGTGCTGGCTGCCACAGACGTGGCCCTGGCTTACCTGTCTAGCCTCATGTTGAACCACCCTGCTTCTCTCACTTGGGGCTCCAGCCCAGTCGAACAGCTTTCAGTTCCTTGAAGCCAAAGGCTCTGAACTGTCTCCAGCCTCAGGGCCTTTGCACAAATTATTTCATCTCTCCAGGTGTCTGGATAAGTAAGCATCACTTGCTCAAAATGCTTTTCCTGAGCCCCATCTCAATCTAAATTCAATCTCACGCCAGGATTTATGGCAGCCCTCATTGTGTGGCAGTCATCACGGTTTGCAAGTATTAGGTTTATTTGTGTCTGTATTTTAGTGTCTGTGAGCTCGGTGGGGGCAGGGATAGTATCCCCAGCACTAAGCAAGTGTCTGACATAAGACAGACACACAGTGAATTTGTACCGAAGAAATGAAGAAGTAGCGTTTACACACAGGAAAGCAACTCAGACGCTGCGAAGGAAGGAGGAGAAGCACAGGTTGTGTGTGCATGCCAAGTCGCTTCAGTCGTGTCAGGCTCTGTGCGCCCCCCTGGACTGTAGCATGCCAGGCTCCTCTAGCCGTGGGATTCTCCAGGCAAGAATACTGGAGTGGATCTTCTCGAGCCAGGGATCAAACCCACGTCTCCTGCCATTTCCTGCACTGGCAGGAGTGTACTTTACCACCCGTGCCACCTGGGAAGCCCCGGAACAGCACACGTGCCGCACTTGGAGGGGGCTTCCCTGGTGGCTCAGCTGGTACAGAATCCGCCTGCAATGTGGGAGACCTGGGTTTGATCCCTGGGTTGGGATGATCCCCTGTAGAAGGGAGAGGCTACCCACTCCAGTGTTCTGGCCTGGAGAATTCCATGGACTGTATAGTCCACGGGGTCGCAAAGAGTCGGACACAACTGAGCAACCTTCATCACTTAAAGGAGTGTCAGAAGGAAGGGATGGCGACAAGGGATTTGCTAGAAAGGTTCTGAAGC
This sequence comes from Oryx dammah, assembly GCF_014754425.2. Classification (NCBI taxonomy): domain Eukaryota; kingdom Metazoa; phylum Chordata; class Mammalia; order Artiodactyla; family Bovidae; genus Oryx; species Oryx dammah. The sequence continues at coordinate 85,658,582 of NW_024070210.1, forward strand.
CCGGAATGGAATGCAACTTTGGTCCTGGATTTGGAGCTTGTTTCTAGAACATTCCTTGTTTCCTAAGATCCCATCCTTGGGATCAGCTTGACCCACTTTATCCTAAGAATGGAGTGGAGCAAGAAAGCCCTCAGCTCCTGTTAAAGTCAAGAATCCTGGTTGGAAGTTGGGCTATTAACGAACTGGGCAGGAGGTGCCAGAGGGGGCAGGCAGATGCTTCATGATGTGGGTGTAGGGCAGATAGTCCTGGCCAGGGGCACCCCAGGGAACATGAGCTGATGTGCACCTTCTCCCCGATGTCAGGACGGGATTCTGCTGGGAGCCGTGGGTGCTTATGACTGGAACGGAGCTGTGCTAAAGGAGACCAGCAGTGGGAAGGTCATTCCTCTCCGTGAGTCTTACCTGAAGGAATTCCCCGAGGAGCTCAAGAACCACGGCGCCTACCTGGGTAAGAGGCAGGGCTGAGGGGTGGCTGGTGGGCGGTGGGCCAGGAGAGGACTTGGGGGTCCAGAACATGCTCAAACACGAGACGAGGGGCTTGTCCGTGCGTCGTCTATGCTGATTCAAGCACAGTCAGAAGTCATTACCTACCCCTCCGGGCTGGCATCCAGCATGCCCAGCACCATGCCTGGCTCATCACGGGCTCTCCATTAGTAGCTAGAATAAATCAGGGTCCCCAAACCAGGCCGTGGACCGGGCCATGAAACAGGAGGTGAGAAAGTGAGCGAAGCTTCATATACCATTCCTCATCTCCCCCACCGCCCCTATCCATGGAAAAATTGTCTTTCACAAAACTGGTGCCTGGTGCCAAAAAGATTGCAGACTGCCAGAATAAATGACAAGCAGTCTGACCTGAAATTGTTTCCACTGATGCCTCTAGACTCTCCGGCAGCTGTTGGTGTGTTTTCAGAATTGAGTGCAGGAAGTCTGCCTCTCCGAGGCAAAAGTGCAAGCTGAGGATGTGCTCAGTTCAGTTCAATCGCTCAGTCATGTCCGAATCTTTGCGTTACAACCAAAGCAGGAGTCATCTCCCATTAAGCACCTTAGTGTGAGTGAAAGTCACTCAGTCGTGTCCAACTCATGGCGACCCCATCCATGGAATTCTCCAGGCCAGAATACTGGAGTGGGTAGCCTTTCCCTTCTCCAGGGGATCTTCCCAACCCAGGGGTCGAACCCAGGTCTCCTGCATCGCAGGCGAATTCTTTACCAGCTGAGCCACAAGGGAAGCTCACCTTAAGCACCTTAAGGTGGTCGTAAAAAGAAAAGTGTGAGTCACTGGCCTGGTGGTGACAGGTCCCAGCTGTGAGACCTTAACCATAGCCCAGTCACCTCCAGCTTTGTAGAAGCGAGCCTCTGTCATTCATGCAGAAAGGGCTGAACCAGAAGAAAGGAGAAGGGCTCCCACTGTCTGTAAGTCTTCCTGAGTTTCTGAACCGCGTCTACCAGCTGTGACGTTATCACCAATGCAGCCTCAGACCCCACTTCTCCGTGAACTAAGTTGGCAGTGGGCCTCTCTGTGGTGGGAAAGTCACTCCTCCTCCCAGAAGACCCTTCATGAGGCCCAACCATGGTCCCTCCTTGGGTGGGAGTCCGGAAGGAGCGCCTTTCTGCTCCTCCTCTCTCTGGGGCTTCATCCAGCGAGGGCACTGTGGGGGAATCTCTGGAAGATGCCTCCCTCTGTGCCCCAAGGGAGACAGGGAGTTTGGGGAAGGAGACCAGGAGGCCAGGCTCTCCGCCTCCACACTGGGGAAGCTGATGGACTTCCGGCCCCAGGCCTTCAGGGAGGCTCTCAGCTTTCAGGGTGGCCTTGCCTGCTGGTCAGAGCCACATGGGAACTGCAACCACAGCCAGCAGACAGCAGGGAAGCAGGAAGCTCTCAGCACTGCTTAGAGCTTTGAGAGTCAGCCCTCGCCTGCCCCCAGGACATTTAGCCCCCAGGACCCTCCCATTACCACTGTCCTTCCTTCCGGGGAAGCCCAAACACCTGGGGTCAATGAGAATACTCTCAGTAATGCCGCTGAGGACTCAGCATGGAGGAAACCCTTGCTCCACTGCACAAGGCCAAGCCTGCCCTACCTTCGTATGTTTGTGATTGCTCTGAATTCACAGCCGTTAGCCCCCCTCCATGTGATATCCTGCTCTCACCTACCCCACTTCCCAGAATACCTTTCCAAGAGTCAAAGATGGTGTGTCTAGAACCAGTTTCCCACCCTACTGCACCCACACTCCTGGCCACTGTGAGCTGGCTTCTGTGCATCCTGCAGCCATTCTGAAAGCAACTGGTGGGACCCGAGAGACAGTTACCCACATATACACAGGTGTGCACACAGGCATGCACACACAGCAGAAGGAGCCGCTCATTCCCCAGAAAGCACCCAGGAATTGCCAGAAAGGCCTGACACTCATCTAAAAACTGTGATCCACTCTCCAAATCATCTGGCAGGAAGTAGGACTCAGCTTTGCACACCTGCAAGGGTCCCATTTTCAGGAGAGTTCACTGAGGACACTGCACAGCCACTCCCCAGAGCCGAGTGCTCGACTGGAAATTCACAGGGACCAGGCACTGATCCCGAGAACATGGATTGGAGGCCTTTCCCAAAGAGCCCCTGGGTTTCTGTCTTGTTCTCTTCTGAGTGGCATATGTGTGTGGATGCAGAAAAGCCTGGGCGCTCTCCGCTTTGGGGCTGCAGAGCTTTGGGGCTGCAGGAATCTCTGAGACCCCCCACCTGCATGCCCTGAGCAGAGCAATTCCTTGTCTCTGCACAGCCAACCCTTCAGTTTTTGGTGGACCACTTAACAAGGCATATTGGTAATGAAGAGGACATTGCTTGGTCCCCAGAGAGACTACTGGTGGGGATCAGAAACAAAGCCGGCCCAGTATGAAAAGAAGTATGGCTGGGGTTTGTTCTCTCGCCTCCCTGTTCCCTCACGTGCTCACTTGTAGGGCGCGTGAAGCAGGTGATGTTCATGTTCCAGGTCAGCGATGCCTTTTAGTGACCCCACCTGGCTTCTTTCGATGCCCGCCAGCAGAGGGTGGGCTCAGTGAGTTCCCTGCACTGTCCACCAGCCCCTTCCAAGCCCTGCCTCTTCTAGGCCTCCTCCTCAGCTGAGCCTGGAACTACCATCTGCTCAGCCTGCTCTGAATGCTCTCCTTTCAGTGGCCCACCCATGCCGCAAGGCCCTGGTGAGGTCTGCCAGGCCATGGGGCGAGAGACCAGCCTGTTTCCTCCCACGGCAGGGTACACAGTCACATCGGTCGTGTCCTCCAGGCAGGGGCGGGTGTACGTGGCCGGAGCCCCCCGGTTCAACCACACAGGCAAAGTCATCCTGTTCACCATGCACAGCAACCGGAGTCTCACCATCCACCAGGCCCTGCGGGGCGAGCAGGTAACACAGAGGGGGCTGGGGGCGGGGCCGACAGGTGGGACAGACAGGGTGGCGAGGTTGGGAGGGACTGTCCCTCACAGGACTGCCCCCAGATCCAGAAACATCCTTCCTGGCTAGGGGGGTATGCCCTCTTTATACCTACCTTGGAGCTGATGCTCCCTCCCCAGAAAGCCAGATCTCAGACCCTGCTGCAGCAATGAGAACCTGGGAGAACCCATGGAGCCCTTGTCTCTGGTGCACTAGCCAGACCTCTGCCCCCGACCACCAGCATCTCTCTGGTCGTGTCTAGAGTTCAGGGCTCTGGCAGAGGCAACATCCAGGCTATGACTTCCCAGCTTGGGCTGACAAGGCCTCTAGGCATCTGAAGGGGCCCCGTGTTCCTCATGCCACCTTGGTGCTACCAGAAGTGGGAGGAGTCAGGCCTCTGCCCACAACAGGCCCCAGGGGTGCACCAACATGCCAACTTCTTTCCTTCCCTGGAACGGGCACGATGCCGAATGGTACAACGCCAATGTCACAGCACCCCCCAAGACATGGTGAGCAACGAGGCTGTGCTGCTAAGAGTCTCATGTTAGAAGGTCCTGAATGCACGGGGGAAAGCTATGATTAAAGTCAGTGATGGTGAAAAGATCAGGAAACAGGGTTCTGATACAGGTTATTTCAATAGCCCAGGAAAACTGTGGTCCTGAGAAGCAACACAGCTTTTCCCCGGTTATTGGGTAGATTCACTGGGTAAAGCTCAGAATCCTGGACTCTTGGTGGGGCTGCCTACATTGTGCTACCTCCTGACCCCAACGACCCCCACACAAGGCCTTGGCCCCTCCTGCCTGGCAGCATCCAGTATCCATGGCACCCTGCGCTGAGCTGAGCCCTGTTCAGCTCCTTCCTGTTATTCTTGGCTTGCCCCTGGTGCTCCAGAGCCTGGGAACAGCCCTGCTTCCTGCCTCTTCTACTGCCCTTGGCCATGAGGACACGCTCACGGCCAGGTCTAACTTCAATCCCTCTAGTTGCAGGGAGCCATCCTTTCACCATTCCTCTTCCCATCCCAAGGGCACTGGGGGACCCGGGCGCTGCTCTGGTCCCAGCCTCCACACTGCCCGCCCACACCCCACCCAGGGCCGGCTCTCAGGAATCCAAGGTTAGACCTTGAGAGCCGGAGGGAATTCGCCGAAGAATATATGACATTTTTACTGCCTGGATCTGCCTCCAACATCCAAACGAGAAACCGCAGCACTGAAAGCAGCTAAGTTAAGTGGATTCCAAATCACCGTGACCCATATAGCTGAGGCCACATGTTTAGACAGTCTCTCTCCGCCTCTCTCTTTGCTCTGTCTGCCTCTTAATCACTCTATGTAGGCACATCTCTCTCCTCCCCACACCGTGTTTATAATTTCCTTTTTCCCCCTCTTCTGTATTTTTTTTTAAATCATTCTCCTCAGTTAAAAGCTTTTAATGCTTGAGGATAAATTTCTTCTGAAAACACCCCAAGCCGGGAAGGGAGAATCAGTTCCAACCCAATTTGGCTGTAACCGGCCTTCTGACCTTGCACTAGTGACTCAAATTCTCTGAGCTCCAGTTCCTTCCCTGTGAAACAAGGACAATGATCTCTCCCAAGACAGTGGGAGGCTGTAAAGTGCCTCACACAGGGCCTGTCCTTGGGAAGGGCTCCTTTTCTTTCCTGAGCAACCCCTTGCTCCTATAAACATTTATAGAGCACCTCCTGTGTGCCAGGCACAGCACCCAGGCCTGGAGGGAATGAGACAGGAGCAGCGCCCACTGTTGGGGGCCGTCTGTGGAGGGAACCAGTGCTGGGGGGAGGAGGACGGGGCTGGGGGAGAGCATGGAGAAGGGGGCCCCTCGGCAGGGGATGGAATAGGGAAGGCCAGGGGTGTCTTTGAACAGGAAGTGACCTGTAGGACGATAGACATGACCTGGAGAGAGGGGAGGAGAAAGGGGTAGAGGCTAAAGAGAAGTATGTGCAAGAGAAGCTGGGAAGCCCACCAGAGCAGGGGACTTTTGGAGAAGAGAAATCACTTCAGTGATTTCTGAAAAAAATCTGACAGTGAGAGAAAAAATTTCTGACAATGAGAGAAATCACTGTCGGGGGAATGTGGGAGCCAGAGGGTGGGAGCCAGAGGCTGGGGAGGCAGGGAGGCCAGTCCAGGAGGGTCACACTGCAGTTTGGACATTTCCCCCCAAAGCAAGGAAGGGGCATGGTCAGCTTCTGGAAGCCACTCTAGCTCCCCACAGGGGTGGGTTGGAGGGCCAGTCTGGAGGTGGGGGGGTCCTTCCTTTGGAAGGTGCCTCTCCTGAGGAAGAAGCATCAGAGGAGGAGGGAAGTAGATGGGTTTGGGACATGTTTGGCATCCACCAAGTGAACTTGTGGGGAGACTGCAGGTGGGAAAGATGGGAGTGGAGCCAGGAGGACCCTTAGGTTTCTAGCTGAGTTGGAGGCATGGCACCCAAGGCGAGAGAGGAACACAGTCAGTGCTCAAATACTGAGAAGAAATCACAAGTCACCACTCAAGGTGCTAAGCCCAGAGTTATTTGGAAAATAAAATATTGAAAATGAGTTAAATATCCAACAGAGGACTGATTAAACATGTTTGGCATATGCATAATTTGGAATGTTATACCATATAGTCAAAGCTATGGCTTTCTCAGTAGTCATGTATGGATGTGACAGCTAGAGCATAAAGAAGGCTGAGTGCCAAAGAATTGATGCTTTTGAACTATGGTGCCAGAGAAGACTCTTGAGAGTCCCTTGGACAGCAAGGAGATCAAACCTGAATATTCATTGGAAGGACTGATGCTGAAGCTCCAATACTTTGGCCACCTGATGCGAAGAGCCAACTCACTGAACAAGATTCTGATGCTGGGAAAGATTGAGGGCAAGATGAGAAAAGTGCGACAGAGGAAGAGATGGTTGGATGGCATCCCTGTCTCAATGGACATGAGTTTGAGCAAACTCCAAGAGACAGTGAAGGACAGGGAAGCCTGGTGTGCTGTAGTCCATGGGGGTCACAAAGAGTCAGACAGGATTTAGCAACTGAACAAAAGTTAAATAATGGAAAGTCTGGTGGTGGCGGAATGGTTAAGGAGAAAAGAGTTGGCGGGGGTGGGGGCCCTCATTTTTTCAGCAAAGAGTCTGAGCCAAAGGCTGTCCACTGGTAAGGGGAGGCCTCTCAGCAGCCCAGCCCCCTCCCCCATCCCTGTGCCGCAGATAGGCTCTTACTACGGGAGCGAGATCACCTCGGTGGACGTGGACGAAGACGGTGTGACTGACGTCCTGCTGGTGGGCGCGCCCATGTACTTCAGCGAGGGCGGAGAGCGGGGCAGGGTGTACGTCTATAACCTGAGACAGGTACGGAGCACGGATGCTGGCCAGCTTTCCAGGGGCACCTGATGCATGCCTTGATCAAGTGTCCATGAGGGAAGCTGGGAAGCGGAGGCCAGCGCATACCTGCAGACTGGAGAGGAGAGGAACCTCTTCTATTGTTGGGTTTATGTAGCGGGAAAGAAACCAGGAAACAGAGGGGATGTTGCAGGCCAGAGCGGAGAGCCCCTGCCGAGCCCCGCTGAACGTTTTCCTGCCCCTGATTTTGCAGGACCGGTTTGTTTACAATGGAACGTTGAAGGATTCCCACGGTTACCAGAACGCCCGATTCGGCTCCTCCATCGCCTCCGTTCGGGACCTCAATCAAGATTCCTACAACGATGTGGTGGTGGGAGCCCCTCTGGAAGACAACCACGGGGGCGTCATCTACATCTACCATGGCCTCCAAGGCAGCATCCTGAAGACGCCGAAGCAGGTACCGCCCCCCACGCTAACCCCCAGAAAGAATGGAGCTAGAGCTTGGAATCCTAGTGGCTCATTCCCTGTCCTCACCCAGGAAAGGATTGCTGTCTGTCCTAGCTCTACTTGCCTCAAGTTGAAATTAGTCTTAAGACCTTCCCATCACCCCTGTGGATACCCTTTCCCTGCTTAATTTCATCTCCCCAACAACAGCAATAGCAAAACCCCCCAAGGACCTGAATCCCGCTGGCCCTCACATGCTTTCATGCAACTGACTACACATAGAGAAGACCTGGGGCTTCCCTAGTGGCTCAGTGGTCGAGAATCTGCCTCCCAGCACAGGGGACGCTGGTTCGTTCCCTGGTCCAGGAAGATCCCCTGGAGAAGGAAATGGCAACTCACTCCAGTATTCTTGCCTGAGAAGTCCCATGGACAGAGAAGCCTGGAGGGCTACAGTCCATGGGGTTGCAAAGAGTCGGACACAGCTGAACAAATGAATGGAGAAGGCCTGTTTGGACTCCTCTTCTCTGGAAATGCCTCAGGCTAGAAACAGTGCTGTACCCAAAAGTGAGCCATCCCAAGCGCCTTCCCCTCAGGGTCATCACTTTTGCCTATTTTATTAGTAGGATAGCCTACTATATCACACTTAGAGATAGTGATGCCTTGTAATGTGTATTTACATCTCATGGGAAATTCTTTTCTTAAATAGTTGATGTACAATATTATATGTTACAGATGTACGTCAGAGTGGTTCACAATTTTTAAAGGTTATGTTCCATGTATAGTTATTATAAAATATTGGCTATATCCCCTGTGTTGTATAATAGATCTTCATAGCTTATTTACTTTATACATAATAGTTTGTCTCTCTTATCTCCTGCCCCATCTTTCCCCCTTTTCCCTCTTCAGTGGAGAACCCTTTTATGACACATTATTTTCTTAATCCAAAAGAATGACTTAATGGTAGAAATTTCAGGTTCCAAAACAGACCAGGAGAGGAGATAGCTTTGGGCTGAGGAAGTTTCCTGATAGTTTCAAACAGGCTGTGTCCAGGGCTCCCAGCTGTAGCTTCTCCTATCGGTACCCAGCTCTTTCCTTCCGCTTCCTGCAGAGAATCCCCGCCTCGGAGCTGGCTCCTGGCCTCCAGTATTTTGGCTGCAGCATTCACGGGCAGCTGGATCTTGATGAAGACGGGCTTGTGGACTTGGCAGTGGGTGCTCTTGGCAACGCCGTGATTTTGTGGTTGGTTCCCCCATTTTTCACGATTCTGGGCTCTCTTGAGGGTCTCGATGGATACAGGGTTTACAAGACACGCTTTAGACTCTTTCTCTTGTCTTTAATCACTGTCGGCCAAATTCACCCTATTCTTATCCCGTTGTGACTACGAATTTCCTTTTTATGGAATCACTGTAAGTTATTTTGAAGTCCAAATCCCTCTTCTCAGTGGGGTTCAGAGATTTTAGAGCTATTTAGTGGCTAAAAACCCTCTTTGACTTTTTCCTAAAAGTTCTGATGACTGGGGCATTTCTCCCACTTGGCTTCAAGGGACAGGCTGAGGATATTCTCCTCAGCTGGGAGGATCTCCTTCTCCCCTCGTGTAAAAGATTTCTTTCCTCCAAACCCCTTCTAACCCCTGGTTTCCTTTCTCAGGACCTCATTTCTGTACCATTCCATCAGATATTTGCCATGCATTTGTACTTGGGGTCTGTGTTAAGCAATGGTCTGCAACTTTTAAAAAAAAGGTTTTCTAAAAGTCCGTCTATTCTACCATATGATGTGTCAGCTACTTTTTGAGCAAAAAAAAGCTTTAATTTGAGCTAATTTTTTACATGTTGATACTTTTATTATAAATACAATAACAAAGAAATTTGTGAAATAAATCACCCATAGTTTCATCACCTTAACATTACCACTATTAACATTTTGGCATTTCCCTACCGGTCTTTTACCATCTGCATATAATTTTATATAAGTGCAATCACATTTTTCATACAACTTAAGAAAGATGTTAAACAGAGATAGCTGATGACTTCCCGGGGAGACTCTTTATGTTCTTGGTCCTCAAGAATATTACCTTCCACTCAGGAAATGTCTTAGTCCAGGATCCCTAGACAACAGAGCCTGAGGCAAAAGCTTGTGCGGCTGTGCTGCTATGGGAGGGGCTTCAGTCCCAGAAGCAGAAGTGAGGGTCCAGGGGAACTGAAAGTACCTACTGAGCTGCGGACTCATGCTCTGGGCAGCTCCCTGCTCCAGCATCTCCAGAGAGGCAGAAAGAATGCAGCCTCTGCTTTCTGCAACAGCCCCTTTCGGGGGGCAACGGGGAGCAGTGCGTCTGCGAGCTCCCAGTGTCCCCCCAAGTGCCAGGGCCCAAGTGTCAGCTGCCCCACGCCTCTGGGCAGCACCGAGGAAGCGGGGTCTCTGCAGGTCCAGCCTGGAAGTTGCACTGGCACCACAGCTTGTCAGGGGGCGGATCTAAGGTCTTTGGTAGCGACAGTAGCTTGGGCTAAATGTATTGACTGCTTTGGTTCTAGCCAGGAAGCAAGACAGGTGAACAAGGCCCAGGTTAGGGGGTAGACGTTGTCTCCCAAGTCTGTGGGGCAACACATAAACTACCTTCTTTACGGGAAACGAGACACACATATACCAGAAGAATTGGGCCCACAGAGTGGATTCAATCAAGCCCTAGCTTGTGATGTCTAAACCTGAGTGCTACCTGAGTGGTGCTGAAACTATGGGCTGGAGCCCTCTAGGGAAAATTTAGAGTCAGACTCCCTGGATCTCAAACATGCCTGCCCTTAGCATCACCTGGAGCTTTTAAACCTCTCATTACCCAGGCTTTACCCAGACCACTTAACATAGAATTTCTAGGTCAAGAACTCAGGCATTTAAAGACTCTCCAGGTGTTCGCTTCCAGTAGGCACCTAAGTCTGAGAACCACTGATAAAAGCCATTATATTTACACAGCATTTTGCAATGTCCAAGGGCATTCTCACTTACGTTCTTTGATTCTCACAATTCCCCGTCAGAGATCACATGGTCTGTCCAGTAGGAGCCAAGACTCAAACCTACCCTTCTCACTCCACAGCACAGAGGAAGCACCATCCCCCTTGCACTAAGAAGAGCAGGGTATTAGCACAATCAAGCTACAACTCTGAAGCATGTAAAACTCACTACACTTGTTTCTTTTGATATAAATGCATGGTTTGGAGAGGCAATAATTTCCTTCCCTAACTCTATTTGACTTAGTCAATACAAGAGTAAATTTGTATTTCCTTGACTGCCTGGATGGGGCCGTGTTGGGAGGGGTGGATGAGTGGGGAGTCTTAGAACTGTGAGTCGTTTTCTCCTTTGGCTGCACATCGGAGTCACCCAGGGTGCTTTAACACGCACCTTCTCCAAAATATGGTCCAGGTACCGATGGCACTAACCTCACCTGAGAGCTTGCTAGAAATACCAGGCCTGCTTTTTAACAAGATCCCCAGGAAATGTGCCAATATACTAAAGTCTGAGAAGCGTTGCTTTAAGACATGTTGATGCTGATTCTGGTTTGATTTGACATGGAGAGCAATTTGGGGATCAGGATTTTTTAATTTTTATTTTATAGTAGAATGTAGTTGATTTACAATGCTGTGTTTCAGGTGTACAGCAAAGTGATTCAGTTATACATATACGTGTGTCCACTTTTTTCAGAGATTTTTCGCATAGAGGTTTTTACAGAATATTGAGTAGAGTTTCCTGTGCGATACAGTAGGGCCTTGTGGATTATTTTATATATAGTACTATATATATGTTAATCCCAAATATTTCCAGTTTATCTCTCCCTCCATCTTTACCGTTTGGTAACTGTAAGTCTGTTTTTAAAGTCTGTGAATCTGTATCTGTTTTGTAAATAAGTTCGTGCGTATCTTTTTTTTAGATCCCACATATGAGTGATATCTTATGATATTTGTTTTTCTCTGACTTCACTTAGTATGGTAATCTCTGGGTACATCCATATTGCTGTAAATATCATTATTTAATTATTTTTTGTGAGTGAGTAATATTCCATTTTATATTCCATACGTTCAGTTCAGTCACACAGCTGTCTCCAACTCTTTGCGACCCCATGAATTGCAGCACGCCAGGCCTCACTGCCATCACCAACTCCTGGAGTTCAACCAGACTCACGTCCATCGAGTCAGTGATGCCATCCAGCCATCTCATCCTCCGTCGTCCCCTTCTCCTCCTGCCCCCAATCCCTCCCAGCATCAGAGTCTTTTCCAATGAGTCAACTCTTCGCATGAGGTGGCCAAAGTACTGGAGTTTCAGCTTTAGCATCATTCCTTCCAAAGAAATCCCAGGGCTGATCTCCTTCAGAATGGACTGGTTGGATCTCCTTGCAGTCCAAGGCACTCTCAAGAGTCTTTTCCAACACCACAGTTCAAAAGCATCAATTCTTTGGCGCTCAGCCTTCTTCACAGTCCAACTCTCACATCCATACATGACTACTGGAAAAACCATAGCCTTGACTAGATGGACCTTAGTCGGCAAAGTAATGTCTCTGCTTTTGAATATGCTATCTAGGTTGGTCATAACTTTTCTTCCAAGGAGTAAGCGTCTTTTAATTTCATGGCTGGAATCACCATCTGCAGTGATTTTGGAGCCCCCCAAAATAAAGTCTGACACTGTTTCCACTGTTTCCCCATCTATTTCCCATGAAGTGATGGGACCGGATGCCATGATCTTCGTTTTCTGAATGTTGAGCTTTAAGCCAACATTTTCACTCTCCTCTTTCACTTTCATCAAGAGGCTTTTTAGTTCCTCTTGACTTTCTGCCATAAGGGTGGTGTCATCTGCATATCTGAGGTTATTGATATTTCTCCCGGCAATCTTGATTCCAGCTTGTGTTTCTTCCAGTCCAGTGTTTCTCATGATGTACTCTGCATATAAGTTAAATCGGGGTGACAATATACAGCCTTGACATACTCGTTTTCCTATTTGGAACCAGTCTGTTGTTCCATGTCCAGTTCTAACTGTTGCTTCCTGATATGTATGTCTATACACCACATATTCCTTACCCATTCCTCTGTGGATGGACATTTAGGTTCCTTCCTTGTCTTGGCTGCTGTAAACAGTGCTGCAGTGAACACTGGGGTGCATGGATCTTTTTGAATTGTGGTTTTCTTTGGATATATGCCCAGGAGTGGGACTGCTGGATCCTGTAGTAGTTCTGTTTTTAGTTTTTAAGGAACCTTCATACTGGTATACCAATTCTTATTACCACCAACTGTGAAGGAGGGTTCCATTTCTCCCCACCCTCTCTGGCATTGACTGTCTGCAGATTTCTTTGATGATGCCACCCTGACCAGTGTGAGGTGATCCCTCATTACAGTTTTGGTTTGCATTTCTCTAGTAATTAGGAAGGCAATGGCACCCCACTCCAGCACTCTTGCCTGGAATGTAGTCCATGGGGTCACAAAGAGTTGGACATGACTGAGCGACTTCCCTTTCACTTTTCACTTTCACGCATTGGAGAAGGAAATGGAAACCCACTCCAGAGTTTTTGCCTGGAGAATCCCAGGGACAGGGGAGCCTGGTGGGCTTCCGTCTATGGGGTCACACAGAGTTGGACATGACTGAAGCGGCTTAGCAGCAGTAATTAGGAATGTTAAATATCTCTTATTGTGCTTTTTGGCCATCTGTGTGTCTTCTTTGAAGAAATGTCTATTTAGACCTTCTGCTCATTTCTTGATTGTGTTGTCTTCTTTTTTGATATTGAGCTGCATGAGCTATTCGTATATTTTGGAGATTAATCCCTTGTCAGTCACTTCATTTGCAAATATTTTCTCCCGTTCTGTGGGTTGTCTTTTTGTTTTGTTTATGATTTCCTTTGCTAGGCAAAAGCTTTTATTCTAGTTTCATTTTGTTTGCATGTAGCTGTCCAGTTTTCCTGGCACCATTTATTGAAGAGACTGTCTTTTCTCCACTGTATATTCTTGCCTCTTTTGTCATAAATTAATTGACCATAGGGATTCCCTGGTAGCTCAGCTGGTAAAGAATCCACCTGCAATGCAAGAGATCCCAGTTCAATTCCTGGGTTGGGAAGATCTGCTGATGAAGGGATAGGCTATCCATTCCAGAATTTGGGGGCTTCCCTAGTGGCTCAGATGGTAAAGAATTGGCCATAGATGTGTGGATTTATTTCTGGGCTTTGTTTCATGTTCCATTGATCTATATTTCTGTTTTTGTGTTAGTACCATAATGTTTTGATTACTGTAGCTTTGTATTGTAGTCTGAAGTCAAGGTGCCTGATTCCTCCAGCTGTTTTCCTTTCTCAGAATTGCTTTGGCTGTTTGGAGTCTTTGGTATTTCCATACAAATTTTAAAATGTTTTGTTCTAGTTCAGGCATCAGGAGTTTTTAAAGCTCTCCAGGTTACTGTAATGGACATGCAGGGTTGATGTGATGAGGAGGCAAAAGGGTGTCAGTATGGTCTGTAGCGAACACAGCCCCTAGGAAAATGACAAAAGGTTGCCTTGAGGGGCTATGAGATTACTTAGCCTGCCCTTCATCTGCTTGTGCACATTTTTGTCCAATCTGGTGACACCAGAGCCCCTCTCTGCAGGTCCCACCACCTCCTCACCCTCCAGTGGTGGTTTTAGAGATCCCATTCCATCTGGCTCTCCACCTTCCCCCAGGTCCCAGCAGGGCAACCTTGCACCCTGCCCACCCCTGCTTCTCTCCCTCCTCCTGCAGGTCCCGCCCTGTGGTTCAGATCAATGCCAGCCTCCACTTTGAGCCATCCAAGATCAACATCTTTCACAGGGATTGCAAACGCAGTGGCAGAGATGCCACCTGCCTGGCTGCCTTCCTCTGCTTCACGCCCGTCTTCCTGGCACCCCATTACCAAACTGCAACAGTCGGTAAATCCGGCCCCTCCCCACTCCCCCAGCTCCATCTCTCCCCTGAGGACTTTGTGTTTGCTCTGTTTCTAAATCTGGGCTTTTGCTGAAATGGGTTTTGAGTGCCAGGGTCACACCTAGAGCCGCATCTGATGACTTCTAGATACCCATTCAGTGCTCTCATTCCAAAGGGCAGAGAGGGGCTCTCATGCCAGGAAGAGGATGGCAGTGAGCAGGGGTGACTAATGTGGGAGAGGCCGGGGAAGGTGGAAACAGTCAGAGATAGTGCTTGAATCAGAACAGGGGACCAGAAGCAGTCCAATAGCTTAGGCTGTAGAAGCTGTGAAGTCAGATTCAGAGAAAGAGTCAGACCCGTGAGGGATCTGAAACACGGGATCAGGTGGATAAAGACCCAAGTAGCAGTGGTTTCTGCTCAAAGTGAGCTTGAGTCCACAGCAGGACAGTTTCCTTCTGAGGGTCCTTCACTCTCAGCCAAGGCTGGGATCAGACACTGGCTTGTGGCAGCCCTGGGCCCAGTCATCCCCAGCAAGTGACAGCTGCAGGTTCCAGGACCAGGCTAGGCCAGTGCAAGAAACTGGGACCGCAGAGAGCTTCTCAGCCAAGGAGCAGGACCAATCAGATGACTTAAAAATGAGTGTTCGAGAAGGAAGATGAGAACAAAGGCAAACCTGGGTGGTGGTATCATTCTTTCAGCTTCTATGAAAGGAGAATAATACCAAGGACCTGGCACACAGAGTGCTGCTGGGGTACCAGAGAAGGGGCTGGGCTTTTCTTACATTTAGCAAAAGATCAACCCAGTTGAAAGGGAGGGGAATGCGGTCTTTAACCTCAGAACTGTCTTAGGTTTGAGGAGCTGGTGGGCAGGGCCTGGCTAGTCCTCCCTAGTGTGATGGGAACTGCCACCTGCAGAAACTCAGATCCAGGCCCGATAGGATCTCAGAGCTGAGGGTGAGACTTGGGAAGGTGACAGAAGAGGGGCAGAGCTGTGTTGACTCCAGAAGGGGCTCAAATATCATGACGCACATACTGTCTCCTCACCTCTTCCACTGAGTTCACTCTCCCTCCATCTCTTCCTCTTTCTTTATCCCTTCACTACCAATTCCATCTCCCTTTCTCCTTCTTCCTTCTTCCTCTTCTCTTTACTTCCTTCCTTTGGCTTTTCTCACTGTACTGCTTGCTCTCCATGTGGGAGTTTCCTGCCTACATTGAGCCTTATGAGGGGAGAGGCATAGCTCTTCCTTGGTCAGCCTGGAGGGCTTCCTGGAGGAGGCTGACTTTCCAAAGGCTATTTGTAAAGGGAAGTAAACAGTCTTTGGTGGAAATGTGGCTCCACCTCCATGGTCTTACCCTCTCCTTCCTCCAGGCATCAGGTATAATGCCACCATGGATGAGAGGCGGTACACACCGCGGGCCCACCTGGATGAGGGTGGCGACCGGTACACCAACAGGGCCGCCCTGCTCTCCTCTGGCCAGGAGCACTGTGAGCGGATCAACTTCCACGTGCTGGTGAGCCAGACGCACTGCAGCCCCAGAAGCAGAGCCCAGGCTCCTCCAGGAAGAGAACAGAGCTGAAGGAGGTGCTGCCATGGAGAGGCAGAGAGCTCAGCTGGCGCCCGGCTGGTGCTGAGCCCCCAGCAGACCTCAGGAGGCCAGCAGGGAGCAGTGTCCTGGACCTTGGCCACCCACACTCATACCGCAGAGCAGAGGCCACTGGGTCACACTGCTTCCCCACCTCACTGGACCGTCCTCTGATATCCCCTTTGCCATCTCCCATATGCCCACCATTGCTTAAGCAGGGGGTTAAATCTTCAGTGATGTCTTGCAGAGAGGATGGGGGTCAGGGGCCATGGCTCAGAAGGAAGGGATAAGCAGGCATCAGCTAAAAAGGAAGACCAAGGAAGGTGGAAGACCAATGAAGAGTCTGGGGGGAGGAACAGAGGCCAGCCTGGCAGACAGGGAAACCAGTAGGGCCAATTCCTCCACCCAGAAACTCCAGACACCCAGGCACAGCTCCAGCCTTGGAGACACAGACAGGGAACACTCAGCCCGCCTGGCCTCAGTGTCCAACGGGCAAAGATCAGGAAAATAAGGAGTCCTAGTGTCTGTTAATGTGTCACCCCTATGACGTGTCTGTGTTCTCAAAGTGGGGGCCCCAGACTAGCAGCACCGTCATCTGGGAACTTATTAGATACGCCTTAACACAAGGAAGCCACTCGTGTCAAGATTTGCGCTCCATGAGAGATTCGGGGATTTTTCATTCAGCTCTAGGCATCCCCTGAGTGCCCCTTTTCATGTGTCTTCTTTCATTGATTTGACACATTTATTAAGCCTTGTCACAGTGCTAGGACAGTGCTAAGAGGCTGCTGAGAGGCTAGGACTAGCACAAAATCACATAGTTAGGATGCAGGGCAAGAGTGTCAGTAAAGTCTGAACAGAGTGTGGCCACGTGTTGCTGGCTGGCTTCCTAGATACAGGTTCCCAGCCTTGAAGGATGAGCCGGAGTTGGTGGAACATGCAGGCAGTGGGGCTGGCATACACGGACCCAAGGGCCCTTTCTAGGAGGCACACACACCAGCTACAGACCCATCTGGGAACCTCTGTCCACCCACAGGTGCTAAGGCTCCGTGGACTCATGCTCAGAGCTGACAAGTTGCTGCCCTCCCAGCTTAGGGAGATGACAGTTCTCTCTCAGTGGCCCTGGCCCAGACAGGAATGTTCCCTCTGCCTTCACCCCCTCCTCATCTCCTCCCACACAGGATACCGCTGACTATGTGAAGCCAGTGACCTTCTCAATCGAGTATTCCCTGGAGGACCCTGACTACGGCCCCATGCTGGATGACGGCTGGCCCACGACCCTCAGGGTCTCGGTATGTCCTGGCACCCGGGGAACAGCTCTGGCACATACCCAACCCCAGCCCTTGCCTCCTCCCAGAAGCCCAGGCTTTGTGAGGGCAAATGAATTCTTCCCCTACTGCACCTTCCCATCTCCTGCCCCACAGACCCCCAGCATGTCCTTCCCTCCCTCCTCGTGACCTGTGCTGAGCAGTTTCTTAAGGGTAAGGACCCAGTCTTCGAGGTTTCCTGTATCCCCAGCAGAGAGTGAGCCTGGCATGGATCCTGAGAGTCACAGGACCAGAGGGACTTTAGTTCTCAATTGCCACCTCCCTCATTTAAAGATAAGGACACTGGAGGTCAGAGAGTGATTCAACCACAGAGCCTGGTCTGCACTGGTTGAATGATCGACTTATTGACAGTCCTCCCAGCTCGAAGTATTTCAAAAATAAGTCGTTTTAGCCTCATCAATGGCTCTGCACACCCCCCAATCCACATTTTTCAACCCCTGGCTCTAGGAGTATTGGAATTGTCTGGTATCTAATATTCAGATGCTACATCTACATATGCAACTCCGTATAAATCCCACACAAAGAAAACATCAGACAATCAGTTCTATCTAATCTGTTCTAGGAGAGCAGGCAAAATAAACCCTGAGGATCTAGGAAACAACTTTCCAATATCCCACAGTGGTCTTAAGACCATGACCCGTGAGTTCCAGCCTCTGCACAGTGTCTCTGAGAATTATATAGAACCCAGCCAGCAGACAACAGTCTCAGAAGTACTCACGTGCTTGCTTGTGTTTCTCCGACGTAAAAGCTCTGTGTAGTCAACAGCAAGGTTTCTGAAGATCTCTGTTCTCATTCTCCCCCGTCAGCCTCCCCCAGCTCCTTCCTCTTCCCAGAGCTGCCACATCTCACCACCTACCACCCACCTTCACATCTTCCCTCTGCTCCTCCACAAATGTGTAAGTGAGAGTGTCTGAAAATGCAGTTCAGGAGAGGAGGGTGATGCTGGCCTGGCAAGGCTGGAATCCTCCTTAGTGAGCAGGGGAAAGCTGGATACACTGAAGCTTAGTATTTTCCCCATCACAGTCATTACAAAGCCACTACAGCTCATGAGTGGATATGAGTCACTCATTCTATAAGCTTGTTGAAGCCCATGGCAGATGGGGCAGGGTATTCTCTGATGCTGATGAAAGGGATGCAAGGTGGTGATCAAGGTCATAGGCCAACTCAGAATAGGAATAAGCTCATAGGTAGTGTCATTATGCAATCAGATGATAGGGAGGGGGGATTCCTGGAGGAGGTGGCCTTCCCGGAGGAGGTGGCCTTCCCATGGTCCTTTAATAGACACGAGATGGGGACAACAGGCTTTTATTCCAGGAAAGCTGATAGCATAGCCAAGGTGTGGATGTGGAAACAAGCAGGATGAAGGGATGTGTAAAGAAAAGATGAGAAATAGAGCTGAAACAGTCAGTCTGGGCATATTACCAAGGGCTTTGGATAGCAGCTAGATGTTTCAAAAGCTTGTTAATATAGATTTTTAGCCTCCAGCAAATTAGAAGCATTCTTTCCATCTCTCTGCTATAAGTTCTTATTTAGCTTCTCCTCAATGCCCAGCACTGTTCTAGTACCATAAAATCTTGCCTCTGGGGAGAATGAGCCACTCCATACAATTGAGTGTAACAGATGCTTATCGTGTTAAATTATCCCTTTTAATCAAGTGGATAGAAATTTTTCTGAGGGTTATTCTATAGTTTTCACACTTAAACAGTATGCTGGGCAGGGGTGGGGCGTATTTCATTGGAGACTTAAAATCACCAAGGTGAAGCAGAAGCTAGAATACAGTGAAGCCCCCGAGGGCTTCCGAAGTGTCTGGGGTTATGTCCTGTCATTGAAAGCCTTGCTTTGCCCTCCTTTGTATAGCTCTGCTTTGTATTCCTTGCTGGCTGCTTCAAGCTACGAATCCACCACGGGATGGGGAAGCTAAGGAGCAGGCTTGATAGAAATGTATCTAAAGCAAGAATTCGTGGATCTGAGAAAGGGCTTCCCTGGTGGCTCAGACAGTAAAGAGTCTCCCTGCAATGCAGGAGACCTGGGTTCGATCCCTGGATGGGGAAGATCCCATGGAGAAGGGAATGGCAACTCACTCCATTATTCTTGCCTTGAGAATCCCATGGACAGAGGAGCCTGGTGGGCTACAGTCCATGAGCTCACAAAGAGTCAGACATGACTGAGCAATTAACACTTTCAGGGAGCTCCCCCTTCTCACTTACAGAGAAGTCAGTGACTGTAAGATACACCTGGCCTCTGTGACACCAGCTTCCCCTCCCTTGATCTAGGCCTTGCTCCTGTTTCACCACTCAGCTCCAGACTTGAACACCCACCGCCCACTGAGCGCTTCTCCCCGGATGGGTCACAGGCACTTCAAACTCTGTGTGCCCCAAACGGATCCCCTCCAGATAACCCCTCCATTTATAAATAAATGGTGTAGCTGTCCTTTCAGACACTCGAAACTTGGCCAACATCCGGGACCCTTTTCTCCCTTAGTCCTGATGACCTCCAGGTCCTGCCCCTCTGCCTCTGAGCTTCCTAACCTGTTTCCCACTCTGCACACCCACAACCACACCAACACCATCGTCATCCCTTATGTGAACAGTGAAGCAGCCTCCTCAGTAGGGTCTTCAACTTGCATGTTTAGGAGGATAGTCCCAGCTGAAAGCGGTCAGTGATTCCTATCAGTTGCAAGATACCACCCCCACGATGCTGTAGATCATGACTCCAGCCATCTCTCCATCTCCTGCACCCCTTACTACAGCAACACTAAATAACCATTATTCCCCAAACTTACCATGCTGCCTCATGCCTCAGGCCTTTTGCACAGACTCGTCCTTCTTCCCAGACTACCCTCTCCCTGGTCCATCCAGTTAACTCTGTCCTCCTTTGGCACTCTGACCTACTGTCACTTCTGTGAAGCCTTCTCAACCATCATGGGCCAAGATGACCATTTCCTCCCTCTGCCTCTTCTATTTCTCATACAAATTTTGCATATTTCACACTGTAATTATTTGTTCACACACTCGTCTTCCCCATGAGTTGAGAGCAGAGGCTGTATATTCCTCATCCTTTACCCCCAGTACCAGAGAGCTTCCTCCCCAAAGTAAACACTCAATCAGTGTTGACTGGTGCCAGGTAAGTGGGTGTTCTGTGCTGGTACCTTGATGAGAGGATTGAAAGGGACCCAGGAGGAGTTGAGTTTTGAACCATGTTCTAAAGAAATGACTGTCTATGCAAAGTCATGATTAAAAGCAGCATGGTATCTGTGAAAAGGGCAGAAAAAAACAAAGCCCTCTCTCTAGTGTCACAGAGAGAGGAGCTGGTGTGCTGTGAGGGTAAGGGATGAGCCACAGCGAAGACAGGGACTGGAGGCTGTGGGTGCCCTTTCCAGCCGCCATACCTGCCTCTCCCTGGCCCAGGTGCCCTTCTGGAACGGCTGCAATGAGGATGAGCACTGCGTCCCTGACCTCCTGCTAGATGCCCGCAGTGACCTGCCCACAGCCACGTGAGTTGGTTTCTCCCCTCTCCAGCCTGACTCCTTTGGCTCCCCTGCCGGTGGATCTGGGCTTCCAGGGCCCTGGATGACAATCTTGCACGTGCTTCTCATAGGCAGCAAGGACCAAACACTGAACTTGGAGCATGGGCCTAGCTTAGGCTCTGCCTCTAACTCCTGTGTGACCTCAGGGAAATGCCTAGCCCTCTCTGGGCCTACGTGACCGCCTCTCTAAAATGGATAGTTAGCCTAACCCAACCTGCTCAAACTTTGTTTAGAAAAAGAATCCTCTCTACACTATAAACCCGAGAAAACGTAGAGGCTGAGGACCTAGCGTTCTCAGTGTTCATTGTGCAACCCCCAGACTAGGTGACTTGTAAGGTCCTTGGACTGACCACTTGGGCTCAGTGCTAAGGAGTTAGCAGGAGATGAGCAGGGTGATCACAGTCCCCTGGAAGAAATAAAGTGGCAGACAAGGAAAAATCATGATCCTATTTTAAATTTATGTGATGTGTTTTCAAAAAATTTATGCTTTTATTCACTAGAGATGATTAGATAAGAAACATATACTATAAATGGAAATAGTATAATATGATTGCTGCTGCTAAGTCACTTCAGTTGTGTCTGACTCTATGCGACCCCATAGACAGCAGCCTACCAGGTTCCCCCGTCCCTGGGATTCTCCAGGCAAGAACACTGGAGTGGGTTGCCATTTCCTTCTCCAATGCATGGAAGTGAAAAGTGAAAGTGAAGTTGCTCAGTCGTGTCTGACTCTTAGCGACCCCATGGACTGCAGGCTACCAGGCTCCTCTGTCCATGGGATTTTCCAGGCAAGAGTACTGGACTGGGCTGCCATTGCCTTCTCTGATAACATGATTTTATATATATATAAATAATAAATATCTACTGTATACCACAGGAAACTGTATTCAGTATCTTATAATAAGGGCTTGCCTTGGCAGTCCAGTGGTTAAGACTCTGAGCTCCCAATGCAGGGGGTACCGGTATGATCCCTGGTCAGGGAACTAACATCCCACATGCTGCTTGGCACAGCCAAATAAAAAAAAGTGTGTGTATGTGTGTGTGTGTAAAACTTATAAAGGAAAAGAATCTGAAAGAAAATCGATATATGGATATATTAATATATATAACTGAATCATTTGACCATACCCCTAAAACTAACATAACACTGCACATCAGCCATACTTCAATTAACAATACAAATAATAAACAAATAAATAATAGAAACAGTACAGCCAAACCTTGTAAAAAGGAGTAGAAGCAAAGATTCTAACCAGCTGGGCTAATAATCAGGATTGTATCTGTATTGAGCTCTGAGCTGCCTGGCAGCCAAGGCCAAAAGGGAAATGTGCTGACAGAGTGGTGATGCACGCACAGTGAGGTCTACCCGTGCCTTCCCCATGCCATATGCCTGATCCCCGCCCATCCCTTTCCCTCAGGGAGTACTGCCAGAGGGTGCTGAGGAAGCCTGCCCAGGATTGCTCTGCCTACACGCTGTCCTTTGACGCCGCGGTTTTCATCATAGAGAGCATGCGGCGGCGGGTGGCAGTGGAGGCCCTGCTGGAAAACAAGGGTGAGAACGCCTACAGCACCGTCCTAAACATCTCCCAGTCAGCAAACCTGCAGTTTGCCAGCTTGATCCAGAAGGTAAGATGTTGGTGGCCTGCCCGAGGGGAAGGGCAGAGGCAGGAGAGGAAGGGTCCAAGTAGGGGGCCCAACTGCCCTTCAGAATCACCTGGGGGCTTAGAGATCCCTGTGTCCCGACTTGTGCCGGATGTTCTCACTGATGTGGTCTGGGCGGGACCCCGGTCAGTCTGCTATTGAAGCTTCTCGGTGATGTCAGCATGTAGCCAGGGCTGAGAACCACGGGGAAGGGTAGTCTGAGCCTTTCAGAACCAAGGAGAGGAATACCCTTCAGCCTGCACCCTTGGCCCTTGTTAGGGACACACACACATGTGTGTGCACAACAGCACGTACACACCCTCTGCCTACAGTTCCCCCTCCAGACTTTCTCAGAAAAGTCCTTCTAACAAGAATCAGCACTGAATTCTCCCCCACTTTAAAGCTTCCCATGGTTCCCAGCTGCTTTCACAACAAACCCCAAACTCCTGTTTTGGCATTCAAGCCCCTTCCTCCTTCCCCACCCACCCCTGCCACTTCTGCCCTCGCCTGTAGCCCCACTGGCCTCCACTGTTGCCCAGTACACCTACCCTTTCACACCAAGGCCCCCGAACCACGGCCCCTCCTTGAGGCCCCCTCCCTCCTTTCCCAACAAGCTCCTGCTCCCTCTTGGTAACCCCTTACCACGCCTGCTTATGTTTCACCCTCACAACAACCCCAGGAGGTGATGGTGGTGGTCGTGTCCCCCTTTACACAGGAGGAGACGGAGGCTCAGAGAGGGTTTAAGTGGACTGAACAGGGTCAGGCAGCCAGCAAGTGGAGGAGCAGGATTCCCACCCAGCAGCTGGCCCCTGCCCACAGTTCACGAGAGAGCGTGGTCCCTGTGCTATACTCCCTGGGGTGGCTTCCTGAAGCGCCAGAAGGTCACACAGGGCCCCCCGGCCTGTGCAGCTGCCTGGCACAGCCTTGTGGATGCTCCATGGGCATCATCAGTGTCTGAGCACTGCCCTGCTATAACCCTGAACTCCCAGAGGGCGAGTGCCCCTTCTCAGTCACGTCTGTCCCCAGGGCTGGGCCTGGAGAAGGCCCTCGAGACAAATCTGTTGAACAAACCTAGGACATTATTGTCACATGTGGGTGCTCGGGGTCCCAGTCTCTGTCAGACACAGTCTCTGTCCTCACAGATCTCACAGTGTCCACATGGGGCCTAGGGGTTGCAGAATAGAACAGCCAGCCCTGTGTTCTCACCTTGACCACCCCTTCCATTGGCCTGGAGAGAGAGAGGACAACCCCTCCCCAGCCATACTCACACACACGCATACACCCACACACACACCCACACACACACACACGCGTGCGCATTTTTCCTATAGATCAGGAAGAGAAGCCGAGTGGAGTGAGGCCCACTAGAAAAGTGGGGGGCTGCCTGCCCTTGGTGGCTCCCTGGTATCCTCAAATAGACCCCAGGTCAGTGCATAGGATGCAAGGAGAGGTTGTTAGTGCAAAATCACTTCCTCTGCCAGGCCCAGGTCCTGCCCCGCAGCCCAGAGTAAAAACACCCGGCTCACCTGATAGTTTTTTAAAGGCCTTTTCTTCCAGAGATTGTTTATGTCTATCTGGACTTAGGTTATTTAGGGGAAATAGAGCCCCAAACCTGCATCCGTCTCTTCCTGCTGCCATAGCCCAGGCTGTCCAAGACCAATCCCATGCCTGTTCATAACCCTCACGGGAAGGAATCATGGTGCCTTGTTTCTTCGACACAAAGGGACTTTGGAAACGTGTCCTGTGAAGGGCCATGTCCACATGCACACGCACACACACATGTACACGTACACATGGCATATAGTATGTGAGTAGGGCTGGCCTGCAGCCTCGCTCCTTCACCAGCACCACCGTCCATCCCCAGCCCAGGAGGTGCTCACAGCGGAAGCACCCCTCCTTCCTCTCCCCAACCCCTACCATCCAACAAGGGGACCTCAAGTGGAAGAAGCCACTTTCTGGCGGTCTGAATTGGTTACCTCCCATCTCTGGGGCTCACGGACCCCACTTGTAAGCTGGATGGTAAGTCCTGCCTCCAGGCTTGATCCGAAGGGAGTGACACGGCACGTACATGAGTGCCTGCCCGTTTTCTTCACAACCGGCACTGCTGGAGCCGGGCCCTACTGCCCTGCCCCAGCTCCTGCCATGCTCTCTGCACCCAGAACCAGGCCACACCCGCGTCTCCAGGGGCTCTGTGCCCGCAGCCCCTGCTGCCTGTGCTGCAGCCTCAGCCGGGGCCGGTGGGGGCTGGGGCAGGGGTGGCCCCCAGACCTGGGTCTCAGACCCCACCTAACTGCTGCCCATGACGCCCCCACCTTTCCCCAGGATGACTCAGATGGCAGCATCGAGTGTGTGAACGAGGAGAGGAGGCTCCACAAGAAAGTCTGCAACGTCAGCTATCCTTTCTTCCGGGCCAAGGCCAAGGTGGTGGCTGGGGCGCGGTGTGCGGGGGGCCCGGGGCGGGTCAGGGAGGCACAGGGGGAGCAAGAGAAGTAGAAGCAAACAGAGGGGCAGACTGGGGAGGGACGGAGAGGCCTGAGGGTGGCTTTTAAATTAAGGTTGTTTTATTCTCCAGTGAAATGACATTTGAATGACCTAATTACCCAGCCACCCCCAGGGCTGACAACACACCCCCTGAGACCGTGGACCCTCACCTCAGGGAATCCTGCCACTCCCGCCCCCCACTCCCCCACCTCCTCTTGGCCAGTTAGCCCTCTGTACTGGATCCTAGCATGTTTTTACCTTTTAAAAAAATTTTTGGCCTCACCGTGAGTCATGTGGGATCTTAGTTCCCTAACCGGGGATTGAACCCACAGCCTCTGCAATGGAAGCGTGGAGCCTCAACTGCTGAACCACCAGGAACATCCCCCTAACATGTTTTTAAAATGTCCAGGTTCTGTCTCCCCAGCTGTGCCTGGGGAGAGATGGGGAGGAAAATGAATGTTTTTTGAGGAGGTACCATGTGCTTAAAAGTACATGTGAAAAGAGTGTAGAGTTGGGAAAAACAACTTCCTGGGACAGGGAAGTAGACTCCAGACTGTGGGAGCATTTTCCCATCCCCTGGGCAGCAGGCAGCCACTGAAGGTTCCAGAGTAAGGGAACACCTAACTGAGGCCAAGCGGCTTGTAAAGTGAGAATCAGACAGAGGGGAGCCTGAGGCAAGGCTAGCTGGAGAGCCGAGTATGTTCCCAGCAGCAGAGTCTGCAAGGCTGGGGGATGGGGAGGGGGATTAGGGCTCCTTATAAAAGAACTTCTCTGGTGCTATGCGTCAAGATTGTAGTGTTTGAGGTGAGGCCCTGACACACTCAGGAGCTCTTGCGTGAAGACCCAGGGGGAGCAGCACCCAGCCCAAGCTTCCCCACCCCACCCGTGGCCACTTGGGGAGAAAGGTCCCCGCCACCAAGGTCTCCTTGAGAAAACCAACGAGAGTCAGACCTAGGAAGAGCATCAGGATTCTGTGCAAAGCCCAGTATAACCACCAGGCGGGCCAGAAGGTAACAAGAGGCTCACAGGGCACCGTCAGGGGACCCGGGCCCTACTCTTGGGGGAGGGCCGAAGGCAGCACAGGGACCGGGACCATCGGAGTGGCAGGAGGCCTCTGGATAAGGAGACAGATGTGTGACTAGCCTGCTGAGTAGCCTGGGACAGCCTCCACGCTTCTCCACCTGTTCACACGCAAGAACAGGGCGTGCATGTGGGCGGTCTTAACACTCACTTCTGGCCGCACCTCCCATGGTGCATGGTGCTGGCCATCTCCCCTTCCTGCCATCGACTCACCCACTCAGAAATTTCTGCAGGAAGAGTCTGAAGTTGGACTTGCTGCCTTCTAGTGGCCGGTAGTTAAAAACAAAAAGGGAGATGGCAAAGGGCTGGCTCCACAGCCAAGAAGCCCCATCTCAGGAGCTGTTGACCTTGGCTACGTCCCCTCCACAGCCCCCAAGCACAGCTCACATTACTCCAGCACTTGGTCCTCCCTCCCCCAGTCCATTCCCTGCCAGCAGGGTCCACTGAGAGGGCAGGGGCTGGGAGGGTGGGCCAGGGCTGCTGCAGGCAAGCAGTTCCCAGCCATCCCAGCTCCAGCGACTCTTTCTTTGCAGGTGGCTTTCCGTCTGGATTTTGAGTTCAGCAAATCCATCTTCCTGCACCACCTGGAGATCCAGCTCACAGCGGGCAGGTCAGGGCTGGCCCACTCCTTTTCCCTCCCCACTTGCAACTCCCAGACCCTGTTCTGCCACTAGGAACTGCCTCTCCCCGCACTGAATCCCCCATCCCTCACTGCCCCAGCCTGGGAGGGCCCCAGGTTAGTCCCCAAGTGCTGGCGAGCGTGCTGCACTGCCACTGTTCTTCAGCTTGGATAGAAATAATAATACCCTTACCTTTATATAGCAGTTACTTAAAAGCCTACAGTTGTGAAGCACTGGGCACATATTATCTCAGTCAGTCTTTACAGCAGCCTCTTAAGACAAGGAAAGCAGGACTTATTCCCATCCTACCTCCCAGGTAAGAAAAAGCTCAGAGAGGTTGAGTGAATTTCCCATCAACACACAGCATGTAAATAGCACAACTCGAAGCTAAACACTAGATTTCCTACTCCTCCCATCCAAGCACTAACCAGGCTCAACCCTGCTTAGCTTCTGAGAAGGGACAAGATGGGGTGCGTGCAGGGTGGTATGGCCGTAGTCAGATTTCCTCGTCCTTATCCAGTACTAGATGAGATGGGGTGCGTGTGGACACCCTGCAGAGATTTCCTCCTCTTTATCCAGCGCTCTTTCTGCCCTGGCCCCTTCTCTCCCCTTGGAAAGTTCCCGTTTTTAAAGACCTTCTCTTAACTCCTTGTGGATCTGTCTGTCTGTCTGTCTCGCAGGCTTCCCTGAGGCAGTTTGCATGAGGTTGACACCATGAATCGCCCATGTCAGTAATAAACACACAAAGGCAGGAAGGGATTCTAGCTTTATAAGGCTTTATAAACCCTCCTGAGAACTTCTCCACACTGGAAATAAATCCAGCAGCACCAACATTCGAGCACACACACAAGTCAGCAGTCACCAAGTGCTGGTGATCCACACACCAGCGTGTGCTTCGTGTAGTTAGCCAATCTGTGCACTTGGGTGGAATGCTCACCTGCCATGAGGTGAAGATGCGTTGATATCTTGAGGCCTCCCTCTAAGAAAAGAGCCCCTTCTCACAAGCAATGAACACCCTTGCCTGCAGTGTTCTTGGCAGTATGGCTGCTGGTGGGCGCTTGTGAGCTGGGCATGTGTGTGTGTCAGACTCTCTTTTCTAAGTACCTCTCTGGGGTAAAGCTTCCAAAGGAAATCCAGCTTCATGTACCTAATGAGCAGAAATTGGATCTCTTTAGGTCTAAAATGATCTGCCCCGGTGGTTGGTGGTGATCAGAAGTAAAGGGAAGCATATTTGACAAAGCTCTAATGCCTCCCTGGTCTTCTCAAGGCAGCACACAGCCCCTCAGCCACCCCATGGGAGCTGCCCGACCTGTACCTCAGAAAGGTCAATTCAAGAGTCAGTAAATGCTCTCAGTTCAGTTCAGTCACTCAGTCGTGTGCGACTCTTCGCGACCCCATGAATTGCAGCACGCCAGGCCTCCCTGTCCATCACCAACTCCCGGAGCCCACCCAAACCCATGTCCATTGAGTCGGTGATGCCATCCAACCATCTCATCCTCTGTCATCCCCTTCTCCTCCTGCCCTCAATCTTTCCCATCATCAGGGTCTTTTCCAATGAGTCAGCTCTTCGCATCAGGTGGCCAAAGGATTGGAGTTTGAGCTTCAACATCAGTCCTTCCAATGAACACCCAAGACTGATCTCCTTTAGGATGGACTAGTTGGATCTCCTTGCAGTCCAAGGGACTCTCAAGAGTCTTGAATTAATTCCTCATGTTCCTCTCCTCCCCTGGGCAGAGCCTTACCCTACAAGCATAATCCCCACCCCTGGGGCCCCCAGCACAGGACTTGCCCGGCTGACCGATGAGAGGGGGCACAGGCTGCTGTGAGCAGGCTGGCATGGTCCTCCCAGCCTCCAGCCCAGATGTGCTGTGCCCAGAGAGAAGGCAGGGAAAGCTGAGGTCCAGGTCCCCCACCTCCCCGGCTTTTTCCCTCCTGGGAGACGGCACCCTGCCCCCAGCTGGCCTCTCTGGAGCCGCAGCCCTAGACTAGCCGGGAGACTCCTTCTCAGCCCGGCTTGGATCCCTCCAGCCACCCTAAGGCAGTCGGGCTGTGGGGGCTGAGTGGAGGGAGGCCTGCCCCTTCGTGACCACAGGTGCGGCTGGCTCTCCTTGCAGTGACAGCGATGAGGAGGAGAGCACCAAGGAAGACAACACGGCCCTTCTGCGCTTCCACCTCAAGTATGAGGCTGACGTCCTCTTCACCAGGTGGGCCGGGGCCCCAGGGCACCTGTGCTGAGGTACTCAGAGATGCAGCCAAGTGTTATCCCCAAGAGTGCAGCGCCCCAGCCCTGAAGGGGAGGCGGTATCCCCTAGAGGAGGAGGCACAGACCTGGTCCCCAGGGAGCTCCCTTGCAGGGGGCACCCTGAAGGCTGGGGCCACAGGCAGTGTCCACCCAGGAGAGGCTGCAAGTGGGGACCTACCCTGCAGAGAAGTCGAAACAGTAACAGAACTTGCTAAAAAGTCAATCTGCATTTCATCACCACCTTGCTCTGGCAATTCTAAACAGTATCAGTGAGAAAATGCTCCTCCCCCAGGACAGACTGCTCTTACCATCCCCTCCCTCAGTCTGCTCCTGGCCCCCAGTCTGCCCCCCACCCCACCTCCCAGAGCTCCCAGGTAGGTGGAAAAGCCAGGAAGTAACAGCAAACAGAAAAGCTCTGGCCCTCGTTCAGCCAACACTAGAGGCTGGAACGGTGCACAGTGGGCAAGTCGGTGATCGAAAGAGGCCATGCCCCTGGGCAGGAGGCAAGGACTGGGATGGCAGAGAACTGGCCCTTCTGATTCATGCCCATCCCACACACCAGCAGACATTGCTAACTGATCTCAGTGCTTATTCCTGCTGAGCCTCAGAAGCCTTCTAAACACAGCCCTCCCAATGGACACAAGAGGAAACCTGTTTGCTGTGGTCCGGGGGAGATGGGAACATGCCCACACCTTCTTTCATTCGTTTATCCATCTGGCCAACACAGCCTGAGCTCACGGCGTCCCTGTCCTCTGTCCCTGCAGGAGCAGCAGCCTGAGCCACTACGAGGTCAAGTCCAACAGCTCCCTGGAGAGATACCAGGGCACTGGGCCTCCCTTCCACTGCGTTTTCAAGGTTAGGCTGGAGGGCAGCCAGGCAGAAAGCGAAAGACAGGAGCTGAGAACCCCCATTGGGGAGGGAAGCAATCTGAAAGCATTGCCAGGGCCTAGATTTCAGCTTCAGCCCTGCCATCCCTTCACTGTGTGACTTTAGGCAAGTCCCTCCCCATCTCTGAGCCTCTCAATCCTCATCTGGAAAAGTACAGGGCTGGACTGGGAGGATGTGTCAGTGAAGATTAGGTGTGTCTGCTTATAATTTTTTAAATATGAAAACACAGTGATATATATATATATAATGCCCTGGGGTTTATTCTCTCCCATAAAAAAGAAGTCCAGAGTTGACAACTTTACAAAGTCCTCTGGGACTGAGTCTCCTTGTATCCGTTCCACCCTCCTCAACATGTGATTATCAGCCTCTCAACTTCACCTCATAGTCCAAGGTGGCTGCAGCTCCAGTCATCACATCCTCATCCCAGGAAGAAGGAAGGGGAGAAGAGTGTGCAAGACCCCTCCCTGAGGAACCGCTTTGGCACTGCCTCACACCTCCAGTTACCTCTCATTGTCCAGAACAGTGCGATTCAGCTATACGGGAGGCTAGGAAATGTGCCTTTTTGCCTCGGTTTCTGTCACTAAGGAAGAAGGGAGAAGGAAAATTAGGAGGCATTAAAGAGTCTCTGCCCCATGATCTCCCCAGCCCTGAATTGTTGGGCAAGAGTCGGGAGCAGGCAAACAGCTAGAAACACACAGATGCCTTGATGGCTCATCCAAGAGAGGTTTAATAATCTCCCCGAGGCCACACAGCTCAACTGTGGCAGCAGCCCTGGGTTACGTGTTCAGCCTTTCTGATTACAAAACCCTGCTTGTAATCACTGTGGCTCTGACATTGAATGGGATGATGAGATGGTTGGATGGCATCACTGACTCAATGGACATGAGTTTGAGTAAATTCCGGAAATTGGTGATGGACAGGGCGGCCTGGCGTGCTACAGTCCATGGTATCACAAAAAGTCAGACACGACGAGAAACTGAATTGAACTGACGCTGAATGCATTGCGGCTAGAATGTGCACCAGTGCACACTATTTACATCCTGCCTCAGGATGTAATCATTACATCCGTTAATGATTCTCCCTCATAATAAAGGAGTTACTGTCACCATCTGCACCCAGACCTCTGTCCAGGGCAACACCCAGCACCATAGCCAAACGAGGGTGAAGAGGGGAAGTAACCCTTGCTCCGAGCCTCACGGCCCCCAGTGGCGGTTCCCAGCCTCCAGGAGCCCGTCCCTTTCAGCTTTCGTACGGTTTCCTTCCTGCAGCCGCCAGCCAAGGTCTGGAAGAGCTTTAGAACGTCCACAGTGAAAGGGCCAGGGAGCTTGAAGGAACTTGTTTCTCAGGCCTGGCTGGGGTCAGGGGGCTCACCCCCACGGACCTTGTCCCCCACCACCCAACCGCTGCTGGATGTACTGACACCTCCCCCTCTCGGGCCACAGATCCAAAACTTGGGCTTGTTTCCCATCCACGGGGTGACGATGAAGATCACCGTTCCCATAGCCACCAGGGGCGGCAACCGGCTACTGCTGCTGAGGGACTTCCTCACTGACCAGGTATCCACGCCCCGGGGGCCGGTGTGGGGAGGGGACAAGCAGATCGCTGGGTGTGCCCTCGAGTCCCCAGACCCCAGCTCCTTCTCCCGGGCCCAGGGCCGGCTGGGCCTTCCCTGGGCAGAGGGGAGAGAGGACTGTTGGGGCTGCTGAGTCTGCCAGGGCTGGTGTGAGGCTGGCTGCCTGTTTCCTGTGCAGGTGAACACGTCCTGTAACATCTGGGGGAACAGCACGGAGTACCGGCGTGCCCCAACGGAGGAGGACTTGAGTCGGGCCCTGCAGCTGGTGAGCGTCCCCACGCCAGGAGCCCCAGGATGAGAGGGGCTGCCTGAGCTACTCCTCCAATAGTTTGTCCACAGGAGCTTTTTGAGCCTCTCTATGTCCCAGCCTCAAACCAAGAGGAAACAGAAAAGATACTTCGTATCCTTAGTGCTTACATCTCAGCGGAGACATGGAGACAAGGGGTTGAGTGTAAAGAAGCCAGGGATGAAGGTTGGGAGACGTGTTGAGTGAGGGGCAGAGGAGCGCACAAGCTTGAGTAAGAGGAGCAGGGGGGCTTCCCTAGTAGTCCAGTGGCTAAGACTCTGCATTCCGAATGCAGGGGGCCCAGATTCGATCCCTGTTCAGGGAACTAGATCGCACATGCCACAGCTGAAAAGATCCTCCATGCTGCAACACCCTGTGTGCCGTAACTCAGACCCAGTGCAACCAAATTAAAAAAAACAAAAACGTGGAACAGAGATCATGGACTTACCCCTGTGCCTAAAAGGGCTAGTCGGGTATGGACAAGCAGAGGGATGAGGAAGGGGCCAAGATGGGACAGCATAACAGAGGCCAGACGCCACGGGGCTTGTATTGGAAACAGTGATCATATCAGCTGGGGCCTCCCTGTCCCCAGAGATAGAAGGCTGT
The DNA here is from genome assembly GCF_014754425.2 of Oryx dammah. NCBI lineage: Eukaryota > Metazoa > Chordata > Mammalia > Artiodactyla > Bovidae > Oryx > Oryx dammah. The sequence continues at coordinate 85,690,509 of NW_024070210.1, forward strand.
GCTTAGTAGCTCAGTTGTGTTTGACTCTTTGTGACCCCATGAACTGTAGCCCGCCAAGCTCCTCTGTCCACAGAATTTTCCAGACAAGGTTACTAGAGCGGGTTGTCATTTCCTTCTGCAAGAGATCTTCCTGACCCAGGGATCAAACACTCAACTCTTGCACCTTGTGCATTGGCAGGCGGATTCTTTACCTTCAGCGCCGTCTGGGAAGCCTAAAATGGAAGCCAATGTCAACGCCCAGGGTCCTCCCAGGACACCTGCTAGGGTCCAGGTTTCTGTTCCCAAGGCTAACTCTGCCCCACACACCAATTTCCGAGCATGCTTTCATGATTCCTTACCCAAATAAAAAGCTTCGCTGTTTTCATTTGATTTCCCCAAACAAAGCGTCTTTGGAGTGTAGTGCACTGTACTGAAGACAGACGTGGGTGGGCTGAGGTGGCTGCAAGAGAGCCACACAAATGAGTTTAACCTAATAAGTCCTAATTATTTGATGATTTGTTTGGGTTTTCTATTAGGATAGTGTCATCTGCAAGTAATAATAGTTTTAGTTTTACCATTCAATCCTTTTAAATTGTTTTTCTTATTCCTCTGACTAGGAGCTCCAGGGCAATGCTAAACAGAAATGATGGCCATCTTGTCTTGATTCTGCTTTTAAAGGAATTATTTTTAGTTTTTCATTGTGAAATGTAATACTTGATGTAGTTTTTTTTTTTTTTTAATAAGCACCCTTATTCAGATTCAGGAAGTTCCCTGGTAGTTTTTTTTTATCACAAACAGAAGTTGGATTTCATAAAATGTTTAAAGTTAAAGCATCTTAAAGTTTAAGCATAAGTGCTTAAAGTTACTGCATCTGTGATAGTAATGTATTACTTTCCCTTTAATGTGTTTGTAGGGGGTGACATTTATAGGCTCTCTAATGCTGACCTAAAGTTCCGTTCCTGGAATACATCCAGGAATGCACAACTTCAAATGGAGCATCGGATATATTAATACTATCCTTACCTGTCCTCCAGCCAGCCTCGGCAGCCCCAGCCCCTGTGTCCTCTACCCCTTACCTCCTTCCTTGTCCCCTGTCCTCTGTCATCCTTCCCCAGGAGCAAAACCCCACTTGGTCAAGATGGGCAGCTGAGCCATCTCTCTGGTGGCCAAGGCCCTGCTCACCCAGAGACCCTTCTCTTTCAGAATCACAGCAACTCTGATGTAGTCTCCATCAACTGCAACGTGAGGCTGGCCCCCAACCAGGAAATCAATTTCCATCTTCTGGGGAACCTGTGGTTGAGGTCCTTAAAAGCAGTAAGTAGAGCTCCAGAGCCAGGCTGGAGGAGATGGTGCTAGGGAGTCTCTCCAGGGGAGGGACCAGCTCCTGACAAGGCCTCTGATTACACAGCTCAAGTACAAGCTGATGAGAATCACGGTCCACGCCGCCTTGCAGAGGCAGTTCCACAGCCCATTCATCTTCCGCGAGGAGGATCCCAGCCGCCAGGTGAGCACTCAGAACCCTGCAGACCTGGGCTCATGCCATGCCAGCTTGGGGAAGGGTCATCCCTTCACTTAAAGTTTCCCTACTCCCCCTGCAGGAGAGAGATGGACAGGCCTGCCTCAGTCAGTGCAACATCAGTGGAGAAGGGAAATAGAGACAAACAGGCCGTTGGGACTAAAGTAGGAAAAGGGGACCAGAAATAGGCATTCATCACCCTGTACCTGGGGGGTGGGGAGCACCGAGCTCTATACCTCCACAGCTCCCCGGAGGCAGAGGAAGGAGGGACACCCACGTGTCTGACACCAGAGGAAGCAGAAGCACTGTCCAGGCTGCCTGCCTCCTGCCTCGGGGCAGCAAGACTGGGTCTTGGAAAACTGGTAGCCTAGAATGGCCAGCCAGTCCTCCCCTCCTCATCCATCCACACCTCAGATCTAATAAATGAAGGTGGTTGCAAACTGAAATTGTGGAGACCAAGGGATGGGAGCAGTCTCTGTATTGGAACTCTTTTTTAATTGAGTAAAGCCAGATTGTTATAGATCGGTCTGGCTTGAATCAGGGTCCGGGAAAGGAGCGAAGATCCAGGTGGCGCTCCTGGGAAAATGAGAAATTGGGTCTTGAAATGAAGGTGGGTGCTCTGGAAGGAGCTGCGCATCTCAGGCATGGGACTCTGCTGCCCTCCACTGGCCACATCCCTGAACTGTGGTCTGGGCTCCAGGTGAGCCCAGTGAATCCCCAGCCCCATCCCAGGAGATGCCGGAGAGCAAAATGCGCCAGGTCAGGAAGCCAGACCTTAACAAGTCACCAACGTCGATCCCAAACAGTGTGGAGGTGTGCCAGGCCAAGAGGGAGCAGGCACAGAAGCCCAGGAGCAGCACTCAGGCGAACACTCCGGGAGCAGTTTTGCTTGCTCCTTCTCCAGCGTTTCGTCAGGTCTTCCTGCTGTTTCTCAGCCCCTACCACAGATAAATGAGGCCAACAAACTGTGGGTGCAGTCTGAGCGTGAGCCCAGGTCAGAGCAGGGCATGTCCAGGAAGGCTTTCTGGAGACAGTCCACTTGATCTGAATCTCGGGAGACATGCAGGACTTTCCCAGGCGATCAAGTGAGAAGTGTGATGCAGACACCACACACGTAACGACCTCACTCTCCACACCAGTTCATTTGTCATTTACTAGTTCGTGATTTCTCCTTCCACCCCCACCCCTCACCCCCCCGAAACCCCTCTTATACTCTCTGGATGCCTCACTTCTCTTAGAAACCCAGTCACCCCACACTTAAGCCCCTGGTGGCTTGGCTCTGTGCAAGGTGCCAGCCTTCAAGGATGGAAAAAGCTAGACGGGACCTGCTGTCGGTGGAGCCCTGACTATATGCCATGTTCCCTGATCACCCCTCATGGCTCTGAGGGACGTCCCCACGGCCACTTTCCAGATATGGAAATGGAGACTGTGTAAGGCGGGGCAGAACGGGAGCAGGCTTTGCTGTTGAACAGTCAGTGTCCAAGCCGGGCTCTGCTGCCATACTGGCGAGGGGCGAGGGGCGAGGGGCGCATTCATTCAGGCTTTCAGCGAGGTGTCTGAGCTCCTGCTCCGGGCAGGCCCTGTTCCACACACTGAGGATAGAGCAGCAAGCAAAACAGACAAGCCCCTGCTCTCCCTGGAGCTGACCCTCTGGACTGGCGTGGGGGAAGAGGCAGTGAACATAAGTTCAATGTCAGTGATGATAAGCTCTGCCCAGAAAAGCGCAGATGCGTAACGGTGGTGAGGAGGAGGCGCTGTTTTGTACAGTGAGCCCGGGGGAGCCACTGCCATGAAGGGGCAGAGACCGGGAGGAGCACGGTGGTGTCTCATGGCGGAGCCCTGCCAGCAAAGGGACAGAGGTGAGAGTCCCGGCAGCAGGCGCAGTGCTGGGCGCGCTGGAGGCCAGGTGGCGGAGTCAAGAGCAAGGGGCAGCGCAGATGAGGCTGCAGAGATTAAAAGGGCCAGAGGGTGCAGGGCCTTGCAGGCCAGGGCGAGGACTCTAATTTTCTCTCTGAGTGAGATGGGAAACCTGGGGAACCCAGCAGAGCAGACATCCCCTGCCTCTGGCTGCCAGGAACAGGCTGAGGAATGGGATCAGGAGTTTGTGTGAGGACCTGTTAAAGGCCCAGGTGGGCTGCGTGGACCGATGGATGTGAGTCAGGAGCGCAGTGGAAGGTCTTTCCTGCTGACCCTGTAGTTAAGAACCCAAGCTCCTAATGCACGGGGCCCATGTTTGACCCCTGATCAGGGAACTAAGATCCCATAGGCTGTGTGGTGGTGGTGGTTTAGTCGCTAAGTCATGTCCGACTCTCGCAATCCCATGGGCTATAGCCTGTGTAGCGTGGCCTAAAAACAAAAGCAAACAAAAATAGTTTTAAAAAAGAAGAGCTCCGTGGAGAGTCCAGGTAGAAGGTAGAAACGTGAACGCACCAGCTGGCATAAAGATGGGCACGGCTCCCCCAGAATCGAGTTAGGGCTCCCATGGCCCTGGGCACTTTTGCTTTCAGGGCTTTTCTCCAACAACAGGAAAAAAATATATTATTTTATGACTCAGTCTGTATAAAGACAAATAAAACCCAGGTAAGATTATAATCGTCTTTTGATTCTAACTTTAAAGGAAATTAGAACATTTTTGTGGGCCCCTAAAAGCACTGTGAGTTAGTCACTCAGTCGTGTCCAACTCTTTGTGACCCCATGGACTGTAGCTCGTCAGGCTCCTCTGTCCATGGAATTTTCCAGGCAGGAACTGAACCTAGGTCTCCTGCACCGCAGGCAGATTCTTTACTGTCTGAGCCTTCAGAAGCACTGTGGGCCCTTAGCACTGCGCCCACTGCACCCACTTCATAAGGCAGCTTTGAGGGAGAGTCATGGAGTGACTGGAGATATAGAAGAGGTCCACGGAGAGGGAGATGGGATGATCTGGGAGATTGGAATTGACATGTATATACCGCTGATACTATGTATAAAATAGGTAACTGACGAGAGTCTATGGGCTAGCAGAAGAAGCTCTACTCAATGCTCCGTGCTGAAGGAAATCCAAAAAAGAGGGGATATATGCACACACAGAGCTGACTCACCGTGCTGTAGAGCAGAAACTAACACAAGACTGAAAGCAACTACACTCCAATAGAAATTAATTTTAAAAAGATGTCCAAGGACAGAGCCGTGGGATATGCCAACATTTAGGAAGCAGCAGCAATCAAAGCAAGAAACAGTCGCCCATGTAGAAGGAGGAGGGTCCGGCCAGAGAGAAGTGGCCCAAAGGCAAAAGCAGAACGTGTCTCAAAGAGAAGGTGGGGTTGCCTGGTCACTTAAGTCAGGGGCCCACCGTGCTGCGGCGGGGAACTCTGAGGCCGCTCAGCAGGCTGTGTGCCGCCCACCCCTGCAGCGTCTTCCTGGGGAAGGGGACGCAGCTCTCCCACCAGCTGCCAGCTGTCTCCTGCCCTCCTGCCCTGCCCCAGGCTGCCGCCCGCCCGGGGCCCCAGGACAGTAGTGCTGTTGACATGGCTCCACCCCTCCCCTTGCAGATCACGTTTGAGATCTCCAAGCAAGAAGACTCGCACATCCCCTTCTGGATCATCGTGGGCAGCACGCTGGGGGGCCTCCTGCTGCTGGCCCTGCTGGTCCTGGCGCTCTGGAAGGTGAGGGCCCCTCGGGGGCAGTGGGGGGCGGGACGGGGCAGCACCCTGGCTGTCCCGGCCTGGGGACCCAGCCTCCGAGCTGTGTGGCCAGCGCCCACATGCTCCTCCACATGGGAGCTGGGGCCCGCCCAGCCTCCTCCCCAGAACTCGCTGGCTCCTCACCACAGCAGGCAGATGGGCCAGCAGAGGGCACTCAACCTGTGGCTCCAGCCCTTTTGTGGGTCCCCTTCTGGGTCCCCAATGAAAGCTTGCCTTCCTCTGATCAGAAAAAAAGTAAGCACACACAAACACAGAATTTCTCCAATTCAACGTCAGGCTGTTAAGAAATCCCTTAGAAGCCTTTCTCTGTCCCTGAGCCCCGGTCTCAACCTCCTCCTATTCGAGATAAGGTGAGAGAGGCCCCAGAGAGCAGTAGTGACTCAGGCAGGCAGCGTCAAACAGCACAACTACTTGCCTCTGGACATAGGCTCCATCCGCTTGGTTCCAGCCTCCGTGTCACTAATGAAGAGACCCCTTGTGCAGCGTGGCAGTTGGTGGGGGTACTTAGTGTGAGCAGCGGAGGCATTCAGGGAACGCTTCTGAGGAAAGCAGCCTCAGGAGGATGAGTGGAGGGAAGGGAGACAGGCCTTGCCCACCTGCCCATCCCTGACATTTCTCCCTTTGCCTCCTCACAGCTCGGCTTCTTTAAAAGTGCCAAGCGCAGGAGGGAGCCCGGCCTGGACCCCACCCCCAAAGTGCTGGAGTGAGGCTCCTGAGGAGGCTGTGAGTGGATGGGGGCCGGCATGCGGGCCCAGGCAGTGTGTAGGCCCGGGGCCCACCGAGCTGGGGCAGAGAGGACGCCAGCTCACTTTGCACTTGACCTCATCTCCTGAAAGACTGAGTCTGCTCCCTCTGAAAAGAACTCGAGTCGGTTTTCAGAGGGACTGTCCTACTGGGAGCCGCAGCACCTCCAACACAGATCCCTAGGGACTTAAAGGGACCCCCCCCAAGGTACACCCCAAAGTCACCCCCAGGCTCTGCAGAGGCATTGCCACCCCCACCACTAAGGTGCTAGGAAGTTGTCATCACCCCATCCTCAGAAGGAACCCAGAGAGGAGACTACAAATGCAAACGCACTCTGCCTTCTCCGGACCTGTAGCTGCAGGGGAACCCAGTGGGACAGCGGACCTGTATCCTGCGCTGTCCCCTGCACTGCCCACAGCTCCCGAGTCACCTCACCCCTTCCTAGCCAGAGATAGGTCCCTGGAGTGCCCCCCAAGTAAGGGCCCCAGTGGTGACAGCTGCTGGCCAGGAGGAAGACAGACTCTGGGAGGCAGAGACTGTGATGGACAGGCAGCTGGGACCTAGGAGAACCGAGAGAGGGGTGTGGGTGGGCTCTTGCCCAGCCCCCACCGGCATTCACCTGACTGACGCCCACACCCGCTCCCACGGTGCTCACAGCAGCCCCGGGCCTGCAGCTGCTGCCCCTCCCGCTGCTTTTGTTGCTCCTGGGTGCCTGGTGGAAGCCTGTGGATGATGCAGTCCCCAGGGCTCCACATTCTCACTTCACCTTCCCCACAGCCTGTCCTGATGCAATGGCTGCAAGCTGGGGGCAGGCATGGGGGGCCCCTCCCTGCATCACTCCCCTCCCTACACACACACACACACACACACACACACCCTCCCTGCATCACCCCCTCCCTACACACACACACACCCCCCACCACCAACCCCACCTCCAATCCCTCCATTCTGCTCACCCATCACCCATGCCCGGGAGAAGGGCTGGACCAGTGCTGAGGGGTTCTCCATGGAACATACTGGATAAAGCCAGTGCAGGGACCTTCGGAGCCTGTGCAACCTTGGTGGCAAATATCTGATCGGCCAGCCCCTGGGACAAGTGGACCCACCAATGATAGGGTCCCGAGGACAAGAGGCACGCCTGGTGCCCAGCCGAATAATTTATGCCTTGACCTGGTTTTGAGGTAGGAATGAAAGGGGATCCATCAAAGGCATCTGTCCCCTGACAGTACGACCTTTACTGTCGTAAATATTTTTAAGAAAATTTTAAAAATACAGTGTTTAAAAACAACCAAGAGGCTGCCATCCTTTTGTGGGCAGAACATGTCCTAGTGAGCCGCATTCTGACGACGGGAGGTGGATGAGGGGCTCCCTGTCAGGAAGGGGCTTGTCCACCCCCCTTGCTCCCTACAGCATCCCTGCCAGGGCCGCCTGGTCTGGGGTGGACCGCTCAGTGATGGGGTCCTCCCTCCCTCCCACGCCCACTGTTCCTTCTTTAGCCAGTGTAGATGGGTGAAACCACGTAATCCCTATAGCTTCTACCCCTTCGTTCCCTCTCTTTTCTCCCAGATTTCTCTAGGCTGACATCGCAGTGCCTATTTTCAGACCCTGACTTCCAGTTTCTTCACCTTGCTATTCTCATGCCTCTGGAATCCCAAGAAACCAGGAGAACCTCAGAAATTATTTGGTCCCTTTCCCCCATTGAGGAGGACACTCAGAACCAGAGAAATTAAGAGAGAGCCCCTGGTTCCACAGCAAATTCCAGACTAATTTCAGGACTGCTGTCCCTCAAGCCACACTGTCATTCTCACCCGGGTTTAGAAGGGTTTGACCTGAAGAAGTAGAAGGAATTGATATGCAGTCACTTCTGATTCGTCATGGGAATAGTTTTTTCTCAAATAGTGAAATCAAAATCAGAAGGTAGCATTTAAAAATCATATTTCATTTGAGTCATCACCCTCATAAGTGGAGTATGACCCCACACCCAAAAGTGCATTGTTTGATCTGGTAGCAAGTCTTCTGTAGAACACCGTCGACCAAGAATGCTTTCATACGAAACCTTTTAGAAACTGGCATTCACATTTTAAAAATCACACCACAGGCCACACAATGCATCTGTAGGTCAGATGCAGCCCAGAAGTCACTGAATTGCAACCCCTGGACTCAGAGGCCATCTTTATCTCTGGGATGTCACAGTCCCTCCATGCCCTCCGCTACCTGAGGCAAAGAACAACTAAAAGGTCAAAAGGTAGAAAAAGTGAGGGATGTGTCTGAATCTTCAGGGCCTTCAGCCCTCACACTGCTGCTCTTGTCTTCTCTGTCTTAGCAGTTCTCTCTTTCTGAAATTATTTGCTGTGGGGTATAAGTATCTTAAGGCACGACTGGCCTTAAGAGTGCTGGTGGGACAAGCAGAAAAGATATGCTTTACAGGGAGCAAAGCCTCATGCTAGAGCAGTGTTTCTCAAGCCCAACTGCACAATACAATCACCTGAGAGCTTTAAATGCTGCCTGTGCAAAGGGCCCACCCATGGGGGTCAGATTTAGTCAGCTGGGAGAGGGGCCAGGGCATCGTTTGTGTCTGAGTTCCCCCAGCGACTCCAATGTGCCTGTGAATATATAGGCTAGAAAACAAGAAATAAGAGGTTAACATGCACAAGTGACCTTCCATGCTGCGTATAGGGAACTGTGCCATCATGGTAATGCTGTTCACGTTTACTTGGCTCCAGCCTGCAGTTTGAAAGACTTTCTCATCCCAGCAAGTCTCCAGAGTGTAATTTGCTACAGGAGACCACCAGGGTCCTCAGAGCCCCAAAGGGCCTCTTGGAGGAGTTGGGGGCACATTTGTCAATGTCTGAGAGTGAGGAGATGAATAGCAGTCTCTGAAGCATTTTTGGCATGGTGGCAAGCAGTCCAAAATGCAACTGCAAATCAACATGAAAATTCATATTATGGTTCATTTGGGGAGTTATTAGCAATGCTCTATCTGGTAGTTAAGAGTAATTATTTATGGTGAAACTAAGGGTTGAACTCAAGAGTGTTAACATGATGCATAACCAGCTTTAAAAGGGTTCAGTCTTTTAAAAGCATTATCAGCCCATCTGACCTCATGATACTAAAGCTGTTCTATAGCACGCAAGTGCGCAGGCGGAAAACACGCCTGGGGCGAGGTCTGACTCTGCACACTCGATTACCAACTGCAGGTGGTTTTAGAGTTCGCTCTTCACATTGTCAGTTCAGTTCAGTCACTCAGTCTTGTCCCACTCCTTGCGACCCCATGAATTGCAGCATGCCAGGCCTCCCTGTCCATCACCAACTCCCAGAGTTCACCCAAACCCACATCCATTGAGTCAGTGATCCCTTCCAGCCATCTCATCCTCTGTCGTCCCCTTTTCCTCCTGCCCCCAATCCCTCCCAGTATCAGAGTCTTTTCCAATGAGTCAACTCTTCCCATGAGGTGGCCAAAGTACTGGAGTTTCAGCTTCAGCATCATTCCTTCCAAAGAACAACCAGGACTGATCTCCTTTAGAATGGACTGGTTGAATCTCCTTGCAGTCCAAGGGACTCTCAAGAGTTTTCTCCAACACTACAGTTCAAAAGCATCAATTCTTCAGCACTCAGCATTCTTCACAGTCCAACTCTCACATCCACACATGACTACTGGAAAAACCATAGCCTTGACTAGATGGACCTTTGTTAGCAAAGTAATGTCTCTGCTTTTGAATATGCTATCTAGGTTGGTCATAACTTTCCTTCCAAGGAGTAAGCGTCTTTTAATTTCGTGGCTGCAGTCACCATCTGCAGTGATTTTGGAGCCCAAAAAAATAAAGTCTGACACTGTTTCCACTGTTTCCCCTTCTATTTCCCATGAAGTGATGGGACCAGATGCCATGATCTTCATTTTCTGAACGTTGAGCTTTAAGCCAACTTTTTCACTCTCCTCTTTCACTTTCATCAAGAGGCTTTTTAGTTCCTCTTCACTTTCTGCCATAAGGATAGTGGTCAGGGCTTCTTCAATTCTAGACTCACCTCTAGTGGAAGGAAAGGACCTCCAACCAAGTTATGAACTTGAGATGTGCACGATGTCCTGGGGGGACTCCCTGTTGATTCTGACATGGTTAGACCCCATGCAGGAGGGCAAGAAAATCCAGGAGCTCAGGGCCAGCCCTTGGGTAGCTCTGAGAGCAGCCTCAGGCCCTCATGCCTTGACCAGTGTTCTGTGGGGACGTGGACCTCAAGTATGCTGTCCCTCAGTTTTGGCCAGCTAAGACGGGAGAAATCCAGGTAAGAATGTGCCTTCTTTCCGGCATCGGATGGTATGGGCATGCAAGCTCGGAGGGCAAGGTGTGCCTCTTAAAGGTGAGTATCAATCCAGAGCCAAGCTTCTCCAAGTGGGGTCCCAGAGCCACCTGCATCAGAACTACAGCCAACATTCTACCTGACCTCAATATCCAATTCTTGTGAGGTCATTTTAAGCACATTAAATAGAACCATAAGATACTGGTCTTCTCCAGACTTCAATGTCAGTTTCTGGCATCACGGCCTTTTTTACCTGCCCTTGAGCCTATCATAGTGGCAGTAGTCATTGGTAAAAACCCTCAAGGAGCATCCTTCCAGTAAGCCAGTAGAGTTTCTGGATTTTCCTTTTGTTAAGGAAGTTGGTATTTCTTAACAAGATGGGTGTCAGGTGAAGGGGGCAAGGTGCTAGCATAAACACAAAAGAGAGGGAAGAGAATTAAGTTTTCTGGGAAATATGAGAGAGCTTCCAGGAGACCTAAAGTCTTCAGGTCTTCAAAAGACCAGCTGCTCTCTCCACCAATGTTCAACAGCTCTTAGCATGGGTATTCTCCCAAAGTAAGACATTAGACTTTTGGCTTTAAGCCCCAAGACGCCAGGCAGCCTGTAATTGAAACAGCTGGCTTAATCATGCTTCTTTTCTGGCACAATGACTCACTGCAACCACACCTCACCCCAAACATGAAGTGGCTGGTTTCTCCACCACATTCGCCTTGGGTGATTGACTTAATACAGCCATTAGCAGTGAATGGTCCTGTCTTCACCACTCTGGCCTTTGTATTCACCTTCAACTAATGTCACATTGCCCTTTATTCTGCACTACTTCTTATCATTAAAGAAAAAAACAAACCCAAGTTATCCTTATATTACTATCATTGTCAACTAGATCCCTCTCAAAGGACAGCAAGCTTAATCGACCACATTGAATCTGCAGTGCTTTTGTGTCGCTGTCTGTTTCACTGGCTTTGACGTCGTGCTAAAGTAGGACAGCGTGTTCCAAACAGAAACTGAAACCAGAACAGAGGAGCTTTGCTGGTGTGGGCAGGGTGAGAAGCCTGGCACTTGGCCTCTGAAACTGTTCAAGAAGATATAGGCTAAAATGTACCTAGCAAACACATGAGGCTCAAAGCAGGGTTTGAGCAGAAAAATGTTTTTAAAGAAGCCGGGGGCATCATTACTTAAGGACTCATCCTTCCTCGTCAGCTGCGCGGGTTCTTCATTCCTATCCCCCCGGCACGATACTAAAGATGATGGCAAAGTTTTCTGAAATGTTTTCAGAAGGTGGCCCAAGCCAGAGTTTGTAAGTAACATCGTAAACTTTTAAAATTAAAATTTGTTGCCAGATAAAAAAAATTAGAGGAAAAATAGGAAATCAGATTTCAAATAGGGGCATCTAGCTGGACAAAAAGATTATCACAGGCAGAGACCATAGTCCTTGTATGTGGTAGAGAATATCCCTATACATCCTATACCTATAACATCCCTAATACAGTGCTGACACACAGTAGATGCTGGATAAGCCCGAATTTCTGAGAGTTTTTTCCCATTGGTTAAGGCCAGAGCAAACCCCAGTCCTGCTCTCCGGATGAACTGAGCACACCAGATTTACCAAGCACAGGCAAATTAAAACAAATAATTTTGTCTAAGCTTGACAAAAAGCCAAGATTTTGTGAGCCACCTGAAGTTTTTATCTCATACTGAAGTTTTCTAGATCAAGTACCTGATGAAATATATTCCTGCCAGCATTTTCTTTTATCTGGGCATCTGTTACTTTAATACAGCAGACATTACTTGAAACACAGAGGGGAAAAAAAAAAGAGAGAGGCTTTAGAATCTGTCTGATTTCTGCGTCCAGTCAATATTGCTGCCCAGCAAAGATCTGGCAGATCCTAAGGTGAGCTTCTCTGGTCCTGGTGTGTCAGTCTTACAGTGAGTGAGCACCGGGCAGTGGGTCAACAAGCTCCAAGCCTACCCAGGGCTCTGACACCTGGTCCTTGCGAGACCTTGGATGAACAACTCACTTCTTTGTGAGCCTGTATCTTCAACTGTAAAGTGAGAGTTGCCCTAAATGGTTTTTCAGATGGCTATAAAGGGACACCCTAAATCAAAATGTGAAAGCAAACAGTTGCAGAAAATGTGCCCTCATATCACCCTTTAATATTCTTCTGGTAATCCCAATGACTCTATTAGGTAAAAGAAACAAATATGAGGTATGAATACTGGAAATGAGAAGGCAAAATTATCATTTACTTGTAAATTATGACTAGTACACCCAGGACATCCAAATGAAGCAACTGAAATAAATGTTTAAAAAGGGAAATCCATTAAAATGTTTATATCAAAACATTAACATTTAGAAGTATATACAATGGAAGAAAGGCTCCTATCTACATTATAAACAAAAAAACTAACAATATTTTTAAGACCTTCTAAAAATAAACTTCTAAAAAATTTTCTGGCTTGGGGACTTCCCTAGTGGTTCACTGGTTAAGAGCCCACCTTGCAATGCAAGGGACATGGGATCAATCCCTGGTGGGTGATCTAGGATCCCAAATGCCACAGAGCAACTAGGCTGGTGTGTGAAAACTAGCATTTGAGTGCCCTGACTTCTGAAGCCCACGCACTCTGGAGCGCACACAAAACAACTAGGAAATCCATGTGCCACAGCGAAAAATCCCACATGCCACAACAAGGATCGCTCAAGCCGCAACCGAGAGCTGACCGCCAAATTAAAAAATCTCTGCTTAGAGAAAAAAAGACAAATGAAGAAACATCAGCCCCACGAAGACTAGTACTTAACATTTACCAGGCACCTCAGTTTTAGGCACTACGTTAAGAATATTAATTCTCCCATTTGCTCACTACAACTTAGATATTATTGTCCCAATGTAGAGAAACTGAGGCCAACATCGCAAAGCAACTTGCCCGAGGTCACAGAGCCCAGACAATACTCCTCAGAGTCCCACCACACTGCCAGGGCAACACAGTAGAACAGAGAAGCCAGAAACAGATCCAACTACTTTATGGGAATTTGAACTTATGATTCAAATCAGTGGAAAATAAAAGAGCTCTTGGCTAGCTGGATCCTTAATCAAAATAAATTCCAGGTAGATAAAAAGATTTAAACCGAAGAACAAGAGGAGAGGAGGTGGGGAGAGGGGAAGAGAGAGAGATGTGGGAGGGAAAAGCCATGAAAGCACTAGGAGAGAACATGGGTAAAAAAAGATGTATGAACTTGGAATGGAGACAACTGTACAAGCAAGATACAAAATTCAGAACATATAAAAACTACTATACTTAAAACAAACTGCAAGCTGTGACATATGAGAGAAAATTTCCCAGGAATTTCTAACACACAGCAAGAAAAAGACCACAGCCCAAAAGCAAACAAATTTAAAAGGTCAGTAAATATGTCAACCTCATTCATAATAACGGAACTCAAATCAAAACCATGAAATAATATTTTCCATCATCTTAGCAAAAGCTGAATGATGAGACAACATCTGATGTCAATAAGGATGTAGGGAGATGGAAGGCAACTGGTTCACCTGTCAGGATTTTTAACACTCAGTTACTAAACCAGAAGTTCCAGGGCTAGAAGAGTTTGTTCTATGAAAAAACAGTACACAAGGATGTTCACTGACTGAAACAGTATTTAGAATATCAGTGAACTGAAAACCTAAAAATCCAACAGGAAGGCCTGGTTAAAGAAATTTTAAGTTCATCCATAGAATTAAATGCTATAAATTTGTTCTTTTAAAAAATCTATACGTACCAAAATGAAAAAATGTCTGATATACTCAGTGCAAATGACAAGATGCAGAATAGTGTAGGAAAGTTAAAAGTCCATTTACATTTTTAAAAGCAGGAGAAAAAATACATATATACACACAGAAAAATTCTGGGAAGCTACTCAAAAAACTAGTGAGTATCCTCTGAAGAGTCCAAATGGGAGGCAAAGAGAGATGAATTTTTTTTTTTTTTTTTTTACTATTTGAATTTTTCTTAACTATCTGAATTTCCCCCCATGTACAACTTTCACAACTTTTAAAAAATGAATTTGACAAAATATTGTCTCAACACTGAACAATAAAGACACACACTTCAAGGCAGTTTTTTTCAAACATTTACTGAACACAAACACCATTTTTTCTTTTTACACAGCAATATTATTAGTTTCAAATTAGCTGGGCTATTAGGACTATCGATTACTACGAAATTAAAAATGATTCTACATGTCAAACTCAAATAGAAAATGCCATGCAATATATAAATCACTAACAGACCTCTGGTGCAGTCAGCAAGTTTACTATGTTTATTAAAGTCACGTAAATGGTTTGACAAAAGTGCACAATAGAATAACATCACTGGTTTGTTATAAATCACAGTGAATTACTAGAATACAACAACGTAATTCTTCTATGTGGAGGATTGCAGGATGAGGTGAGTGTTATAAAAGATAGGCTCTTTCACCATGTTAAGCCAGTCAGATTTTACTCCTCAGCTATGGACGTCTGAAAAGACTGGTTAGCAAAGCTAAGATTTTTCTCCCTCATCTTTTCTTCTCTACCAATTACTAAGCAACAACAAAAAAGGCCATGCACAAATTCTACAACACCTGATAAAAAACAGATACAAAACCTTGTTCATCACTTGGCAAAGCTTGTATCTTCGCTCCTTCATTTTTTTGACTAGGCCACTCAACACGTGACTTACCCCTAAATGAAAAGCTGTTAAAAAATTTAGCGAGTCTCACCCCTGCACACACATCAAGATACACTCCCCATAACCATCAAGTCAGTGTTCCTTCCCTACACATTAACACAAATGAACACACCACAAACCTAGGACTAGACATTTACTTTACAGTTTTAAAAATTAATGTATCTATCGCCACTATCCATGTAGTATTTATTTCAGATCCCACATTTGGAGAAGATACTGTACTACCCAGCCCATCTGAAGATTTGGGCAAATCTGCCAGGAATGTATGAGAAAGCCCGGCAATGTGCCATACACATTAGGAGCTCTCTACCTTCCAGAGAGGGTATCCAGAGCAGGGCTGTGCATTTTCAGAGCAGGAGTAAACACACAGCTTCAAAATCTTATGGACTAATAACTTTTCATAGAGCAAAAGGCAGAGTTTTGTTTTAACCCATTTTAATGTTACAGTATAATCAGTGAGGAAAACGGAATAGTCATCTGTACATTGAGACATCTGGCTAGCCTGAAAGGAATACTCAAGGTTTTTACAAAAAATCTACCTTAAAAGCAAGTCCTTTATACTTGTATCCATCTCCTCTCTAATCCAATCACTGGCTGCTTCTAAAGCCAGCAAAGTAATCCAAGGTCCAGTAACTCACTCCTCACCCTGCCCCTTTCCCCCAGAAAGAACTGTTTCTGCTCAAATAACCCAAAGCAACCTTATTCCTAAAGTAGCTGCCTCAGCTGAGGTGGAGACTAGTGACAGGCTATTGTTCCCTTGGCATCTAATTTTCAAAAACACTTGCCAAATGCAGAATTGATACTTATGCAGCTGCTGACCCCAAATCACATTTTACTTCAAACAGTGCTAGCCGACCTAAGTTTCTCATAGTTACCAAGTTACTAATCAACTATCAGTGTAATGAGATAAAACCCTTCCCAGAAACAAACAAGACCAAAGCTCGCTTTTTCATTGGCTGGTTGAAGTTCACACAGCAAAAAACCTTATGGACTGTGGCCTGTGAGAAAGCAATCCAGGGTAGACGGAAAACAATGTTGTTTCAGAGTTCTTAGGCCAAAATTTTCCCCTTTATCAGTCTAAGGATGGATTTGTTGCCCATTCCTTGAATTATACAGTTACCTAAATTCAAGAAATCAATTTTACCAATGCTTAAGTGCAAAACTCACCCAGGTTTCACATGGTTTGCCCAGGCATTCATCCACCTGGGTCTCTAATTCAAATTTATATGACAATTATTAAGCAATAAATTTTGATTGAATTTGTAATTTATCAAGGAAGATTTATAATCTAAACACAATTCTACCAATAATAAACACAAAATGACAAAAGTGGCTAAAAAAACAGCAATAGCCCAGAGTTCTCAGAGAAGCTGAGATACAGAACTATCATCACCTTTCTTACCTATTTATTTCCCTTTAAAAAAAAAGAAACTTAAGTTTGGGAAGGGTTTTGCTAAACGCATTTTAAAATAATTCTATCAAAAACAAATTAAAAAAAAAACAGGCATGTAGGTCACTTGTTTCAAGAATGGTTTTATACAGGTGTTTCACAATACATATTTGGATTTGTTTTACAAGACAGAATTAGATCCTTAGCAATATAGTGAACAATGTACTGCTATAGTACAGTTTAAAAAAAAAAAAAAATCTCAGTTACCATTAGCAAAATTCATAATCTATCCCAGTCTTCAAATTCAACTTTGTCAGCATTTCAATCAGCAGTTTTACTCTCTCCAGCATTCAGTCCTCCCTTCTCAAAAACACTGAGTACCATTATATTTCGTTGTCTGAATATGTACAGATAATCATCATTCTCATTTAATAAGTACGTAATACCTAAAATAGTTCTCATCCTGGGTAGCCAAAGGGATGAAATGTTTTATAAAACATGCAACATTATCTGATATTTTAAGTTCTGATGTTTAAAAATCATATGTATTAATAATGGAACCAAGGAAATACCAAGTATCACAGCTATTCCTCAGACTGTCAAGTAAGCAGGCCTTGAAGTCTGAAAAATACAGGGTCTGATCGGAGCTGTGAAAAAGGTGTGATTCACCCACCTGGAGGATGAGCATTTTCTCTTTCAGGCCATGAGAGTTGCCAAGAGCAAGGTACACTAGTTCCTTGATTCACACCAGGAAGATCAAGGCCAGTAATTTTCAAATTAGGGATCAAATACCTCCCTTTAGACCATCCTAAAAACCTTTCTTGTAAAAATCCCAGGTTAGGAAAATAGAAGTAGATCACTATGGCAGAATTCACCATCAAAACATTCCTAACTGAAGCAAGAAGACACGCAAAGTATAACTACAGCAACAGTAAAAGTACCCTGCATTCTTGGGGGAATAGGTTTTTAAAGTCCCCCATCCATTCCCTCCCATCCTTCAGAGTATCTCATTTCATGGGGTATCTCTATTTTATTTAAGGCCCTAGGTGCTGATTTTGGCTTGGTCACTCTCTTTTATACTGATCCAGCTGCAACCTTTTTCTTAGACTTCACAAAGCAATATCTATACATAAAATGTTAACTGAAATCTTGTTGTTTAATTTTATATTTGATGTTGCTACACCATTATAATGCTTTTCATTAAAGAAAAAAAGCTGCAGGTCTTCACTTACAGTACCATGCACTATGAGTAGCTAAGGCATTCATTTGGCACTAGAGAAAAAAATACAGATATAGCTAATTTTACTTATTATTTTTAACATTGAAAGAAATAGGTATGTACCCTTGAATTTCTGTGATGCTTAAAGATAATTACAGAATATTCTTTTATTCTGACAGTCAAAATGTTGTCATTAAAACAAAACCAAAACCATAAAGACCTCTGTAAAACCTGTTGGAATAAGTGACATTTTCTGGTTCCAAAATTTGCTGCCCTCAGACAGAAATAACTTTCAAAATGGCAATGAGAATTATTTTCATCATCAAAAACATTGAATTGATACCACTCTAGTGATTTTTCTACTTCTTATCACAGACCAAATGAAGAAAGTGAAAAAAATATCCCAGTTCCTTTTCACCTGTCATAAAAACCTTAGGGAGGCACAAATAATGCCCTCTGGAAAAGCAGTTTTCAATTTGAAAAGATACCACACAAGAAGAGAGGGAGAGGGGACAAAAACAGAATGTATAACTGTAATGTGACAACTTGTTTCATAGGAGAAAACACAGCAATCATAATTTTTACATGTCTGTGAGCTGAGTCAAATGTTGACTGCTAGAACTTAGATTAATCACATCAAAACAGAGATGTCTATGCATTTTAGAATCCAAGCCCAAAGGCAAATAGTCCATCAATATTCTCTGAAAAGTTGCTTAAGATTACTATTTTGTATGTATCACCAAGCATAATTCAACAATTTCAATGGATTTAACTTTATGAATTATGAATTATTATTGTTAGCACATTTTTCAGATTAATCTGCAGCTATACTTTTAAAAAATCCTCCTGATGTCATAATGTGTTGTATCATTTCACATAAATAATGGAAGAGTGGAAACCACCTATCGCAGTTTGGCATGTGCAGAACATCTGGATATTCCATTACTTTTAATGCTTCTTGTAGTTGTTTTCCTTCATGAAATCCTCAAAACTGCTGCAAAGGGTAACACGCTGACACAGGCCTTAACAGAAATGCTTTTCTAGGCAATTTTGGTAAAACATTTATCAACGTTAAATCAAATGTCCCTTGTTATATAAACAAAATATTTTATATTCCTTAAAAAAAAGAAAAAAAATAGCTAAGTGACCAATATCCAAACACCTTAAGATTATAGTTACACCTAAACAATGTGGCTTTGTTTAAAGTGATTTTGAAATCAATAACCACATGAGACAAGAAGACCAAATACAAAACTAAGGAAGGATAAGTAGGGAGGAAGGGTAGTGGAAAGAAAAGTAGAATTTATGAACACATAATTCTATTGTCTGTGATTAAAGTCCTTTACTTTTTAGCACCACATTAAACGATTTTACATATCCAGTCACTTAATGAAATCCAACAAACTCTTCAAGAGTTCTGGGGATCTGGTCTTGGTAGTTAATGTCATTAGCCCGAACTGCCCGGGCAGCCAGGCACTTGAGACTCATCTTCATTTGAGTTTTAAGTAGTATTTCTGATACCCCAGTTGTACTTTTGTCTAGCGGAGTTTTATTCTGTTTATTTGTCATGTCAGTGTGAGCGCCAGCTTCAACTAGACTGATGATGATAGAGTGCAAGGTCAAAAAATCACTGATGGGCCTGTTGTACTGAACGATAATGTGAAGGGCGCTGTTCCCTTCATTGTCCACAGCATTCACCTCAGCACCACAGTCCAGCAGGAGCTTTGTGACAAGCGCGTTTGGAAAGCTGCAAACGTCATTGGTGTGGAAATCATCAACCGGGGTATTTGAGTTGACAGCTAGATGCAGCAGGGTGAAACCTTCACGAGTTCTGGGATCAAGGTGAATCAGGTTGTAGATTTGCTTGTTAATTTTGCACTGATCTTCTTCACTGCACTGTGTTTTGGTGGAGATGCACACTAAATACAGAAAGGTATAGAGGTTACATTCATAATTGTCCATAGCACTGTGGACATCAGCATCTGGAATATTTTTTACTCTGTTCATACTCTGTTCTATTTCCAACACACTGCATCTCAAAACACATTCTATGTCTGGGGCCTTCACAGTTTCATTTAAATGTATCATCTGTGAAAAAACTTGGGCAAATCGAAGAAGATCCTTATGGGTATTTCTGTTGCCTTTCTGTCTGAGGTGCAGGGCATGAAGCCACAACTTGATACACTGTTCGAATTCCATGTTATCTGCATAAACAGCTCCCCTGTAAATGATGGGATGGGAAACATCAATGTTGTCGGCACCTAAAATCCGTTCCCGAACGATAAGGCCTTCCATATGAAGAGCATCTCTGTCTTGCCGAATGGATTCCAGTTCCTGAGGATTTCTACATTCAGTTCTATTCCCATAAGCATGGATTGGTGGGAGAACCTCTTTCTCAAGAATGTTATCACCATCTTGAAACCTCTCCAACATAGCTAAATATAAATAGTGGTATGTCTTCATGATGTCGTAGTTCTCGCGATCATTTGCAAAGGAGGCACCCAAGAGCTCCAAAGCTTCAATCCGACTTCTCCGGTCACAATCAGCATGAGAGAGCAATAGTTCGACAACATCAGCTTTACAGCTTTCAGCAGCTACTTTTAATGGCGTCATCCCATGGCCGTTCACCACTATAGCAGCACGCCATTTTATCAGCTCCTTCACAATATCTATGTGCCCAGCTTCAGCTGCAAAATGCAATGCTGTGGCTCCACAATGTGCTTTAGCATTCGGATCAGCACGTTGTTCTAAAAGATATCTGACCACGTCAGTGTGTCCCTTATAGGCCGCAATCATTAGGCAAGTGTTGTCATACTTGTTGGCAATGCTGATGTTGGCATTATTTTCGACCAAGTATTTCACAATGTCCAATCTGCCATCAAAGCATGCTGCCCGCAGGGGGGTTGAGTTAGTTACTGTGGTGTGGTTCACGTTGGCTCCATGACTGACTAGAAGCTTAACAACTTCAAAATGTCCCGCTCCTGCTGCACACCAAAGAGCAGTGGCACCATCAATGACATACCTGTTCATGAAAAGAACAAACAGTTAGAAAATGGGGGTCACCTGCACTAACATAAATTTAAAGGATGTAATCATTTACACTGACCCCAAACCTCAGTCTACAGAGCATTAGTTAAACATTAGTTTTGGTGAAAATAAAATCAGGTAATTTAAGTAAAGCACTCAGCATAGTACTTGTACCTAGTATGAGCTCAATAAATGTGAGTGATTATTAGTACTTCCACAGTATAAAAACTTAAAGAAAAAATAAAAAGAGTCACTGATTTCCTACTAGCAGAAGTACATAAATTTCAGAAAACAGAGGAAATGTATGAAGTTTTGTAATTTCTTTACCACCAAGCTGATTCCCTGGCTCTTAGAGGAAGGAGCACAGAACGTTCCTCCCTCCCAACACCCTCAGGTACCACAGTTTCTCTCAGTATATCAGTAAGAAAGCCACCACAATCTCTGTATTAATGTTGTTAGACACTGAGTCAAGAAGAAAAGTATTTGAGCAGATAATTTTACCTAGGATTATCTAAACTAGTAAGTATGTACATACTCTACTAAAGCAATGAAAATGAAATAATTACTGCTCCTTACAACATGAATGATACAACACAGGTCAAATTATATATCCTATGAAGTAAAAAAAGTACAATCCACTTGGTAAAAAAAAAAATCATAGTTCAACCCCAACTATCAATACTGTCTATCACTTCTGCTGAAAATAAAAGCCACACTTTATAAACATCCAAGCAATTACTTCTTTAGTTTCAAATAATGAAGCAAAATTTCTATAAGTAAAAGCATTCTCAGTAACAGCTACCTATATGGTTATCTATGGGGGAGAGCGTAGGATTGATTCGGAAGGGGCTTAAAGCTACTAGCCATGTCCTATATTTTGAACTGGGAGTGGCTACATGGGTGGATATTTGGGGGAAAAAAATTCATCAAATTGCATAAGAAAGATCTGTACATTTTACCGTATGGAAAACAGTCCTCAAAATAAATGTGAATACTTCTGAAGTTTCTTTTTAAATTTTCATTTTTAAAATGTCATTTAATTGTTAATTAATTTTTTAAACTAAAGAATGAATCAAGAGGGGGTTCCCTGGTTATCTAGTGGTAAAGAATCCACCTTGCAATGCAGGGGACACCGGTTAGATCCCATAAGGGATCCAGAAGATTCCACAAGCTGCAGAGCAACAAAGCCCGTGTGCCACAACTACTGAGCCTATGCTCTAGAGCCCAAGAGTCGCGACTACTGAGCCCCGGACACAGCGACCAAAGCCCGGGAAGCTTGCCTGGAGCCCACACTCCCGAACAAGAGAAGCCACCGCAATGAGAGGCCCACCCACCACAACTAGAGAAAGCCCACTACAGCCACGAAGACCCACCGGAGCCAAAAGAATAAAAATACACAAACAAATCTTAAAAAAGAATGAATCAAGAGAATAAGACATACATCAGTTGAAATGTTTTGGTGGTTGCCAACTGTAGCTTTTGCAGACAATTTAGTTTAATTAAAATTCACTTATTACATCTTTATTGTCATGATTATAATCACAAAATTCAAAAATGTTTTCTTAAAAAAGAAAAAAAGTTTTCTTTCAGTCAAAAAAAATACAATTTACAAAAGCACCAGAAAATACCAATGTCTAATAGTAAATGTAATGAAAAATGTACAAGACCTCTACTCTATACTGAAAACTACAAAACATTCCTGAGATAAATCAAAGACTTAAAGAAATGAAGAAATAGTCCATGTTTATTGTTTTGGAGATTCAAGAATGTTAAGATGTCAATTCTCTGCCAAAATAATCTACAGATTCAATGCAATCCAAATCAAAATCCCAGCAGGCATGTGTGTGTGTGTGCATGCATCCACATGTGTGTAGATACTGAAAAGCCAACTCTAAAATGTATAGAGAAATACAAAGGAAGGACCCAGAACAACCAAGATAATCTTGAAAGAAAAATAAAGCTGGAGGACAAAATACAGTAAGATGGTGTGTCACTGGCACAAGGATAGATAAATACTAATCAAAAGAAAACAACCAAAAACCCCACCCTAGGAACAGATTCACATATACAGGAATACAGATTAATGACAAAAGGTCCACTGAAATTCAGGTATAAAGTATGGTCTTTTTAATAAACAGTGAAGAAGCAGCCACTAGACATCTGTTTGGAAAATAAGTAACCTTGACCCTACTCGCAAAAATTTCAAAGTGGCAAAGACCTATAATATGTGAAACAAAACAATAAAAGCTTCTTAAAAAAAAAAAAAAAAGACTATCTTTATGACCTTGGGGTTGATGATTTCTTAAACATAATGCAAACAAAAACCATAAAAGAAAAAAACTGATTAGACTTCAAAAAATTAAAAAAAATTTTAAAGAAAGTGACCAGCAATCCATTCACTGGAGAATCTACAATCAATTATCTGACAAATCACTAAAAAAGCAAACTACTCCATTTTTTTAAAAAAAATGTGAAAAGACTGAACAAGTATACTTCAAAAGTATATATTCAAACAACCGATAAACATATGAAAAGATGTTCAAGATAATTATTCAGCAAGGAAATGCAAATTAAAACCAGGAGTTACCAATACACATTCACTAGAACAGATGAAATTAATAATACTGACATGACAATACCAAGTACTGGCCAGGACGTGAAGTAACTGAAACCCCTCCTGTTGATGGAAATTTTTAGTGGGAATATAATCTGGTTCAACCACTTTGGTGGTTGACTGCTTGAGAAAGTATTAAACATACACCAACCCTATGAGCCAACAGTCCCACCCCTTGGTATATACTTAAGAGAAATGAACGCAAATTCCACCAGAAGACATATACAAACATGTTCATACCAACATAATTTATAATAGTCAAATACTAAAAACAACCAAAATATCTGTCAACAGGATAAACTGCCATACATTCATATAATGTAATATTATAATACATTTTAAAAATACTTATACATGCAACTCAGTGGGTGACTCTCATAGATACTGTGTTAAACAATAAGAAGCCAGACAGAAAAAAAAAAAGAGTACACTGTATGATTCCATTTATAGGAAGTTCAAGTATAGGCAGAACTAATTTATAGAGATAGAAGTCAGAATAATCATTGCTTCTGGGAGGGGAAGGGAGAGGAAATGACTGAGAAAGGGCACAAGGGAAACTTTTAAAGTAACATCAATGTTCTGCCTATTGATCTAGAAAGTGATTACATGGATGTAAGCAAATTAAAGTTTTATAACATTTATACACTTAAGATTTATGCACCTTACTTGATATTATACCTTAACTAAAAATAGATACAATTTAAAAACAAAAGAGGCACAAGTCAATTTAAAGAAAGAGTTTAAACACAGAGTTAATAATGTCAATGTGTCAGGCACTGTACTAAGCAATAGAGCACATTTAATTCTCATTATAACCTTCTCCCAAAAATCCTTTAAGGTAGATAACCATTATTAAGCCCATTTTAAAGACATATAACTAAAAGGCTTATATGAGATTAAAAATACAAAAATCTTTAGAAACTATCAGTTCAGTTCAGTTCAGTTGCTCACTCATGTCCAACTATACAATGCATCAAATGTAAGGAAACAGTACATGTCATTGTTCAAACATGTTTCCATTTAAAAAGCTTTTTTCCCCCAATCTGATTAATGTAATCTACCCAAAAAATTGATACATAGTTAAAAGTTATATTTACATAGTTACAAAAGTTTCCTTGCACTTCTTAAATATAAAAAATTGTTACATGCTAGGAATAGGAAACAAAACTAAATAAAACTCAAGAACTGTCGTACTAAAATAAGCATTCACATGTATTATCTTTTGCAATAACCATACAAGATAAATAGGACCCCCATTTTAAAATGAAAAAAAAAAAGACAAAAAGTGATTAAAATTTTTTTTCTGGCCTCAAATTCCCCAGTACTAATGACATAAGGGAGAAGGAAATGGCAACCCACTCCAGTACTCTTGCCTGGAAAATTCCATGGATGGAGGAGCCTGGTAGGCTACCATCCATGAGGTTGCAAAGAGTCGGACACAACTGAGCGACTTCACTTTCTTTCTTTCTTTCTTTCTATAGTTCCTTTTGGAGAAGGAAATGGCAACCCACTCCAGTGTTCTTGCCTGGAGAATCCCATGAACGGAGGGGCCTGGTGGACTACAGTCTATAGGGTTGCAAAGCGTCAGATACAACTAAGCAACTCACACACACACACAATGACATAGGATTAAAAGTTAAACTACAAGTATATACTTCACTTGGGCTTCCCAGGTGGTTCAGTGGTAAAGAATCTGCCTGCAACGCAGGAGACGCAGTTTCCGTCCTTGGGTCAGGAAGATCCCCTGGAGAAGGAAATGGCAACCCATTCCACTATTCTTGCCTGGGAAATCCCATGAACAGAGGAGCCTGGTGGGCTTCAGCCCATGGAGTCGCAAAAGAGTTGAACATGACTTAGCAACTAAACAACAACGTCACTTGGTTTTTATAATCATTTAATACTTTTTCCAATGTAATCTATTAATTTCCATTTTCCCTACAGTGATATGACAGAAGCCTAGAAAAAGTTTCAATTATCTATTTTTATTGAGGCAATAAAAATTTTGAAATACTTAATGACAAAAATATTCACTGCAGAATGTCCTTCAGGAACATTACCCTTAGTAATTTTTAAATTTCTACACCTTAATCAGCATTAAAAAGATTAAAAGGACTAATAATCCTAACACTTATGACATTTTTTGTCCATAAAATACAGCTAAAGTTATAACTGCATACTGTCTCAAAACAAAATACCAAAAATATTTACTTTCTACAAATATTTCTAGAAAGTAAATAAAAACATAATCAAATGCAATATTTACTTAATGAGTATGGGAGAAGCACTATAAAACACTGATCTTTCTGGCCTAAAATTACAAATTTTAGGGGGTCCCTCATAGCTCAGTCGGTAAAGAATCTGCCTACAATGCAGGAGACCCAGGTTCGATTCCTGGGTGGGGATAATCCCCTGGAGAAGGAAATGGCAACCCACTCCAGTATTCTTGCCTGGAGAATCCCATGGACAGAGGAGCCTGGCAGGCTATGGTTTATGGGGTCTCAACCGTCAGACACGACTAAATGACTAAGCACACACACACACGTATTTCATCTGAAAAATCAAGAAACATTAATCTGGCATTAGCCTTTTAAAATAAAATGTATAAAAATAACATTTCTGATCACAAACCTAAACTCATCTATTGTCTGGTTCAAGCATTTGAACTGAAAATAAAAATTCATTCAGTGTAAATGATCAACACTTTATTTTAACCAAAGTCCTAAAATCATTTATTAGATCATATGTACTTCTTTGAAATATACACTGGAAATGACTTTCTAAATGAAGTCAAGTGACACTGTGCCCCTACGCCTTTCCTCTACCTGGACATTTAAGGATTTGTACTAGCACTGACTTTAAAAGAGCACTCGACAAAATTCCCAGAGGTCCTGTTCTCCTTCCTATCCATGTCAGCAAACTTCTAGGACAAGAGTTCCCCACAAACTCTGGCACTGCGTAGTCAGGCCCTCAGAACGCAAACCAGCACAATATTCCAAGATCACGTGATGCCTCTCCTTTGTTCTGGTCCATTTTTGTAACACTCTTAACAGCTTCCCATTCTACAACTAAAGGTTTTTCTTTCATTTCTATTCATGTAACTTTTCTTCTTATCCCCTCATCTATGTCAACTTTAATCTTAACAGAGTAAGCCATAAGTAAAATAATCTCAAATGTTACTCCTAAAAATTAGTACAAGGACTCAAATACCAGGCTTAACCTAGGTGGGTGGCTCTTTCTCCTTTGAGGCTGTATTATGAATTCACTTTAGTTTTCAAGGTTTTATAGATGTTTTTAGGCAGAATATAGACTTTTTAAAAGAAGTTATTGTAATATCTGTGTATGTCTCTCTCACATACACATAAAGGATTGTATCAAACCCATTATCATACAGGTGCTATTGCTGAAGATGAAGCTAAGAAGTGAGATTTTTTTTTTTTTTTGATATTAGGAAAACAACAGGATAAGTGATGAACAATCTGGCAAGCAATTGTGAAGACGATACATAAATTACTAAAAATTAGGAAACACTAAGCTAAAGCCCACAGAGAACCTGTCTGTCCCTATCTGGCCATGGGTCTCAAGTGAAGGGTTGGCCAAGTACCTCTCAAAAACCAGTCCCTGAGGGGTGAGTGAGCTTCATATTAACACCTCATTCAGACTAACATTTTCACAATGTCTGGAATGAGTGTAAAGTGAAATCATGACATTTGCAAATAACACTTTCTTCCTCTACTTTTGAAATGCCTAAATGACTGGAACAAACTGCAAAATAATCTCAGAATGGTGTGAGTGGGCAGAAAGGTGGCCAAGAATTTCAATTCTTCTGTTAATTAATTTGTAAGCTCAAAAGTAGAAACTTTGTATTTTTTTCTGTATCTTCCACAGTATGTGTGGGGCACAGTGCCAGGCCGATCACAGTCATTTAGTAAGTTTTAAAAAAACTAAGCTACCTTGACAGAGCAGCTAATGAATCCATAATTGTAATAATACATAAACATAAAAGACAGATTGAAGAAAGCTCAGACAAAATGTCGAATGACAGAAATGTTTGCCATTCCAGTCTCACCAGTCTCTTGATATTTTACATGACAATCACCAAAATCTGGCCTCCACCTCACTCCAGTCTCCCACAATCTCTTTCTTAATTTCCCAGGCTTGAACCCCTCCCTGCAGCAGCACTGAAACACTTGTCATTGCAAGTGCACCATGTTGCTGCTCCTCTTCTTTACTTTCTTTCTATCCTTTAAGACTGAGCTCAAACAGCACCTCAGCTGTGAAAACTTCCCTGCTTCTCCCAGGCAAACCTGAGCACGTCCTCTTCCTGCATTCCCTCACTAGTCCAAAAGATTCCTGTAACGCTAAATGGCATGGCATCTATTACTCATTTTCACCAATCTTTCCCCTCCCCACTGCACCTTAATCCCTCCCACCCAGGGCCACCTGACTGTCTTCCTGGGAACCGTATGTTACTCAATCTCTGCATACCCAATCCCTACTATAGAGCCTGGCACACAGCAGGTGTTCAAAATATGTTTGCTTACTAAACTTAATTTCACTGGTCAGTGCAAAATATGGGGCAAGATAAGCCACTATGAAGGCTCAGTGCTACATTTCTTATCATTTCAGGTTCTCTTAATTGCCACCTCAAAATACGTCTCTCTTTGACAGTTAAGAAAGATAAGCAAAGCTTTTTCAAATGCTTTAGAAAAAACTATTTTTTCTTGCCACTATTCTCTCCTCATCAAAACAGGCCTCAGCGATCTCCTTAGCAGCAGTGGATCCAGCAGCTGTTACTGCAGAGATTCATAGCTCAGTGGATGCTTGTGCTTATACAACTGGAATGGTGCTCGAAGTTCAGAGGTCATTCTACTTCGCTCCTCCTCTGTGTATAGGAAAGGCTGTGGGAATGCAGAGAGTTACAAAAAGGACACAGAAGCCAGTAAAGGAAAACAAACAAGAATCAGGTTGCCATCTGTGGTTAACATGATAAAGACCAAGGCCTTAATGTCTACAGAGGTGGTACTAGACATTAACCACCACTCATGGGCTATCATTTCAGTAAAATGTAATACTCTGAAATATTTCCCTCTAATCTGAAACAGAAGAAAAAGCTCTTCTTGTTTCAACTTAAAAAAAAAAAATCAATCAAAATTCAACAATACCCTAGTCAACTCAAAGAAGAATTGTTTTTTTCAATCAAGTTTTATCCAAGCAGTATTCAATTATCAAAACTAAAGATACGTATCTTTATACTTGGATCACATCTATCTCAAAAGAAGAAAATGCTGGAAGAGCTTACCTACTGGCACAAGTCAACAAAAACAAATGCAATCAATGAAGCAAAATCTTTATGAAGTTGTAATCTGTAAAACAGGTTATAACCAGCCACACAGAAAAGATAATGTCAAACCTGACAATTCTGCATTCAACAATATGACACCTCAAAATACGTACAATTCAACCTAAATGGCAAATTTTAACTATGACAATATGCATTTTTGAACTCCCCACGTGGAATAACAGTAAATTATCAAGCTTCCCCAGATGATGGGATAACAGTAATTTTAAATGGCATCATCTTCTCCCACACCAGGTCCTATGCCATTTTCGCAGCCAACATACCTCTTTCCCAGCAATGTGTAAGTCAGAATCATGTCTGGGGATGTCTGGCTGCATGACAATCCCGCAAGAGGCTGAAGCTGCTGCTGGTTCTAGGGGCTTATTTTGACATTAAGGTCCCATAAGCCACTAAAGGCTTTATCAGACACTCAGAGCTAAAATTGGGCGGTCAAATAATTCATCGGAGGTTTCCAATGTTAATTGCTGACCTTGTTAATTTCTGATTTCGGTTACAAGTCCAATCCTGACAGAGGGAAAACCTGAAACGCCGCTACGTCCTCCATACTGCTTGTTCATACACTATCTAGAAAAGCATTGGTTTTTGCCTGCGTGCTCAGTCGTGTCCGACTGTTTGCGACCCCATTCACTGAAGCCCGCCAGGCTCCTCTGTCCATGGGATTTCCCAAGCAAGAATACTGGAGAATACCTATTAGATATTAAGACAGAGGGTGTGGCTATTTACCTATAGAGGGAATAAGGGGTAGCGGCGGTAAGGATGGGCAGCAAAACATGGAATGGAGTATCCGCCCTAGAAGATGAAGTGGTTATTAATGCGGCAGGTCAGGAGATACAAAAATGGGAGAAGTGATACCTCCATGAAGTGAAAGAGTGGGACAGGAAGATCCATGAGGTGATAGGTTCGCACGCGTTAGAGGCGGCAGATGCTGGGATGTACCTACCCGTCGAAGCGGACGGTGCCAGTCTGCTGAGTCTGCACCCGGTAATGTTCTAAAAGCAAGCGCACCACCTTAGCGTGCCCATTGCGAGCTGCGATGATGAGGGGCGTGGAGCGCTGCCCTCCCTGCTGGCTGACATAGCCAAGCAAATAGCGGATGTCGCTTTCAGACCGGTTGAGAAGCAAGGCGGCCAGAGTCAGAACCTTGCCCTCGCTGGCCGCCTTGTATACATAGCCAGCCAGGCCCTCCATGGCCGCCGCCAACTCCAACACCCGTTTGGTCGCCACTGCTGCTGCTGCCTTGCGCCCCCGGAGGCCGCGTTCGCCAGCGCTTGAAAACTGGGCTCGCACAGCCCATTCAACAGGGCGCCGCCGCCGCCGCCGCCGCGCCCAGGCAGCAGCGCGGCCCGGGGAGGGCTGAGACGCAGAGGTGGCCGAATGCCGCGGGGGGCAGGTCTGCGATCCAGCCCGGGCAGGGAGGAGGGCGGTCAGGGCCGCCCCCAAGGCCCCAGGCGCCGGCCCTGGGCCGAGGGCATCTCCATGGCGGCCGCCGCCCCGGGCCTCAGGCCGGACCCCTCCTTCCTGCGGGCTGCGACAGGCGCGTGCCCGAGCTACGGATCGCCGGTGAAATCCCAGCAGGGCCGCGCGCGCCCCGGAGCGCGAAGGACGGCCGCGTTTCACCCGACCCGGCCCGGCAGGCCTACGGCCTGAAGCTGCCTCGTCCTCCGCCTCCGCCCTACGCCCTCCCCAGGAAACCCGCAGGCCCTAGCCCACTGGAGCTCAGAAACGCCAGACGCAGTCGAAGGTTTCCGAGGTCCACGCCTGGGAAGGCCCTCGGAGCGAGGGGGAACGCTGCGGCGCCAGCAGCCCCTGGGCTCGGGACGGGGAGGGAGGCGGGCCTCTGCAGGCTGGGCCGAGAGGGGGAGGGTGCGACCAGGGGACGGTTAAGTGGGGTGTCTCTTCCAAAGCCTGCCGGCTGGAAAACAAGGCCCAATGAAGAAAGGTTCTGCTACGCGAAGGCGGCCCGTACCCAGTTCGGCCCTGATGTCCTCATTGCCCTTGCTGCTCGGAGCTTCCAACTCGTCCCCATTAGGCCCTACGAGTCCCTAGCCTGGGAGTGGTACACAGTGAGACCACTGAACCGTTACTACTGGGGGGTGAGGGGGCGCGACTCGGGGGCTCTTCCCTTTTTGCCATAGACCTTATGGGACCCTTCACCCGACTGGGGCCCGGGGAGGCGAGTACGCGGACCTGGCAGGGTCCACTTTGAGACCAGGGCTGTGTCTCTGAGTCCTAGAAATAAGGGAGGACTTCGGGTGTTGGCACGAGGCTTTGAGAAGGGACTGGAAGTCCGGCCTGTCCTCCCTGGAGAGGAGGATGAAGTGTGTGAGAAGGGAACAAAAAAGGGCTCACCCTGGGACGGAGGGCAAGGCCTGTGTTCGCACAGACCAGGACTCTAATCCTGAGCCTGATGGAGCCTTCCATCAGGAGAAAACTCAGGGAGTTTTCTCCCATATCTCACAAGATTGTTAGGATTTGAAAAGAGCATTCATCCAAGGAATTTTAGAGGTCTGCTGTGTGCCAGGCTCTGCTTGGCTCTAGGGATTCCGTGATAGACCAGATGAACACAGTGCCTCTTCAGGGACTGTGTTGTTGTGGAGAAAACAGACAATAAAGTAAACAAATAATAGGCAAGACTGGTTGAGTTTATATCACTATGATTTTGCTGTGAAGCAAGTGAAATAGAGTGATGGTGGAGTGGTGCTGATTTAGTGCGTGTGGTGGGATAAGACCTCCATGACAGGTAAGGAGAACGGGGTATTTTAGGCAGAGGGAAAGCTAGTACAAAAGCCGTGAGAGGGAACAGTCTTGGTGAGTTCAGAAACAAAGGTAAGACTGGCTTCAGCAGACTAGGCCATAGGAGAGCGACAGGAGATGGAAGCTGAGTGCGGGTCTTGTTAGGGCCCAAATTACCCATGGTAAGTTTAAATTCTTCTCAAATCTGATGGGGGCATTTGAGTAGTTTTAAACAGAAAAGTGACAAGATATGGTTTATATTCTTTAAAAGATCAGTCTCTAGTAGGCAAGAGGCAAGGCAGGAAGGCCACTTAAGAGGAAAGGTTTGGGACTGGGATGGTAGGAGTGGAGGTGATGAAGCCGGTGGGGCAGTCACAAAAAGTCCAGGTTCATTATGGAGGTCACTCCCTCCACACACACACAAAGGATAGTATCTACACCACCACCCCTAAAACGCAAAGGACAATATCTAACACAGAGGAAGAGAAAATACATTTATTTCGTCCCAAGGGACCAGGCTGGGCTCAGTTCAGATAAATTATTGCATGTGAACCCCACTATTCCAATCCTGGTTGGAATGCCTCATCTTAGTTGCAGAGCTATTGCTGGGGGTTTGGGCCACTGCTCAAATTTTCTCTTCCACTCTGCAACACAACTTTACCTATTTTCAGATCTCTTTACTTTTTTTTCCCATATTAGACAAAAACAACAGAGCTGAAGATAGGGTTCTACTAGTAAAGTCTCTGAAGTAGCCGGTGGAAAAGAAGAGGAAGCTGGTTGTTCTCATTCTGGGGCTTCAAGATTGGAAAAAATTCCAGTTCTTGACAGGCTGACCCAGGCTTTTTGGCGTCTGGGCCAAATGTGGAGTGTGGGACCTGAGGGCTCCCTTCCAACTGATTTCATTCCCAGGCTCTGTATAGAAATACCAGACTCCTCCTATTCGCACCCCCTCTCTCTGTCTCCCTCCCTTCTTCCCTCTCTGTGTAGCCCTTTTCCCTGCATCATTCTTTTCAAACTCAACTTTTTGAAGGTGATTTAGATTCTTCCCTTTGGTTTCATTTTCTGAAGGAGACATGATTCATCCAACTATATATTCATTGCTGAATCAGAAACTTTCTTCTTCCTCTTCTTGCCTTTTTGAGATGAAGTAGGGTTCTTCCTTGGAAAAGGAAATGGCAACCCACTCCAGTGTTCTTGCCTGGAGAATCCCAGGGACGGGAGAGCCTGGTGGGCTGCCGTCTATGGGGTCACACAGAGTCAGACACGACTGAAGCAACTTAGCAGCGGCAGCAGGGTTCTTCCTGGTGCTAACACCTCACTTTGGTGGTATAACTGGATGAGTGCTAGGAGGGGTGACTAAACCGAGAGTCATGAAAAGGGCTCAGAACTTGCACTTTGGGGCCTCCACCCCGAGATGGGAATATCCTTCTGCTCCGGCAGCCCAAGGTCAGGAGCCTTCTTTGTTTATCACCATTGCCTAGTCTAAAATTCTGGGCTCCCTGGGTTGCCCAATAGCCATTAACTGACTGGAGGCTATTTGGTTGCCTATATTTACCTGGGCTTGGAGGATGATGTTTTTGTGGTCAGGTTGTGCAAACTGGAGAGAAGATGTATAAACACAACAAGGCTGTTTTTCCAAAGGCCAGTGCCCAGAAATAGCTCCTTGTTTTTCTGACCTATTCCCTTCCACTTTGACAGAAAACCACTGAGCAAATGATCAGTAATAAAATATAACTGAAAATAGTTGTATCCAGATGGGAGATTGATTTGCTAATGACAGCAAATTGTAGCCTTCTACCTGGACAAAAGACAGGACCAACCTCCAGCGCTTTGCTTTCTGGGGATTGGAGGTGACCTGTGAGTGGAATTAGCTGTACTTTCCATAGGAACATTCATTTTTCCAAGCCAGGTTGGCCCAGCCTACAGCTCCAAGTCAGTGGTGTTTCTCAGATTTTGTTTAAGGCGCATTCAAAATGTCATTTTTCAAGCACCAGTAAAGATACTTGTTTTAGTCCTATAAGTCTCCCATATACTCTAATGGAAGAGGATAACGTTGGGTATTGAATAGATCTGGGTTGGACTCCCTTCTCTGTACATTAGCCATGGCCTTGGGCAAGTTTCTTCACTGTACAATGGAGGTAATACTTTATTTGTAGGGCTAGTGTGATGCTGATAAGCAAGCTCCTTCACCCATCCTCATCCTGTGAAGTAGCGCCCATCAGTACACGTTTCTCTTCTCCCTAGCTCCCGCCCTGGCCATACTTCTATTGTGCCATTACCTTGTTCAGGAAAGGACTTCTGGGACTTCCCTGGAAGTCTAGTGGTTTAGACACTGCACTCCCATGACAGCAGGGGGCACAGGGTCCATTCCTGGTCAGGGAGCTAAGATCCTGCATGCTGTGTGGCATGGCCAAAGAGAGAAAAAGGGATTTCCAGCCCATCTGGATTTTTCCTACAGGCATGTGTCTGTGTCTGGACACATGGAGAGCCCATATGCAAGGGGCTAGGGAGAAGGAAATGGCAACCCACTCCAGTGTTCTTGCCTGGAGAATCCCAGGGATGGGGGAACCTGGTGGGCTGCCATCTAAGGGGTCGCACAGAGTTGGACACGACTGAAGCAACTTAGCAGCAGCAGCAGCAGCAGGGAGAGTAATTGACAAGAGGTTGGAAAGTCCAAAAGAACCACCAAAGAAAGATGTCAGAAATCAATGACAAGCAAGAAACCACTGATGACGTCTCTATTAGCCCATTTTCAGAGGAAAATGTTGACCCACTGGCCTTTGTCTCCTTGTCTTCTCTCTCCCAGGCTTCCCCGATACAATAATTGTCAAAGACCTAATGTGGAGGAGAGAGGGCAGCTGGTCTGTGTCATTTCCCAACCCAGTTCACCCCTGCTGGTGTAAGTTTACCAGGAATGTAGACTGAAATAGGGGCTTCCCTGGTGGCTCAGACGATAAAGAAACTGCCTGCAATGTGAGAGATCCAGGTTCAATCCCTGGGTAAGGAAAATTCCCTGGAAAAGGTAATGGCAACCCACTCTAGTATTCTGGCTAGAAAATTCCCTTGGTAGAGTGAGCTTGGCAGGCTACAGTCCGTGGGGTTGCAAAGAGTAAGACAGTACTGAGAGACTTTACACTACTGCTACAGACTGAAGTAGACACAAGTCTTCTTTCTTCTAACCTCATCCCTCCCTGGAGAGTGGTACCTCCCAGTCATGTACCCTGGGATTATAATAACGGAAATAACAATGGTGAGCTCATGCCACGTGCTTACTGTGTGCCAGGTATCGCAGTAAATGCCGTGTGCAGATTAGCATGTTAAAGTTGTGCAAGCCTCTGAGGGCCAGGCCACTGTTACCATCCTCAATCTTCAGGTGAAGCAACTGAGACTGCGATATTGTGTAACTTGCTCATGGCCTCGTAACTAGAGTGCGGTAGAATGTCAGGATTTGGATGTCAGCTGTTTGATCCCCACCCCCTGACCCTGCTACCAGCCTTCTGTTCCCTCTTTATCCCCACTCTGAGTGGCTCTCATCCCACCTGTTCTCTGCAGCTAGGATCTCAGCTAGAGGTCCCCAAGGCTCTCTATGGTCCTGATCGCTTTGCCAGAGCCTAGGTGCCAATGAGTTAATCTGATCATCCATTCGTTGCTAATGGGGGAATGAATGCTAGCAGAAACTCTTCCCCACCTGGCCACCCCCCATACACCCTGGACATTCCTCACTCCTGCCAAGAACACAGGTCCATTTCCAAAGCAAGTGCTGTCTCATCCTAGAGACCATCTTTGTTTGCCCTGAGCTCTGTACCACTTTATACCTTTCCTGGGACCCTTATCTCTTTCGAATGATAACTCATGTCTGTCTAGCACTTAATGGTCTACAATACTTTCCAATTTGCCTAGCCCAGCCCCCACTTCCTAGGCTTCTTAACCATTTTCTATAGCCCACGTGACAAGAGAGCATGCAGTTTAGCATCCAAGGTCCACCACTTGCTAGACAAGTTACTTATTGACTTCTTCACTCCATTTTCTTATTGTGAAATGGGAGAATAATAATGCTTGTTTCTCGTTGTTGTGAGGGTTGAATGAAGTAAACACACAGAGACACATAGAAAAACACACCGACACACATACACACACAGCAAGTAACTCATTAAGTGTTGGCTGCTGTTATCATTATTTCACTGAATTCCCAAACCCTGTGGGAAAAAAATCAAAGGCAATCTGTTCTTGTCACCAGTTTAACTCAGTTCTCTAAGCTCTCTGCTAGCTCTGTCAAGCTCTGATTCTACCGTGAATCACGGTTATTTATGGACACAACTTAGTTCTATGATGTAGCTACCCTGAAGGCCCAGCCCTTATCAGAGGGCCTTGTATATAGGAGGCTGTCCCGCCAGGTTGGGAGTTAGTATGTAACAATAGTCCCTACCTCATCCAGGCTGTGGGAGGAACTAATGAGAAATTTCTGTAATATACTCTTTAGTATAGTGCCTGGCACTAAGTAAGCTCCTAATAAACCAGAATCACTATTGTTCCATCTTACAGTGAGGCTCCCAAACATGTTCCTTAAAAACATAGACTCTGCAACCGTACTGTCTGGGTTCAACTTAGTGCTAATTCTATTAGACTCTAAGTTAATTAACCACCTGGGCCTCAGTTTCCTCATCTGTTAGATGGACATGATAACAGCATGTATCTAAATGAGGTTGTTCCATAGATTAAATGAGTTAATATAATAAACACACTTAGATGTGTGCCTGTCACATGTTGGTATATGTAAGAGCTTTTTGTCACCATTTATAGATGGGGAGACCCAGGCTCAGAGACATCAAGCAGTGGTGGAGCTGGGATCCAAATCTAACTGAGGCTGTCTGAGACCAGAGCCTCACTCTTACTGTTAGGATATGTTGCTGCCCCAGATGATCCATGTGTATTTTAACAGTAGCCTTCTCCTGTGGTGGAGATGTCAAGAGTAGAGGAGAGTAAGCTAGCACCAGAGATCTCTGGGGTAAGGGAGACCACAGGATGCCCTCAAGCCAAGCCATAGGAGTGGCTTTTTCCTCACCTGTGTCTGGCCGTATGATTTTAGCGTTCTACCAAGTCTCAGACCCAGAAGGCCTAAAAATGGCACCACCCATGCAGACCTCTGACCCAGAATCTGCAGCAAAGCTCTCATTATTGCACATTGATGTCACACTCAAAGATGGGCCCCTGATTTTTAACACAAAGAGGCCCTAGCCTTGAGGCATTTTCCATTTCTGAGGCATGATTCAGCCTAGGAGTCAAGACCAGACAGACTTGTTCCAGAGGAAGGAGGCCTGGGTGGCGAATGCAGAGGGAGAAGAAAAACAAACAGGGCTTAGAGCTGAGCAACTCTCACAGCTGCTGGGCTGCAGGGGGCTGGAGCAGAAGCGAACAGAGGGAGCCTGCCTGCACAGAACGGGGTGCCCACTGACCAATTTATCTTTCCTGAAGCCAAATGTATTGATTTAAATAGGAATCCAGCCCATGCTTCTAAAGCCCCAGAAAAACACTAATAACATTTCACAACTGTGAAGCACAATATGATTGCCAAAGCATTCCACATAAGTAAGCTCAATTTTAGCTGCTTGTTAAAATAATTTGCATCTCTTATTACAAAGCATCAAGTGCTTATGAGGAATACTATGAAATGTTTTTAAATGTAAATCTTAAAATGTCAAGTATGTATATATTGCACCACTAGTAATAACATTTTCAGTAAATTTCTAACTATTTTTTTTTCCCGAGCCTATGTACATACAGAGGTCATTTAAACAAAATTGAGAAGTACTACAAAGTTGTTTTTCTTTTTTTTTTTTCAATTTATTCAATCATGCCATGTGGCATGTGGGATCTTACCAGATCTGATCCCACAGACCAGAGATCAAACCCATGCCCCTTGCACTGGAAACACAGTCTTAACCACTGGACTGTCAGGGAAATCTCCAGAAAGCTTTAGATCTTTTCTTTTTCATGTAACATAAAATCACAGGGATTTTCTAATGGTGCCAAATGTTTAGCTGTAACAATTCATAATGACTGCATTTATCAGTATAGATATACCACAATGCTGTAGCCACACCCTAATTGCTGGACATTCCAGATATTTACAAAAGTTGAACTCTTTAAATAATACTGCTGTGAACATCTTTTTACTTACATTTTTGTCTATATATCTGATTATGTCCTAATAGTAAATTTCTAGTAATGAAATTACTAACTCCAAGGATTTTAATATTTTTGAGTACATATAGCCAAATTACTCTTGAGAAAAATGTATTCAGTTTACCCTCTGACCAGCACCGTGTGACAATTACCTCTCACTCTCTGATTGAGCCAGTGAGTTAGGTAACAAGCATCTCATGTTACAAATGTGGAAGATTGGGATTCATACAACTGAAAGTCAAACTCTAGTGCCCTGGATTTGGTGCCAGGGATCTTCCCACTCTGCCTTCTAGACAAGATGAACTCTGAAAAAGATTTTCCTGAGTAATGGAGTTGTAGAAAATTTTATTTTTATATCCTCATCTATTGGTGAAAATATTTTTTTACATCTTCAGTTTCTTGACCTTATTTGTGCCATGGGCCCCTTTGGCAGCCTAGTTAAACCCCTGGGGCTTCCCTGGCGGTTCACTTCCAATGCAGGGGACATGGGTTTGATCCCTGGTCAAGGAACCAGGATTTCACGTGCCGCAGGGCACAGCCAAAGAGAAACAAAGGAAAAAGCCTACCAGCCCCTTCTCAGAGTAATGTATGTATATGCATTTAACCCAATTATATTAAATATAAAAGCAAAATGATGATGGAGTAATGCTCCTTTATGACAAGGAGCATTAATGACAGGATCTAGAACTACATGGAAGGAGAGGTGGCCCATCAGGCGTCCTGAGTGTTCCTGTACATTCTAGCTGAGCTTGCTCTTGGGATATCAGCAGCTTCAGTAGCGGGACACTTAGGCAACAGAGTAACTTATTCCCTGCTTTCTGGAGAACTGCTGGGCCTTGGTTCTCAGTTCTTCTTACTTAACAGAATTTACTACATGTGCTCCAGTCACCTGGCCCTCTACATTGCCCCGTGGGAATTAGCGCTGAGGGAAACTGCACAGACATGCTGACACCCTCCCTACCCCTTTTAATATGAAGAATGAAGTCTTACATCTGGTATCTACAAGTTTTGTGTCTTCAGTCCTTATCCAGGAAACTCTAGCAAGCTGACTTAGCTTGTAGGGAGGGTAAAGTCTGAATGCCTTCACAATTCTGACCCTACCGTTCATTTCAAAGCAGAGTTGAGTGTAAATGATATGTTGAGGTGTATGCAACAGCTATAATGCAGACCAAGAATACTTGTAGTTTTTACTGGTACAAAAGTCACTGTAGTTTATTGTATACATTCAGCTAAAGGTTTCTGAAAATGTCAGGTTTTTTTTTTTTTTCCTCATTCAAGTTCACAGATTTTTAGGAGAACTCTTGGCTGCTGCCAACACCTCAAAAGAAGACCAGAAAATCCTGTTGATCAAGCAAAGCAAGTCTAAGTTAATTTGATATTTACTGCAATAAGGGAGAGTAACACCTTGAAAGAGACTTGGTGTAGTTACTAAGAGGATTTCAAGAAAGGGTGTTTACAGGATTTGGAGGCCTGGGCTCAAGTGGTTTAAGGTGGTTTTTCAAAGCAAGAAACTGATGTGGATTGGGCACAGTTTATGACATTTAAGATAGCTTGGGATTCTCAGACACAGAGAAGCAGAGGTCTAGAAGCAAGTCTCCTTAAATAAACTTGGTCATATATGTGAGCTCTTGGCCTGTGTGAGCAGTCTGTGGTCCTGACAGTCATCTGTCCTGTCCTAGATGAGGAAACTATTTGCCCAGATAAATTAACTTCTTGAAGCAAACAATTAATCTACTTATCCTCCTGCATAAGAATTTCCCTAGTGGTCCAGTGGTTAAGCCGCAGTCCTTCCACAGCAGGAGGCACAGGATCAGTCCCTGGTCAGGTAAGCTAAGATTTTGCATACGGTGTAGCACAGCAAAAAAAAAAAAAACACACAAGAATTTCCTGATTTTTGAATTCAGTGATTTTGTAAATCCTTCATGCTGTCTTAGAACTGGAAGAAATATTCCATTTGGAATTAGAAATTGGGCTTTGGAATCAGAAAAGCTTGGCTTTTAATCCTTGATCGATCACTACTGACATTATCATTCTTTTCATCATTTCCTTCATTAAAGAAATATGTATTTACCTCCTATGATGGGTTCTAATAAATTATCTAAGTTCTTGGAAGCTCAGTTTCCTCTTCAGTAAAATAAAGATTAAAGTAAAAAAATAAAAATAAAAAAGAACTTCCTGGAGCAGTTGGATCATATTGACATGGGTAGTCTCAGTTCTTACTTGATAAATCGTGTCCAACTCTTTACGACCCCATGGATCATACAGTCCATGGAATTCTCCAGGCCAGAGTACTGGAGTGGGTAGCCTTTCCCTTCTCCAGAGGATCTTCCCAACCCAGGGATGGAACCCAGGTCTCCCGCATTGCAGGGGGATTCTTTATCAGCTGAGCCACAAGAGAAGCCCTACTGGATAAGACCAGCTTCTTAACTGAAATCCCCTTTCTCATGGAAGTGGAGGCCTATTTTTGCCTGTTTTTGCTGTCTGTCCTTTCCATACTGTGAGTTCACTGTGGGTGGGGGCTAAGTTTTAAACTCCTAGATGTAGGATTCATTTGTTTTCTCTATGTTTACCAAAAAAAAAAAAAAAAACCCACTCAAATACCTTTTTTAATACATGGGGGATTTACTTAGTGAGCAGTCCTTGTGCTGTACACTTTTCCATATATGTAAGAACTGAATAATTAAGGGTTTTTGGTTTTTTTTTTTGGTAATACCCTTCTGTTGACCCTTATAGCTGTTGATTTTTTTTTTCCTTTTTACATCAAAATTCAAAAAAAGAGCTATTCGCACTCATTGTTTCTGATTCAGTTCAGTTCAGTTGATCAGTTGTGTCCGACACTTTGGGACCCCGTTGACTTTTTTTTAATGAACTTTTTTATTTGGAAAATTTCAAACATAAAAGAGAGAATTGTAGAGTATGAATCATTCAGCGATCATAAGCTCATAATCAATCATGATTTGTCCATACCCCATCCCACACACATTCCCATTGTATTATCTTGAACCAAATTTCAGACATTGTTATCATTTCATCAACAATTATTTTAGTATATGGCTTTAAAATATAAGACTTCTTTAAATCTGAAAAAATTATCCCATATTATCTAAAATATCATATTCTAAAACAACATAATAGCATAATATCTTAAAATCAACAATTAATTCCTTAACATCATTAAATATCCAATCAGGGTTCACATTCGCAACTGCCTCATAAATGATAGAACATGTTTTTTTCATTTGAAACAGGATCTGAATAGGACCCATATATTGCATTTTGTTGCTATCTACCTTAAATTTAATTTAGAGATTTCCTATCCCTCCCCTCCTTTTTTCCTTTGTCTTTTTTTAACTTATTCATTGAAGAAATTATCACTTTTGCTGTAGAGTTTCCTACAGTCTGAATTTTGCCGGTTGCATCTCCTTGATATGTTAACATATTCTTCCTATCCCTGTATTTTCTGTAACCTGTTGGCAGTTAGATCTGATGACTTGATCAGATTCAGCGTTGAATGTTTAGGCAAGAACAGTTGAGAGGTAGCATGGTGGTCTCCTGTTATAAAGCATAGATGGATGTCTAGTCATCTCTTTCTCATTTATCTCCATTTCTTTGTAACAATTGATGATTGTTGCCTTTCATTTCCTTAGTGCTTGCATGAGAATATTTTTTATAAACAGATACTTCCTCTTGTTCACTAGTTAGCTATCCTGGCATACAGTTTACATAGACAAGGCACGTCATTCTTGATTCTTTCTTTTTGTTTTCATTTGTTGATTTCAAAATAATGAATTGTTTCCCTCAGTTCAGTTCAGTTCAGTTTAGTCGCTCAGTCATGTCCGACTCTTTGTGACCCCGTGAATCACAGCACACCAGGTCTCCCTGTCCATCACCATCTCCTGGAGTTCACTCAAATTCACGTCCATCGAGTCGGTGATGCCATCCAGCCATCTCATCCTCTGTCATCCCCTTTTCCTCCTGTCCCCAGTCCCTCCCAGCATCAGAGTCTTTTCCAATGAGTCAATTCTTTGCATGAGGTGGCCAAAGTACTGGAGTTTCAGCTTCAGCATCGTTTCTTCCAAAGAACATCCAGGACTGATCTCCTTTAGGATGGACTGGTTGGATCTCCTTGCAGTCCAAGGGACTCTCAAGAGTCTTCTCCAACACCACAGTTCAAAAGCATCAATTCTTTGGCACTCAGCTTTCTTCACAGTCCAACTCTCACATGACCACTGGAAAAACCATAGCCTTGACTAGATAGACCTTTGTTGGCAAAGTGATGTCTCTGCTTTTGAATATGCTATCTAGGTTGGTCATAACTTTTCTTCCAAGGAGTAAGCGTCTTTTAATTTCATGGCTGCAGTCCCCATCTGCAGTGATTTTGGAGCCCAAAAAAATAAAGTCTGACACTGTTTCCACTGTTCCCCATCTATTTCCCATGAAGTGATGGGACTGGATGCCATGATCTTCGTTTCCTGAATGTTGAGCTTTAAGCCAACCTTTTCACTCTCCTCTTTCACTTTCCTTAAGAGGTTTTTTAGTTCCTCTTCACTTTCTGCATCCTCCAAAAGTAAACATTTTGGGTTTCAGGGGAAGTTTATTGTGTTACTACAAACTCATGGGTTTAAACATATTTCACATGT
This sequence comes from Oryx dammah, assembly GCF_014754425.2. NCBI lineage: Eukaryota > Metazoa > Chordata > Mammalia > Artiodactyla > Bovidae > Oryx > Oryx dammah. Next base: position 85,732,608 of record NW_024070210.1, read on the forward strand.
TTCTGTTCATTCTTATTAATGGAAATATTTTCCATCTAGCACATTGTGAAAGATCAAAAATTCTGAAAACATGCAGAGTTGGCGAGGCTGTGAAAAATGGTTCAACATCTGTGGACAGTAATTTAACAATATTTAACAAATCATAAAAGGCACATTTCCTTTGACACAATGATTTTACTTTCAGGAACTTATCCTACAAATGCACTCACAAGTATGCAAAGTGATGTATGTACCAAGTCTAAATAAACAAAAGCAGTCTTGTTTATTTTAGCAAAAACAAAGGTAAAGAGATACTTATGCAAAAAAATTAATAGCAGGATTATTTACAACAGCAAAAAGTGGAAGCAAGCCAAATGCCTATTGCTGGATGAGTGGATAAATAAAATTTGGTATACACATACAATGGAATATTATTTAGTCTTAACAAGGAAGCAAATTTCTGACACGCACTGCAATATGGATATGTTGGTTGCACAGCAATGTACATTCTTGAAGCTACTGAGCTGATTAAAATGATTAAGATGGTAAATTCTGTGTTGGGTATTTTGCCACAATTAAAATTTTTAATTTAAAAATATAAAGTAAATTAAAATTTAAAATTATTATTAACATGGGTTTTACCTTTCACCTTTCTACTGTGCAATGCTAGTTTTAAATACAAATATCATAGTATTCACACACAGAATTACACAATACAGAAATCACACGATTTCTGAGTTATGATTTGCCCCAGGGGTGTCTTGAACTGTCCAGAAGAGGCAAACGCTAGAAAGACAGAGGAAGATTAGAAAGAGGAAAGGAGTCCTCCCAATCCACCCCCAAGCTCAGAGACGGAGTACGCGGCGCTCCAGGGACAAGCGGACACTCTCTCTCCAGGACGGCCCCGCAGGGCGCATCCCTCCCGCAGGCAGGCAGCGAAGAAGGCCGGCGCCGGGCTGCTGGGTCCAGCTCCTGCCAGCTGCTGACTGCGGCGCCGCGCCCTCGCCGGGCGAAGTCTAGCGACCTCAGGCCAGGTGTCTCTCCTTCCCCAGGGCCCGCCGCGCACATCGGGGCAGACAAGCGACTCCCAACGGTACGGAGACCTTAGCGTCGGTCAAGCTCTCGCCCCTGGACCCGGGTGAGTGGGTGACCCTGAGCAGCCATGCAGGGGAAGGGATGGCCACAGTTACAGCCCCGCCCCGTCTCACAGCCGCGCCCAGAACCCAGCCGGGGTCGGAAGGGGGCAGCAGGGCCAGGGACACGGAGGCCGCGGAAGGCAGGATGGCGCAGGAACCAGGGCTTCTAGCCCCTGGCGCATGCTCCATTGTTCTAGGAGACTTCCTTCTGAAATGTAAATTCTAAGATACAGTTAGAGGGGGGCATCGCAACCCAGTCCAGTATTCTTGTCTAGAGAATGCCAAGGACCCAGAGCTGGCAGGCTACAGGGTCACAAAGGGTCAGAAACGACTGAAGTGACAGCAGGTAAGGTACAATTAAGGTTATCAAGGCAGTGACAGCAGAGCATTAAGTGAAATGCAAGGCACTTCCCAAGATGAGACGCCCCTGTTTGACTGCGCTGGCCACACACCCATGAAGCTGGCCCTGGTAAGTAGGGATCACAAGTATGGTAACATCCAAAGCAGTGTTGTCCAATAGAAATAAAACATGAGCCGCACATGTGAGCCACATTATGTAATTTTAAATGTTCTAGTGTCCAATAAAAAAGGTAAAAAGAAACAGATGAAAGTAATTTTAATAATATATTTTATTTTCCCTAACATATCCAAAATAATACTGAGCAGGGCTCTGTGGGTCTCCTGGGCACAGGACTTTCTGTGTCCTCCATTTCTTTGATTTTAGGAAACAGCCTTCATTCAGCCTCCATGACCTCCCCTGAGTTCCAGTCAGATTCAAGCAGCTGTTATTTAGGGAAGAGAATGGATGCCAGACAGGAAGAAACAGTCAAGAGCACCCTTTGGGCAAGGTCCTAGTTTCCAATCAAGGAATACATACAAACAATTCATATAAAACTTCTCACTGTCTTCCCCAAGTGAGGACACATGGTTTGAGGGCTTTAGCCCACTCTGTCCCCCTTTGCCTGGCAAAACAATAGAGTTATCCTTTTCTGCTTTACCCGAAACTGTATGCAAGATTTGATTTGGCACCAGTGTACAGAGAAGCTGAGCTTTTGGCATCAAAAAGTATTATCATCTCAATAAGTAATCATTATTAAAATTACTGAGGTTTTGTTTTTCATGTGAAGTCCTCAAAATTCATTATATATCTTACACTTAGGGCACATCTCCGTTGTTGTTGCTGCTGCTGCTGCTAAGTCGCTTCAGTTGTGTCTGACTCTGTGCAACCCCATAGACGGCAGCCCACCAGGCTCCCCCGTCCCTGGGATTCTCCAGGCAGGAACACTGGAGTGGGTTGCCATTTCCTTCTCCAATGCATGAAAGTGAAAAGTGAAAGTGAAGCCGCTCAGTTGTGTTGACTCTTCGCAACCCCATGGACTGCAGCCTACCAGGCTCCTCCGTCCATGGGATTTTCCAGGGAAGAGTACTGGAGCAGGGTGCCATCGCCTTCTCCGGCACATCTCGTTACAAGACCTCAATCGCCACATGTGTCTAGTGGCTGATAGAGTGCACAGGGCAGGTCTAGAGCATGAAAAAGGAAGTGGCTGGCTGAAGACTATGTGTAGTTGCCTCTGGGTGGCATAACATTAGCTGCTAAAACAGAAATACCAACTTTTGTCAATCATTTCCTGTGACTGGTGGAATTTGACAGCAGAATTCCTGTGAGTGATTGTGATGACTGCCATGAATACTGAGTCGCTATTTTAACACTGTTCAGTTCAGTTCAGTCGCTCAGTCGTGTCCGACTCTGCGACCCCATGAATCGCAGCACGCCAGGCCTCCCTGTCCATCACCAACTCCCAGAGTTCACTCAGACTCACGTCCATCGAGTCAGTGATGCCATCTAGCCATCTCATCCTCGGTCGTCCCCCTTCTCCTCCTGCCCCCAATCCCTCCCAGCATCAGAGTCTTTTCCAATGAGTCAACTCTTCGCATGAGGTGGCCAAAGTACTGGAGTTTCAGCTTTAGCATCATTCCTTCCAAAGAAATCCCAGGGTTGATCTCCTTCAGAATGGACTGGTTGGATCTCCTTGCAGTCCAAGGGACTCTCAAGAGTCTTCTCCAACACCACAGTTCAAAAGCATCAATTCTTCAGCTGAATTTAAAATATTCCTGTATATAACAGTGTCACCCAGACATTCATTAAAACAGTGGTTCTAATGCTAATGCTACAAAACAACTCCTATTCGATAAATATTAGAAGGGGAAGTTAGATGTGTCAATTACCAAGTTGTCGTTTTAGTCACTAAGTTGTGTCTGACTCTTTTGCGACCCCATGGACTGTAGCCCACCAGGCTCCTCTGTCCATGGGATTGCCCAGGCAAGAATACTGGAACATTGCCATTTTCTTCTCCAGAGGCTCTTCCTAACCCAGGGACTGAACTGCATCTCATGTATTCGCAAGCAGATTCCTTACCACTCAGCCACAAGGGAAGCCCCATTGCCAAGAGGGAAGCCAAATAACCAACCTTATGCTCCATTTGTTAATTTAGGAATGAATACCTTGGGAAATACTGGAAAGTTCTGAGAAGTAAAAATTAACATTTAAGAAGGTACACTTTAAAGTTTGCAAAAATGGCTACACAGACAAAAAGGAAGGAAAAACAAAACCTGGCCACATAGTTGCAAGCTCCAGGTCAAAGTAATGTGCACCTGAGCTGCTCTCGTTGTGCCTGTAAACACTCAGAACAAAAAACCCTGTTTTACATTTTGCATGTGTTTCTATAGAGGAAATTGCGTGCTGTGAAAACTGTGTCGTTAAGTAGGGTTTTATTTTCACTAGCCTTTCGCATTCAGGTAAAGAATCTCCCTGCAATGCAGGAGACCCAGGTTTGATCCCTGGGTGGGCAAGACCCCCTGGAGAAGGGAATGGCTAACCACTCCAGTATTCTTGCCTGGAGAATTCCCCAGACAGAGGAACCTGGTGGGCTATAGTCCATGGAGTTGCAAAGAGTCAGGACACCAGTGAGTGACAAACACTTTCACTTTCCCATTCAGAAGTTACAAAAGTTTACTGGCAGACTGAGCCTGCCATATAGTGGTAAGAATAGGAAACTACAGGCCATGTTAAAAATATTTAATACAAAGTATTTGATATATCGAAATAATAAGTGCAACAGAAAATAAACACCTGGAAATGCACCATCCAACTTAAGAACTAGAACATTACCTATAACGTATCCATCCATCTGTATGCCTTTTTCCTATCTTATCCTGCCTCACCAGAGATAATACTGGCTTGAATTTTATGTTGACCATTTTCTTGGTTTCTTAAAAAGGTTGTTTTATCATTTCTGTATGCATCCCTAAATGAAATATTGTCTAACTTGCTCATTTGAGCTTTATAAAAGTGGCATCATGATTTTACGTAGTTTTCTGCAACTTGCCTTTTTCATACATTCACTTGACCATGTTACATGTATAGCTGGAGTTGAGTCCCTGTGGAAAGAGACAGCTATTTATCCATTTACCCATTCTCCTGTCAATGGACATTTTGTAGCCTCCAATGTTTTGCCATCTTAACAGTACAGCAATGAATATTTTTATGCATTTTTAAGAATTTCTTTGTAAGATGTCTCGTTCAGTTTTACAAAATACATATATATAACCAAAGTGTCTTTCAGAGTTGTACCAATTTACACTCCATTTGTTGTATATAAAATGTTCCACTGATTTTCATCTTCAGCAGTACTTGGTTACTAAATGTCTTAATTGTTGCCGATGGAGTTATTGGCTGTGCTGGATCTTTGTTGCTGTGCAGGCTTTCCTTTAGTTCCCATGAGTGGGGGCTACTCTCTAGTCATGGTTGGGCCTCTCTTGTTGTAGGGCACAGGATCTAGGACACATGGCTTCAGTAGTTGTAGTTCCCAGGTTCTCAGTCGTGGCCCACAGGCTTAGTTGCTCTGTGGCCTGTGGGATCTTCCCAGATCAGGGATCAAACCCATGTCTTCTGCGTTGGCAGGCGGACTCTTCGCCACTGAGCCATCAGGGAAGCCTGGAAAATCAGTTTTCTTATCATGGCGTTGACTTGTATTTTCCTGGCTGTCAGTGAGGTCAAGCATAGTTTAATTTAAATAGGCGACTTATGTTTCCTTTTTCATAAAGTGCCTATTCACATTTTGCCCATTTTTAACTGGTTTGTCTTTTTCTTATTTTAAGCTTAAGATCTTAATCTGGAAATATATGTATGTGTGTGTATATATCGGAGAAGGTGATGGCACCCCACTCCAATACTCTTGCCTGGAAAATCCCATGGATGGAGGAGCCTGGTGGGCTGCAGTCCATGGGGTCTCGAAAAGTCGGACACGACTGAGTGAATTCACTTTCACTTTTCACTTTCATGCATTGGAGAAGGAAATGGCAACCCACTCCAGTGTTCTTGCCTGGAGAATCCCAGGGATGGGGGAGCCTGGTGGGCTGCTGTCTATGGCGTCACACAGAGTTGGACATGACTGAAGCGACTTAGCAGCAGTAGCAGTAGCAGTATGTGTGTGTATATATATATATATGTGTATATATATATATATATGTTTCTAGATTTAGCAACTTTGGTGAATTGTATTTAACAAGTTTGGTTTGGTAAACTCTCTGATCAATTGTCATAATTTATCCACAGATTCTTTGAGGGTTTTCTATATATACAATTATGTTAGCTGCAAATAATGACAGTGTTGTTTCCTTCTTTCTCCTATCTGCCTTGCCCCTGTCTTGTGGAGCAGAAGAGGTGATAACAGATACTTTTGTTTCATTCTGCTCTTAAAGGAATGATGCTTTGAATGATTCAGCATTATAAATGATGACTATTGTCTTCTTTTTCTTCTTCTTTTTTTTGCTTTTTGGCCATACTATGTGGTATGTGGGATCTTAGTTCCCTGCTGCTGCTAAGTCACTTCAGTCATGTCCGACTCTGTGCGACCCCATAGACGGCAGCCCACCAGGCTCCTCTGTCCCTGGGATTCTCCAGGCAAGAACACTGGAGTGGGTTGCCATTTCCTTCTCCAATGCATCAAAGTGAAAAGTGAAAGTGAAGTCGCTCAGTCGTGCCCGACCCTCAGCGACCCCATGGACTGCAGCCCATCAGGCTCCGCAGTCCGTGGGATTTTCCAGGACCAGGGGTCAAACCTGTGTCCCCTGCAGTAGTAGCTTGGAGTCCCAACCACTGGACTGTCAGGGAAGTCCCTCCTGTAGGCTTTTTTTTTTTTTTTAAGATTACATTTTAATGTTAGGAAGTTTTGTTTTATTCCTGCTTTTCTAAGAGTTTTGTTTTTTTTTTAATCAAGAATGGATGTTAACTTTTACTGACTGCCTTTACTACATCTATTTAGATAATTATACAACTTCTCCTTTAACCCATTAATGTGATGAATTAAAGTTATGGCTTTTAATGTTAAATGATCCAAATATTCTTGGGATAAATCCAGCTTAGTTATGATGAATTGCCCTTAATATAAGCTGTTGGACTTGATTTGCTAGTAGTTTGTTTATAATATTTCCATCTATGTTCATGAGGGATTCTGGTCTGAATTTTCTTTTTCATACAGTTCTTGATTGATTTTATTTCAAGGTTTTACTAACCTATATGAGTTGAGGAGCAGTGCTTTATTTTATATTCTTTATGTGAAATTAGAATCATTTGTTCTGTGAAAATCTGCTAGGAATTGCCTGAAAAATGGCAAGGCTTGTTTTTTGTTTTTAAGACATTGAAACTGATTTAATTTCCTTAATACTGTTGGAAACTCAAGCTTTCTTGTAACAGCTTTGATAAGTTGTATCTTTCTAGAAATGTTTCCCTTTTTAATAAGTTTTTAAATTCATTGATGTAATGTCCTTTATAGTATGCTCATTTTATCTGTTTAATCTCTTCTATATTTGCAGCTTTCTTCAGTTCTCTGTTCCTATTATTATTTGTTTATGCATGCTGCTTACTACCCTCTTTTGTAATGAATCTTACCAAAAGTTTGTCTATTTTATCTGGCCTTGGCTTGTTGATCATCTCTATTGTATATTTGTTTCATTTCATAAATTTTTGCTCTTATCTTTATATCTACTCTTAAACTTTCTTTGTGTTTATTCTATTGGGTTTTTTTTTTTTTTCTCTTAGTGCGAAAACTAGCTCATTAATTTTCAGCCTTTTTAATGTAAATATCTAAAGCAATAAATTTCCCTGTAATTACCATTTTTGCTACACCCACCAGTTTTAATACCTACAATTTTCATCATGTACCACATAGTGGTTTCTATACAACTTTTAATTTCTATTATATCTTACTTGACTCATAAATTATATAGAAATGTACTTTCTAATTTTCAAAACTTAGAGGATGCTGTCATTTATCTTTCTGTTAAAGACTTTTAATTTAATTGCATAAGCTCTATCCATGATCATAGGTCATAAAATGTGATTTATGTGAATCAAATTCTTTGAAATTTGTTGAAACCGGCTTTATGGCCTTTTATATAGTCAATTTTTGGAAATGTTCCATGTGCACTGGAAAAGAATGTCTATTCCTTGATTGTTGGATGTAGAGTGATTTATAAATATCCACTAAATCAAGCTGGTTGATTGTGTTATTCCAGTCTTTTTTGACCCATTAATAATTGAGAGCTCTGTATTGAAATCTCCCACTATGTTAGTGGATTAGTCAACTTCTATCCATAGTTCTGTACATTTCATTTTGTGTATTTGTATATTATTTTAGTAGGCACCCACAACTTTAGAACCATTATATTTTCCTGATGGATTAAACCTTGTATCATTAAACTGATAAATACATTTTTGCTTTATAGTCTATTTTATCTAATATCAATATAATCACACCAGCTTTCTTTTAATTAGCTTTTGCTTTTGTTCATCATTTTATGTTCATCCTTTCTCTGTCTTTTAATTTTAGGTGTGTCTAGATTTTTAAAAATCTAGATCTGAGCTCTCTTAACTCTTTGTCCCTTTTATACTTGTGGTTCCCCCCCCCCCCAACTTTTTTTTTTTAATTGGCTGCGCTGGGTCTTCGTTGCTGTGCGAGGGCTTTCTCTAGCTGTGGAGAGCAGGGGCTGTTCTATAGTTGCAGTGGGTGGGCTCTCCGTGGCTTCTTCTGTTGCGGAGCACAGGCAGGCTCTAGAGCATGTGGGGTTCAGTAGTTTTGGCTTAAGGGCTCCAGAGCTGGGGGGCAGTAGTTGTGATGCACAGGCTTAGTTGCTTTGGGGGCATGTGGAATCTTCTCTGCGTGGGGATGGAACATTGTTTCTCCTGTGTTAGCAGGCAGATTCCCAACCACTGGACCACCAGAGGAGTGCCATACTTGCGACTACGGAAAATATTTCTACCATCTTAATGTTTATTTTTCACTTGTTCTCCTTTTCTAAATTTCTCCATTTTTCCCCCCAAACTGACTTTGTTTTATTACTCTATTTTGTCCTCTACTGGTGTGGCGGTTATACTATCTCTGTTTTTAGTAATCATTCTTGAACTTTTACCAGGTACGTTTAACAAAGTCTAAAGTGATCAATATCCGAACCTTTCCAAGAAGAACTCCGAGCACTCTTCCTCCTCTTACCAGCCTTACCTCTCTTTCCCCACCTATAAATTATTATTGTCCAGTATTTGTGCCTGTCCTTTTCAACCCCACACATTACATGTCATCACCATCTTTCATTAGCAGTGTTTTGCAGTTATTTTAACTGCTATTTAACTGTTTATTTAAATAAATAGTTTATTTTACTGTTATCTGGGTTAGCAGTTATTTTCTCTCTGTACCTTGAAGATTCCTTTCTGTCTCTTAGATTCACTGTTACTGTTACTGTCTGATTTGTGGTTTCTTTGCAGGCAGTCTTTCTTTTCTCTCTAGCTGCTTTTAACAATGTTGCCTGTAATGCTCTGTGCTTTCTCTACAATATGTCCATGTGTATGTCTTTTTTAAACCTGCTGGATGCATGTTCTTTTTCTCCTGTCCCTGTGTTGGTGTCTTTTATCAGATCTGGAAATTCTTAGCCATTAGCTTTTCAAACATTGCTTCTTCTTTATTCTCTCCTTCTGGGATTCTGATTGGATATATTTTAGACCTTCTCATTCCATCTGTTCTTCCCTTAACCTCTCACTGGTATTTCTCATCTCCTTGACTCTCTGTGCTGCATTCTGGTCATTTTCTCAGATCTATCTTCCAGTTCATTAATTCATCGTCCAGCTATGTATAATCTGTTGTTTAGTCTGTCTATTGAGTTTTTAATCTCAACAACTAAATTGTTATGTTCTATTTGCTCCCTTTTGAGATGTGTCTCGTCCTTTTCAATAGTCTCTTTGCCTTGCTCATTTAAAAAAATAACAACTCTACCGAGATATAATTTGCAAATAGTAAGATTCACCCTTTGAAAGTGTACAATTCACATTCACAGAAGTTGTGAAATAATTACCATGAATTCTTGAAAAATTCTATCACCCTGAAAAGAAACTCTATACTCATTAGCAATAACTGCCAGTTTCCTTCTACCCTTGTCTCCCAAAAAGCACTAATCTATTTTCTTTCTCTTTGGATATGCCTATTGGAGACAATTCACATGAATGGAACCATACAACATATATATAAACCTTCTATAACTGTTTTTTTTATCTAGCAAAATGTTTCCAATTTTCATCTACAGTTTAGCAAATATCCTTACTTTGTTCCTTCTTGTGGCTGAATAATATTCCATTATATGGGTCTACCATATTGTGTTTATTTATTTACCAGTCGATGGACATTTGGGTTGTTACTACTTTGGGAGTATTATGAATAATGCTGCCATGAACATTTTTGTGTGTTTTTGTGTGAATATATATTTTCTTTTCTCTTGGTTATATACCTATATATCTAAGTTATGTAATAGCTCTATTTAACAGTGTGAGAAATTGCCAGAAGGTTTTCCCATGGGGATGCACAATTTTCCAATCCTACTAGCAATGGGATTGTCTATTTTTGGCTCTGCTGGGTCTTGTTGCTTATGTGGGCTCTCTCTAGTTGTGGTGAGGAGGGGCTTCTCTCCACTTGTGGTGCGCCAGCTTCTCATTGTTGTGGAGCATGGGCTCTAGAGCTCACAGGCTTCAGTAGTTGGTGGTGCGTGGCCTTAGTTGCCCTGCAGCATGTGGAATCTTCCCGAACCAGGGATCAAACCCATGTCCCCTACATTGGCAGGTGGATTCTTAACCACCGGACCAGCAAGGAAGTCCCCATCTTTTATTTCTTTAAACACTTCCCTTCTAGTTATTTATATCTTCTTCTATCTGAAAATTGCAGAATCTAAAAACCATAGAAATCTATTGATAAATGTGTTCTATTTTGTCTTCTATTCATGGTAGCATATTTCCTTCTATATTTGAGGATATATTTCTGTGAAAATATAAGGTAGGGTTTTTTCTTCTCTTCATTAGTATATCCCCATCTAGAACAATGACTGATACATAACAGGTGCTCAACAAATCTGTTAAATGAACAAATGAGTCTTAAGGACCTAAGCAGGAAGGTAAACCCCAGAGAAGAATGCATTTGCTTCTGCTTAGTGCCAAGATCGGAGAAGGCGATGGCACCCCACTCCAGTATTCTTGCCTGGAAAGTCCCATGGACGGAGGAGCCTGGTGGGCTGCAGTCTGTGGGGTCACGAAGAGTCAGATACAACTGAGCGACTTCACTTTCACTTTTCATTTTGATGCATTGGAGAAGGAAATGGCAACCCACTCCAGTGTTCTTGCCTGGAGAATCCCAGGGACAGGGGAGTCTGGTGGGCTGCTGTCTCTGGGATCGCACAGAGTCGGACACAATTGAAGCGACTTAGCAGCAGCAGCAGCAGCAGTGCCAAGATGCCTACAGACCCAGGGCTATGGTTAGCCTCTATCAATCAGGCTCTCCTTGGGAAAACAGAAACCAAATACTCTATGTATTCTGAGTGTACCACCTTTGTCCAGTCAGAAAATGGAAACCACACAGTGATTTAAACAGTATGTTTAATATCAAGAATTACTAAGCTAAGATAAAAGAGTAACTATAAGATATAAAAATAACTATAATGCAGAGACTCCCCTGGTGGTCCAGTGGAGGACTCCACACTCCCAATGCACAGAGCCCAGGTTCCATCCCTGGTCACGGAACTAAATCCCATAAACCACAACTAACAGTTGGCATGTCACAACTAAAGATCCTGTTGCTGGCCAAAATCTTGGCCTTCTCTGGCCACCAAAGCTGAATAAAAAACATACGGAGAGTTTGGAGGAAAAAGAAAGGTGGCTTTAGTTCTCAGCAGGTGGAGAGGGGAACAGCGTAGGCTCAGACCTCAAGAACTGACCCCTCCATGAGGAGTCTAGGGGCTTACATAAGGCAAGAGCTGGCTGTCAGGAGTCAGTGACAAGGAACAAAGATGATAGGATCTTGATTTCTTCCTCTTCCTTTATTTCAAAGACAGTCATAGGCTGGTGTCAGTAACACAGTAATTGAGTCTGGCAGTTCCCTGTCTCTGTGGCCTTCTTTCTGATGCGTAACTACAAGGGGAAGGGTGTTGTAAGGGTAAACACCAGATAGGGAATGTATTTAGCATAGAGTCAAAGCAAAAATTCTTAAAGAGTTGGGAACACCAGAATACCTTACCTGCCTCCTGAGAAACCTGTGTGCAGGTCAAGAAGTAATGGTTAGAATCGACCGTGGAACAACAGACTGGTTCAAAATTGGAAAAGGAGTATGTCAAGGCTGTATATTGTCACTCTGGTTATTTAATTTATGTGAAGAGTACGTCATGCAAACTGTTAGGCTGGATAAAGCACAAGCTGGAATCAAGATTGCTGGGGAAAATATCAGCAACCTTAGATATGCAGATGGCACCACCCTTATGGCAGAAAGCAAAGAGGAACTAAAGAGCCTCTTGATGAATGTGAAAAAGGAAAGTGAAAAAGCTGGTTAAAACTCAACATTCAAAAAACTAAGATCATGGCATCTGGTTCCATCACTTCATGGCAAATAGATGGGAAAACAGTGACAGATTTTATTTTCTTGGGCTCTAAAACCACTGTCGACGGTGACTGCAGTCATGAAATTAAAAGATGCTTACTCATTGGAAGAAAAGCTATGACAAACATAGACACTATTAAAAAGCAGAGGCTTTACTTTTCTGACAAAGGTCCATATAGTCAACGCTATGGTTTTTCCAGGTGTCACGTATGGATGTGAGAGTTGGACCGTAAAGAAGTCTGAGTGTCAAAGAACTGATGCTTTCAAACTGTAGTGTTGGAGAAGACTCTTGAGAAATCAAACCAGTCCATCCTAAAGGAAATCAACCCTGAATATTCATTGGAAGGACTGATGCCAAAGCTGAAGCTCCAATACTTTGGCCACCTGATGCAAAGAACTGACTTGAAAAGACCCTGATGCTGGGAAAGATTGAGGGCAGGAGGAAAAGGGGATGACAGAGGACGAGATGGTCGGATGACATCACTCACTCAATGGACATGAGTTTGAACAAACTGCAGGAGATGGTGAAGGACAGAGAAGCCTGACGTGCTGCAATCAATCCATGGTGTCGCAAAGTCAGACATGACTGAGCGACTGAACAGCAACAAAGGAAAAAATGTGACTTGTAGCTCCTGCAGAGTTAGAGGGCAGAAAAACAAACTTAGTTACAGACATTCAGAGTTAGGAGCAGTTAAAGTGAAAACTAGGAATGTTCAGGCCTGCTCACTGTTCTCTTTATCTTCTTTGTTCTCAGGAAAGGGAAAGAGAAAAACTCATTCCTCTGTTTTCCTTTTGGCTGCAACAATCCCACATGCCATTAACGAAAATCAAAGATCCTGCGTCCCATAACTAAGACCTGGCACAGCGAAATAAATATATAAAATATTAAAAATATATAAGCAAAATAAAACAGGACTATTATTTTAAAAAAAGGGGGGGTGGAATATAGTGCTGAGAGAAAGTACCTAAGGAAGGACAAACTATGAAGGGGAGCTCCCTTCCCAAAGCTGGGGTTCAGACCACACTGAAGATGTGGTTGCAGACCACTGTATGGCATAGAAGTTTGAAAGGTAGCCTGGGCCAGATGGGTAGCCTGTCCTCAATGTCTGAAAAGGCAAGAAGCAACCCAGTGAAGCACAGGTGAGCAGTGCCCAGGGCGCAGGTTGTCAGGCATGCAGGTGTGCAGAGGGAATTTAGCACCACTGTAGGAGGGAGGCCTGCAATCCACTGTCTGTGTCTGAGCGCCGTGGGAGGTGATCACCAGACCAAGCAGGAGCTGGGAGTCACTGAGAGATTGTGTGTTCTTGGTGTGTGTGTGGGCAGCGCACCACCCGAATCGCTCCCATCCATACCACCCTCCAACGTACAGCACCAGTACCAGAAGGAGAAACCTTTCCTCCTCCAGTGTCCTTCCAGTGCCATTACTGAAAACTTAACATCAGGCTCGTCCATGATCACAGAACAGGTATTGAAAAGTAAATTTGGAACAAGAGAGAATAAAGTGATAGTTGGCATGCCAAGCATCTCAGTTTTGGATACAGGAAATCAGAGGTTTATATAACCCTTGGAAGCCTTGGGGAAGCAAAGGTAAGGGAACCTTCAACTGCAACTTCAGTCTGTAGCACCCACGAGGGTGGTTCTCAGGCTTGCCTGAAGGCCACCCTAATCTCAAGAGCCTCTGGGAAGCGCCCCTCACCCCCACCCCTCACCCTCTCAGGGGGCAGCATGTTGCAGGTGAGTCTCAAGAAGCACATCCTGAAGCTACCATGAACTCATGCCTTTTCACGAGTCTACAACTCCCCTGGAGAACTGTGCACCTGCCTTTGGAATCTCTACCAGTGGCCGCTCACGTGCAGCCTCTATTGGAACCCCACAGGGCAGAGGATTCTGGGAAGCAGAGGGTTCTGGGAAATGTCGTTTCCGCTTCTCCTCAGTGAGGCAGAGGAAACCTCCGAGGTGGAAAGTGGAAGTGAAGTCACTCAGTCGTGTCCGACTCCTTTCGACCCCATGGGCTGGGGCCTACCATGCTCCTCCATCCATGGGATTTTCCAGGCAAGAGTACTGAGGTGGGTTGCCATTTCCTTCTCCAGAGAATCTTCCCGACCCAGGGATCGAACGCGGGTCTCCCGCATTGTAGGCAGATGCTTTACCGTCTGAGCCACCAGGGAAATCCATAGAGGTGGAGCCAGTAACAAAAGACGATCCCTTAAACTGAGCTAAGGTGGAATCCTGAGGCAGATCCCTTCTGTTGCCACTGGCCCAAGGGCAGGCTTCCCAGAAGCAGCTACAATGGGCCTTTGCCCTTAGGGCTGCCCAATCTTTGCTTTCTAATCAGCGCTCCTTCTTCCAGTCTCAGGCCCATGGTTTTTGTTTGTTTAATTTTAGTGGTGAGGAAACGATGACTTCCTTCACTATCTGCAGACCCAGCAGTGCATTAAATTTTTTTTTTGCTTTTTCAGGATCCAGTTGTTTTATAGGGAGGGATCCCTTCTAGGAATCAAGCCCATTACACCACCAAGAGGATCCAGGCTACTTTTTATTTTTAAATATGTATTTATTTGACTGCCTCAGGTTTTCGTTACAGCAAGCAGGGTCTTTCATTGTGACTTGTGGCATGTGGGTGTTAAGTCACTTCAGTCATGTTCGATTCTTTGCAACCCCATGGACTGTAGCCTGCCAAGCTCCTCTCTTCATGGGATTTTCCTGGCAAGAATACTGGAGTGGGTTGCCGTGCCCTTCTCCAGAGGATCTACCCGCCCCAGGGGTCGAACCCACATCCCCTGTATTGGAAAGTGATTTCTTCATCACTGGACCACCAGGGAAGTCCCCAGGCTGCTTTTTAAAAGAATGATTCCAACTCAGCAAGGTTCTAAAGTCAGTGGAACAATTTTAATGCCACTGCTCACAATAGAAGAAATACTAAGAAATAAGTGATTCAAATTTGTAGCTCTATCACAGAGGCTTGTGAGGATCTGATGAAAGCTAGAGGCTCCACAATGTATTTGTATCCTCAAAACATGTTGCATACAATTTCAGGTGGTACAAAGTCCTCTGCTGCCCATCTGTGGACCCTGTCCATGGAGACTAAGAACTTGACGAAAGAGAAATAAGATCCGTACAAAATGTTAGTCCAGCTTTTATAAAGAGGGCAAAGCAGTTGGCATTTTTCTCCCAGTGCTGTTCTAAACATTAATAAAAGCATTTCTAACTATACGTTCACTGCTCACCATTTCTAGCATATTAGTTTTAAATCACATTAAAGACATAAAGTTTTTCTTGTTGCACAAGAAAATTTGCAGTGGAAGAGGGCTCCTTGTGTAATTAAGGTCTACAGGCTCTGTGCCTGTTTCATAAGGACTGAGCAGGGTTTTACTAACAAGTTATTATAAAGGTTTGTTTGTAATAACTTTACTTATTTTCATTTTACATTTTCATCATTTAATTTATGTCAGAGCCTTAATCAGGAAGCCACCTCAAACTATGTTTCATGGGGAAAAGGCACTTTTATGCTGTGGTCAATTTTTTTCAGGAATGCCCTGGGGAAAAAATTGGATTGTCTTGTTTCGTGTGTTTTAGCCTTGTCTCCCCACCCCAACCCCAAACCCAACTACCTTATGGGTTACCCAGGGAAGGGAAGGCAAAGCAGGGAGACCTGGAATTCATCCTGGCTTCTGCTGGGTAACCTCACATCACATCTTCAAGTTTCTGTTGAATCATCTGTCAAAAAGTAATGACAGTACCCAGAGTGGGTGGGCAAGAAGTGTAAGGTTGTGAGAAATATTGGTTCCTTGTGCACTATTCCGGTACAGTTCAGCAAATGCTTATTGACTGATTGGGTAACTGAGAATTGGCTCTGGTTAGACATCCAGCTAAGAAAAGGGATCCTGCTTTGTCTGCTGGGTCTGTTCAGCCTTTTGACTTGCCCATTGTTTGATGGAGGATATTGTAGCCAAACTAATGAATAGTTAATTGAAAGCCAGGCAGGTAGGGCTTTTTGCTTTGGGTGGAAACTTAATTCCCAGACAATATATACATTATGTATAGACTGCCTGTACCTACGTCTGCATGTGGTACTCAGGCCAGAGCCCCACACAGGAAGATGATGGAAAGGCAGGGAAAGATGAGACATCGGATGGGGGTGAATGACCCAGTTTAAAACTTCCCTCTCACATCGCAGACGTGAGGAAACTCCAGACCATGGGAGCGAAACGTACAACTTGATTTGTCATCAGGGTGATAATGTCGTGGTTACCTCTGCTGTTGTCCAGAAGGTAGTCTTTTTTGAGGCCTACTGCTGGGCACAGTGGCTTTCCCAGATGGCCAGTTGGTGTAGTGGTGCAAAATCTGCCTGTCAATGTGGGGGCACAAGAGACAACGGGTTTGATCTCTGGGTCGGGAAGATCCCCTGGAATAGCAAATGGCAACCCTTTCTAGTATTCTAACCTGGAGAATTCCATGGACAGAGCCTGCAGGGTTACAGTCCAAGGGTTCAAAAAGAGTAGAACATGACTTAGGGACTGAGGATGCATACATGCTGAGCTGAGCATCTGAAGTTTTTTAAGATTAAAGATCATGTGAAATGGTGTTTCAATTTCCAGTTTGCAGTTTTGAAGTTTTTTTTTTTTAATGTGGAACTATTTTCAAAGTCTTTATTGAATTTGCTACAGTATTGCTTCTGTTTTATGTTTTGGTTTCCTAGCTGCCAGGCATGTGGGATCCTAGCTCCCTGACCAGGGATCAAACCCACACCCCCTGCACTGGAAGGCTAGGCCAGTGCTTGACTGCCAGGGAAGACTCTGCTGTTTCTTATAAAGCTAAAGGTACAATTACCATTGGAACGAGCAATCCCATTCCTAGAGAAATAAGATATCAGTCCACACAAAGACTTGTATGTGAATGTTCTTAGCAGCTTTATCACAGTAGCCCCAAAGTGGAAACAACTCAAATGTCCCTCAAGTGGATTAACAAACCATGGTACATCCAGACAATATCATTCTACTGGGTAATAAAAAGAACTGAACTCTTGAAATGTACCAAAATACAAATGAATCTCAAAAGCATCATACTGAGTGGGAAAATCCAGAAAGAAAAAGCTAGATGGTTCCATTTATATGAAATTTAAGAAAATACAAAACTATGGTGACATAAAGATGATCAGTGGTTGTCGGGATTGGTGATGATAGAAAGGAGGGACTGAAACCAGGGCCTAGCCCATACCAACTGTACAATAGATGTTATCAGTAGTTGTTAAGAGTGAAAGAAAAGGACCTGAGTTCCTTTCTGGCATTAAACCCATGGACTCCCAAAGCAGGAAGCACCACATAAATTCTGGTTTTAGAAGCTCACAGTAGCCTTTTCCACCATAGGCTCAAGAGCATGTCCTTAGAAATTCTTTTGAAGGAAGACTTTTGAGCCCACTGACGTGTTTTATAAAATAAGTCTAAGATGAAACTTCAGTAAACTTTACTAATATTCACATAAGAGCCAGGATGTGGACAGTGGCAGGCCCTGGTACCCTCTCAGCTTTGCCCAGCTCTCAGTGGCAGATGTGGGGCGGGGGGGTTGTGTGGCAGTGGGGAGGCTGAGAATAATTCAGCTCTGGGCTCCAACGGGAAGACAGACTTCCAGAGGTTTGAGTTTACAACAAATGTAGAAAAGAATGATCTCTTTTATTAAGGCATGGAAGAGCGCAGACTCTTATTTTAGGGCTTTTGTTGAAGCCCAAGGTAATGAGCCACCCGCTTCTTCCCTGGCCTGTCTGGCCAGAGAGGGAGCAGCTGTGACTCTGGAGCATCTGGCCTCACTGATGGGCCCAGGGGAGGCACCTGCCTCAAGCTGGTCCAACCAGAACCTCCACGAGAGCTCAGCATTGGGCCCAGAAGAGTCCAGGCTGACTCTGCTTGCCTCCTGGATGGAAGCGAGGTGAACTTGGAAGTTGCTGGCTGAGGCCATTTGATGCCGATGCTCCCTAGGGCACAGGGAGAGCCAGTTTCAGAGAGAGAGAAAGGGATGGAACAGAAGCAGAGTTGGAGGGAGATGGCTTCCGGGGTTCTCTGAGTCCAGGTCCTGGTCTCATCTGTTCCCCAAGGCCCAGATGCACCCTGGTACCTAGATTCCATAAGATGCCCATGCCCCTATAATATAGAATTGCTTTTCGCCTTTGACCTGGCCCCCGGTGTTTCTAGCAGTCACGGCCACACGAATCTTAGTGAGATGGCCCTAGCGCCCGTCATGTGTTTGCAGTCTCTCCCCCATGGACGGTAGCCCGCCCAGTTCTTCAGTCAGTGGGATTCTCCAGGCAAAAATACTGGAATGGGTGGCCATTTCCACCCCAGGGGATCTTCCCAACCCAGGAATTGAACCTGCATCTCCCTTCATCTCCTACACTGGCAGGCGGATTCTTTACCACTGAACCACCTGGGAAGCCCATAGAGTTAGTCATACAGAGTGAAGTCAGTCAGAAAGAGAAAAACAGATATTGTATTACTAACACATATATGTGGAATCCAGAAAAATGGTGCAGGTGAAGCCATTTGCAGGGCAGGAACAGAGATGCAGACGTAGGGAGGACAGGTGGACACTGTGAGGGAAGGAGAGAGAGGGACGAAGTGGGAGGTTAGGATCGACATATATACATTCCCATGTGCAAAATAGGTAACTGGTGGACTTCTGCTATATAGCACAGGAAGCCCAGCTCAGTGACCTGCGATGATCTAGAGGGGTCAGATGAGGGGGTGGGGGAGAGGTCAAGGAGGTGGGGGATATATATGTACATATAGCTGATTCACTTCACTGTACAGCAGAAACTAACCCGAAATTGTAAGGCGATTATATTAAATTTTTTTAATGAAAATAATTGGAGGTCATAACCTCCTTCTGTCTCTTCCCCCAGTGTGGTCACCCTTCAAGCTTCCTTAAGCCTGGAGGAGCGTGTCCTACAGGTGACACCAGCTGGTAGAGAAAGCCAGTCTCCATCTCCTGTGGTCCCTCTTCCCCAGGGTCTGTCCTCGTGCTGTAAGCCCTGTTTCCCACGAGCAGATGTCCCTGAATCGGGCCTTTCCTGACTGCCTTTCCACCAGCATTACTGCACCTTTCCCGCCCCATTTCCTCTCTGTCTGCCCTCCTGTGTCCCAGCTTCTGAGTTTAGAACTCCGGGTGTCATGCCTCCCAGGTGGTGGCTACAGTCTGACAGGGGACTTCAAAGCCTTCCTGAGAGATGATGAATATTAGCTGAACCTATTGTAATCATTTCATAATATGCTTTAATCAAACCATCATGCTGTGTGCCTGAACTTGCGCAGTGATGTATGTCAGTTATTTCTCAATAAAACCGAGTAGGGGAAGCCTTCGGGGGAGGGGGCAGAGTAGTGTGGGAAGATGTTTTGGGAAAAGAAATATTTTCAGAAGTCCTTATGTAAACTTGATAGAAAGATGAGGATCCATCTCACCAGATTTGGAGTGAGAAGCCTAGAGTCTAGTCCTGTCTTTGCTTCTAACTCTGTGCGACTTCAGGCTTAGTGTCTTCAGTAGCAGGATGGCAGAATTGAATGAGATCAAAGGCTTTGGGGAGCCTTGTTGAGGGTGCCTCGATCATTGCCTTGGAACTGGCAGGGGGAAGAAAAACAGATGACACCTGGGGCCCTGTTTCTCTTCACTTAGAGTGGCCTCACTTCTATCTGTTTTATACACTGAACATCCTTCTCAAGTGTTATCTTATCTCCGGTTTCCAAAGAAGCAGATCTTGAGGCAGAAATGTCTGTGCCAACACTTTATGGGGGAGTGTGATGCTGCAGAAGCAGACCTGAGGGAAAAGCCGGGTGAGAAAGAGAAGTGGGAGAGGCCAGAGGGCTTGGCTGGCCCCCCTGATGCTCAATCTTGCGGGACCTTCTTCAAAGAAACTGTGTGAGGCTTAGGACAGTCCACTCAGAAAGAGGAAGAGAAAGGAATTCATCAGCCAACCCTGCCCCGTATTGGCCAAAGGTTCACCCCATGGAGTGTCTGACACTCCTGTACTCTGAGGCCAGAGTTTGGAGGTGGGGCGGGGGTTGCCATCGGCTTGTGCTAGAGTGAAACAAGTGGCAAGACTGGGAAGACAGGTGTGGCTGAGAGGGTCTTAGGTGAGGCATTAACAAGGAGCTCATGGGACTTCCCTGGTGGACTGGTGATTAAGACTTTGTGCTCCCAATGCAGGGGGCACAGGTCCTATCACTGGTTGGGGGAACTGAGATCCCATATGCCGCGCAGCACAGCCCCAGAGTAAAAATAAATAAAAATTAAAAGGAGCTCATACTGCTCTTGTTGGAAAAGAGTGAAAACATCTGCTAAAATAAAAGTTGAATCCACTGGACCATTCCAAAGGACCTCCCCAGCTGCAAAATTCCTTAATGCTCTTCACTGAAATTGCAGCTGAGACCATTTGCCCCTATGGTGGGCAGGAACCATGGCTCCAGAGAGTTGCAGGCAAGATCCCTGGAAATGTGTGCCCCTCAGTGCCCAAGAACTGGTGCCAGCTTTGCTCTATCCCCTGCCCCAGCCCCACTCCCCGTTTCCATGCAATTTGAGAGCTAACGCAGATGGTGTTTTCAGAGTCCTGATGGGACAGGAAAGGGGGAGGGGGCTGATAATCCCCACCAGACTAGGGGAGTTTTCATTATGTTCATTCAGAAAGTCCTGGCCTCTCTGCCAGCTTGGACTCCCCTCCACTCAGGGGCAGCTGTTGGCCCCAGCCAGGAGGCAGATTTGTTGGTATTTAAGGGATTGGAGGATTAAGTGATTCAGAGAGGCCCCCACTGCACAACCTCATCCTCTGATGACTGGCCGCCCACCTCTGGGTATTATTAAATGATAATTACATCACAGGGCACTGTACGTCCCTTCCTTCGGAGCCCAGCAGGCTCAAAAAGGCAGCAGAGAATGAGATTGGGGTCAGAGTGGGAAGCCTCAATCCTTCTTCTCGGGTGTAGGCAAAGAACAATCGGTAGATGGAAGATCAAACTCAAAATTAAATCTGGGATCCAGTCTGAGTGTTGTTGTTGGCTGACCTCAGATATACTGGCTTTCCCTGGTGCAAAGCAAGGACATCCACTGCTTGTTGATGGCATAGTGAGGAGCAAATGAGAGAAAGGGAGCTATAAAGCAGATGTGCCCTTTAGTGAGGCTGGGGTGGGTGTTGGGGTGTGGCCTGTGGGTTGCTGGAGCCCAGGATAGAGTTGATGGGAAGTGGCCCAGATGCACGTCCCAGCCATTGCCAAGATGGGATATTTGGGCTCTCATCAAAGGGATAAGGAATAAACCCAACAAGAGTCTCTCAAGAGAAGAGATAAAAAAGAAAATAGGACAGAAGAAACATCATGGAGGCACACCTTAGGTCCAAAGACAGACTGTTGTACATAGCAAACCCACCAGCGCCAGGCTCTATGTTAAGCGCTTCATGTGCACTGTTTCACTGAATCACCCATGCAGTGGGTGCAACAGGCTTGTTACAGATGGGTAAACTGAGGCCGAGAGAAGTTGAGCAGCTTACCCAAGGGTCATAGCTAGTTAGCAACGACACCAGGATTGAAATCCAGGCAGTCTGCCTTGTAAATTATTCCCCAACCTTTTTTTTTTTTTAATTGAAGTGTATGATGATTTACAATGCTGTGTTAGTTTCTGGTGTACAGCAAAGTGATTCAGTTATGTATATGTGTGTGTATATATAATATATATATATGCAAGCATGTTCAGTCATGTCCGACTCTTTGCGACCATGTTAAACTGTAGGCCTGCCAGACTCCTTTGTCCGTGGAACTTTCCAGGCAAGAATACTGGAGTAGGTTTCTATTTCCTTTTCCAGGGGATCTTCCCGACCCAGTGATTGAACCCATGTCTCTTGTGCCTCATGCACTGCTCTTTATTGCTGAGCCACTGGGAATTTCTCATGCATGTGTGTATACATATATATATATATATATTCTTTTTCATATTCTTTTCCATTGTGATTTATTACAAGATGGTTATTCTTTTATATTTTGTGTTCTTTTCTATTTCCTACTATGGTTAATATAGTTCCCTGTGCTGTACAGTAGGTCCTTGTCTGTTCTCAGGCTTTGCCCTCTGTTCTCTTTTCTCACAGGGAAACTGTCTCCCCAGGCAGCTCCTAAGGCTCTAATTGTCATCTATATTCCTGTGACTCACAAGTCTGTCTGCCCAGCTCCCAGGTCTGACCTAAGTTTCAGATCCATGGGTCCATCAGCCTTCCTAACCCACCTCAAGTTTAACGTGTCCAAGGATCAATTCTCATTTAGCCTAAACCTGCTCTAACCCACTTCCCAAGGGGCACCTCCGCCATCCACCCCGCTGCAGAACCTGGCCACTGCCTGAGCTCTTCTCCCCTCAGCCCTGACATCCAAGTCACAGCCTTGGTCCCTGCCACACAACTCTTTCTTCGTGTGTGTCTGCACCAGGTATTAGTTGCAGGATTTCCAGTCTTCATTGTAGCATGCTGGATCTTGAGTTGCAGCGTGGGGATCTAGTTCCCTGACCAGGGGTTGAACCCCAGCCCCCTGCATTGAGGGCACAGAGTCTTAGCTGCTGGACAACCAGGGAGGTTCCCTCCCACACAACTCTTGCTATTATCAATTTTCTCCTTCCACTATGTAACCAGTCCAGGACCCTCACTAGAACAACTGTGCCCCACATGCTCCATCTCCTGGTCTCTAGTCCTGCCTCCTCGCATCCATCTGCCCTGCGTGCTGGGAGGTCTAAAACTCACATATGACGGTGCTCCCCTGCCTCATAGCTCTGAACTGCTGCCCACTGTTCCCAGGATAAAGGCTCTCCTCTTTAATTCTGTTGCCTTTCCCAGGTCAGCTCCTCTTGCTTTTCCTCCCTGCTGTCTGCTGTTTTCACTAAGCTACTTTCTGTTAGTCCAAACATTAGGGTCTCTCTGAATGCCAGGCCTCCAGGTGGGCTATTCCCTCTGCCTGGAACACTCTTCCCTTATGTGTTTGGTAGACTTCTGCTTGGACTTCATTGTTCGTTCAGAAGTTCCAAGTCACAACTAGGATGTCCACCTGAAACCAAGTCCCTCTAAACCGAGTTCATGATTAATATCTCTATCCAAAACTTTATTCCCTTTCTCATCATCTCGGACCTCTGTCCTGTGCTAACTGAACACTAGTAAGCCAAAGTCAGATGACTGAAATTGCTGTTGATAACATTGTTAATGTACTAAAGTTGCTATTAGAGATATCATCATTAACATAAAAACTCATGTTGTTTCTCCAGGGCAAGTTGAGCTAACAGATGTCCCCCGCCCCACCCCCAGCCTTAACTATGGGACCATCTGGTTGAAGAACCATAATCAAAGATACTTTGGCTCCCGAAACAACAATTAACGAATGTCGCAAGACAGTGATTAATCCCAGCCTCTTCATTCCTCCTCTTTAAAAACCCTAACTCATAGACTAAGGTGAAGTAGATCTGAGGTTTGTCTCCCACTCCCTTGCTTAGAACCTGCAATAAATGCTGTGTTTTCCTTCACCAAGTGAACAACAACAAAAATTCTTGCCCACCATCAAGCCATCAGCCACTGCAGCTGCCCTCCATGTACACCCTGAGGGGCACTCCGGATGGAGAGAAACAAGATACTGGCCCTAGATAATTAAGATGCATATCAAAGGTCAATGAGCCCAGACTCTTGCATCTTCCCACACACTAAAATCATTAACTTGAGATGTCTGTTTTTTGTGACTAGCAGTTATCTTCTGATGTTTGACTACATTTTTTGCAGCAAAAACTCCTATGTATCCTGGCTCCTAATGGCAGAAAGTGAAGAGGAACTAAAAAGCCTCTTGATGAAAGTGAAAGAGGACAGTGAAAAAGCTGGCTTTAAAACTCAACATTTAGAAAACTAAGATCATGGCATCTGGTCCTATCATTTCATGGCAAACAGATGGGGAAAGAATGGAAACGGTGGCAGATTTTATTTTCTTGGGCTCCCAAATCACTGCAGCAGTGACGCTTGCCCCTTGGGAAAAGCTATGACAAATCTAGACAGCATTCTAAAAAGAAGAGACATAACTTGGCTGACAAAAGTCTGTACAGTCAAAACTATGGTTTTTCTAGTAGTCATGTATGGATGTGAGAGTTGTGATGTAGGAGATAGATAGGCTGCAGGTTAGATATTTACAGCTGGCCTCCTGTTTGCATTTCATAGGGCACCAAGAAGTAGGCTTCAGGCTGGGTACTTAGAACTGTTAGCATTTTCTGAGACAAGAGATAGGTGGGCTCCAGTTAAGACATTTTCAATCAGACTTCTCTTTGCCCTCTGAAATGCAAGGAACAGCATAAACAGGGTAAATAGGCCAGTGTTTCTCTCTTGTAAGCACCTTCAGGTAATAGTCATGGCAAGGACAAAGAGGAGCAAAACCCTGTTTCAGTAAAGGATTAAGGGATCTCCCTCCCCCCTCTTTTGGGACAAGGGAGACTAAAAAGGCTCAGAAAGGCTCCTTGTGGGCCAAAAGGCAGAGGATAACACCAGGCCATAATGAGTCTTGCTCCTCTCAGAAAATCCATCTTGGCTGAGGGGTGCCTGTGCGCCCAAGGGAGGGTCCCAAGGTAGGTCAGCTGAGGAAAAAGAAACCACATAATTGGCCTGAATGGAAACAAAGACCCGGAAGAACTGAGCTATATAACCTCTTTACTGCATTCCTCCTCACTAGAGTGGACACCCACACCCTTTCTCTCTGGGTGTGCATCTCTGCCTGTCTTCTGTTTTAACTAAACAAACCATTTCTCTGTGTGCTCTCCCACTTGCTATTATGCTGCATTCATAGTTCTTGCCTCTGTGATAAATGCATTTTTTCACCGGGGGCAAAGATCCAGGGAAAAATAGCTTCTAGGCTCTAGCCCTTGCTGGTCTGGTGGGTAGGATTTCTGGTTCTCATCCAGGCCACTCATGTTCAGTTCCTGGGCAGGGAATTAAGATCTCACTTCACACCACACTCACTGCTGCCTCGCCTAAATCAGCTGGACCATAAAGAAGGCTGAGCGCTGAAAAACTGATGCTTTTGAATTGTGGTGCTGCAGAAGACTGTTGAGACTCCCTTGGACAGCAAGAAGATCAAACCAGTCAGTCCTAAAGGAAATCAACCCTGAATATTATTGTAAGGACTGGTGCTGAAGCATCAATATTTTGGCCACCTGATGTGAAGAGCCAACTTATTGGAAAAGACCCTGATGCTGGGAATGATTAAAGGCAAAAGGAGAAGGGGGAAGCAGAGGATAAGATGGTTAGATAGCATTACCAACTCAATGGACATGAATTTGAGCAAACATGGATTGCTGCAGTCCATGGGGTTGCAAAGAGTTGGACCCGACTTAGCAACTGAACAGAACATCCTGGCTTCACCCTTATCTCTTTGGAACAATTTGTCAGAGCTATCTGAGAGGTTGTATACTGGTCTACAGCACTCAGTAATGTCCCCAAATAAAACATAATTCTCAACTTTTAGGTTGTGCTTTTTTTCAGCAACCACAACTCCTCAGTAAATTGGCTGTGCTCCACCTCAGCAAATGGAGTTCAGTTCCCTAAGCTCTCCTCCAGAAGCCTTGTCTGATACCACCCCCTCCAAGTCTCCAACCTCACAGTATTATCTTCCCCACCTCCACCCCTCCACTTAGCAGTCCCCCTATTACTGAAAGGTATGTGGGGGGGGGTCTGGTTTCTTGCCAGTCAGAAGCCAATAAACAGGCCAGGTTGGTGGAAAGGAAAGTTTCTTTATTTCAGATGCCGGCAACTGGGGCGGGGAGGGGAGAGGACATTCATCCAAAGGCCGACTCCCCCCACCCCCCACCATAAGCAGGAGGTGAGAGCTTTTATAGACAGAGTGAGGAGGGACACTGCACTTTTGCCGACAAAGGTCCATCGAGTCAAAGCTATGACTTCCGGTAGGCATGTATGGATATGAGAGTTGGACCATAAAGAAAGGTAAGCACTAAAGAAATGATGCTTTTGAACTGTGGTGTTGGAGAAGACTCTTGAGAGTCCCTTGGACTGCAAGGAGATCCAACCAGTCCATCCTAAAGGAAATCAGCCCAGAATTTTCATTGGAAGGACTGATGCCGAAGCTGAAACTCCAATACGTTTGCCATCTTACATGAAGAACTGACTCATTGGAAAAGACCCTGATGCTGGGAAAGATTGAAGATGGAAGGAGACGGGGATAACAGTGGATGAGATGGTTGGATGGCATCGCCGACTCAATGGACATAAGTTTGAGTAAACTCTGGGATTTGGTGATGGACAGGGAGTCCTGGCATGCTGCAGTCCATGGGGTCTCAAAGAGTGGGATATGACTGATTGTCTGAACTGATGACAAGAAGAAATGTTTTTAAAAACAAAAGTATTAGACAGATAGAAAACAAAGATTGAAGAGATTCTTTGCAATTTATAGACCTTCATTGGAAACAAAAGTCACACACTTTCTCTACGAAATGTTTTAGAATTTTATGAAGACTTTTCCCAGTGACTTTATTCTGGTGGCTAGTTCACATCAAGAAGCAGTGTGTTACTGTGGAAGGAGCCAGATCTAAATATTATAAAGTAATTAACCTCCAGTTAAAATAAATAAATTTATATTAAAAAAAAAACCACAAAGCTATGACTTCCGGTAGGCATGTATGGATATGAGAGTTGGACCATAAAGAAAGGTAAGCACTAAAGAAATGATGCTTTTGAACTGTGGTGTTGGAGAAGACTCTTGAGAGTCCCTTGGACTGCAAGGAGATCCAACCAGTCCATCCTAAAGGAAATCAGTCCTGAATATTCATTGGAAGGACTGATGCTGAAGCTGGAGCTCCATTACTTTAGCCACCTGATGCAAAGAGCTGACTCATTGAAAAAGACCCTGATGCTGGGAAAGACTGAAGGCAGGAGAAGGGGATGACAGAGGATGAGACGGACATGAGTTTGAGCAAGCTCCAGGAGTTGGTGATAGACAGGGAAGCTTGGCCTGCTGCAGTTCCTGGGGTCACAAAGAGTCAGACATGACTGAGCGACTGAACTGGCTGACTGAGGAGCAGGGCCTACACGCAGAAACAGCAAAGTCATCTCTGACAGTCATCTTCAAATTGGTCATCAGTGGTCTGACCAGTATCATCTTGATTGTTTTAGGTACAAGTAATCTTCAGTTCCAGGGTCCATTTGTTCCCATTTCTTCGTGGTCAGTTCTCAGAATTGTGGCAGCTCATGTCCTGGGTTCAGCCTGGTCATCACGTAGTTAACCTCTTTACCCGGTGTTTTAGTATCTATAAGACAGCTCACAGAATATGGCTCCAAACATTTTCTATAGCCCTGTAGAAGAAATTAAAGGTCCTTGACTATGCTTAATGAGTACATTATCTGGTCTCTCTTGACGGTTTTCCTTTGTTTCAGCATTTCTCACTTCTGTGATTAAACTCATTTTAGACTCCAGTTTTCCACAGGTCAGAGGCAGGCAGAAGATATGGTGTGTGTGTTGGGGGGGTGGGGGCGGGGGCTGGGGAAGGACCAGGAGAGTCCCGCTCCGTTTCATCCCCACCTAAGTCTTCCTGGGGTACTGGTCATCCAGTCTCGAAGATGAGGGACTGCTCAGGACTTAGTACATGTTTGAATGGAAGAGAATGGAAGTAACTTTTATGAAGCCACAGAGTCCAAGAGAGTGACAAAGCCAGAATGGGAATCTTTCATGCGTGCTACCCTTATCCCACTGATTTTTAATTCCCAGCGTCAAAGGCCACGGAGCTGACATTTTTAAGGAGCGCTAGCTACTCCAGTGTTCTTGCCTGGAGAATTCCCCGGGACGGGGGAGCCTTGTGGGCTGCCGTCTATGGGGTCGCACAGAGTCAGACACAACTGAAGCGATTTAGCAGCAGCAGCAGCTTCCATCTGAGGAAGGTGGCTAGCACAGCCGGAGGGACATGAGCCCCTCCCCCAAAGCCTTCAGGTCCGCAAGGACAAGGGAAATCCAGTCTCGGCTCCTTCCCAAGGGAGTATTTAGGTCGAACTGGCCTTTCCCCACGTCCCTAGCCCACCCTTGACTACTATACAGGTTTCGGGTAGCCTAGGCAGATTCCTGGCCCCGGCCACACGCGGGAGCCCAGCAGATCCCAGCCCGAGGAGGCCCCACGCCGTGCGCCCTCCCTCCGCCCCTACCCCCCGCCAGGGCCCCGGCCGTGGGCCCCTCCTTCCCCGCCCGGAGCTCGCCCCGCCTCCCTCGCTCCGCGGCGCGTCTCCTGGTCCCGGCCCCCGCCGGCTCCACCCCCGGCCCGCGCCTCAGGGCCGGCGCTCTCCCTCTCGCCCGCCCCAGCCCGCCCCCGCGCTGGATGTTCGCTTTCGCAGCCTTCGGCCAGCGGAACCTGTTTGCAGCTACCGGCAGCGGGGCGAAGGGCCTGGCCGGAAGGTTAGCCATGGAGGCGGCGGCGCGGAGGCGGCACCCGGGAGCGGCGGGCGGCCCCGGCGCGCAGCCGGGCGCCTCCTTCCTGCAGGCCAGGTGGGCGCGCGCCGGCGGGCG
Organism: Oryx dammah; assembly: GCF_014754425.2. Lineage (NCBI taxonomy): Eukaryota > Metazoa > Chordata > Mammalia > Artiodactyla > Bovidae > Oryx > Oryx dammah. The sequence continues at coordinate 85,761,219 of NW_024070210.1, forward strand.
GAGCGGAACCGCGGCCCCGCCACGTGATCGGGCGGGCGCGGGGTCCGGGCCGCGGGCCGCGGACCGCGGGTGGGTCTTCCCAGCGCTACGCCTGCAGCTGTTCCCTCGCCCACTCGTTTGAGCCACGCCTCCGCGGCTTCCTGGGGGAGCCCCGGGACCCAGGGAGTCTCAGCCACGGCGATCAGCGGCCCTCGTGGCCCGGCTGGCTCCGGGACGATTGCTCATCTGGGATCCAAGAAACTCGGGATGGGGGCGGTGGCGGCGAGCGCAGAGGACACTGCTATTCACTAGGGACCCCAAAGCGCCTGCAAGTCCCGGGCACCAACCCAAGTTCTCAGAGTCCTTCTAACCACGACTAGAATTTGGATTCTGGTGTTAACGGGAGGCTCACTCCTTGCCCCGAGGAACCCAGAATGTTGGGAATGCTGATAGAAGAGACAGCGAAGTGTGGAAACTCCCCTCCAGAGAATGAACGAGGAAGGGCTTTACCGACACTGTTGCTGTTCCCTTCTCGCAGCAAGGGGAAGTTACTGATTTATGTATTGATAGTTGAGGCCAGGCGCTTGGGACGGAGGAAAAGGTACAGAAGCCACCTTTTAATCTTCTACTTCACTCTATCTTCATCCCTTTTTACAGTCACAGACATTCAGTGCATAGAGCAGGCATTCATTAAGCATCTCTGGTGTGCCCCAGCGCTGTGCCAGGGGTGGGTAAAGTGAAGCCCGGAGGGCCCCACAGTCCAGTAGGACCCGGGAGGAACAGAGGCCAGGAGTTGAGAGATCGACTTGGAGGGCTTCCTGGAGGAAGTGGCGCTTAAGCTGCATGTCAGAGTACTCGGTAGGTGACACGGGAATAAAGGCTATTTCAGCTCCTGGAAAGCTTGGGAAAGGCAAGCAGTGCAGTTTTGCTGGCACTTTCTGTGTGTACAGTGGCAAGAGGAATATAGACTGTGAAGGGCCTTTAATAGCAGCAGAACTGGGACCAGAGGGAGAGCCTAGAGTGCAAAAAAAATTTAAGGAGAAGCTCACTCTTGGGACACTGGTGCTCAAAAGTCCTCTATGGCCCACCTGTGCCTCCTTAAATATTGGGTCCTACGTGTCTCACTTTCCTCACCCTAGTTCCTGTCCTAAATGGCCGGTTAAGGGTGCAGCTTTTGTTCTGTAGGGCACAGGGGAGCCATGGAAGATTTTCCAGCACTAGTGTGCTCGGAGTCAGTTTTAGGAAGTTTGTGGTATGATTTGGGATAAGGGAGGAAATCTGAGAGACTCGGCTGAGAGTAGCTCTTCCTCCTGCTGCTAAAGCACTTCTGGGTTCTGGCTCCCCTACAAGGTGGGAGTCCTTGCCTTGAACTGTGGCAGTCCAGTTAGAGCCTCTGAGCATCAGATGTGGTCACCACTTTACTTGCACGGTGTTTCCACATGCAGTGCCTTACTCAGGCTTTTCATATTTTGTTATGTGCAAACCGAGACCTGGAGAGGTTACATCATTTGCTGGCAAGAACCAGGGCTTAAACCTAGGGCTTGTGGTTTCTGTTCTTATTGCTCCACTCTGGCAGCTCAGGGCTGATGTCCCTCTCTACTCCTGCATGAGCTCCCCACCAACCAGGATGCTCCTGGGGATTGCATAAGGGGCTGGCTCTCTTCCAGGGTGTCTCTGCCCACCTCCCCCGCTTATTGCCCCCCTGTTCTCAGTCTCATTGCTGCATAACAGTAGGCAGAATCACCCTGTCCAACTCCTAGGATGCTTGGATTTCCTCTGCTCCATCCATGCTTTGCTTACACACCTCTAGTGACGAAGTGCTCACTCCCTTTTCCAGTTTTCATGTGTTCTGTTAACAGTTTTTTGTATTATAATCAAAGTAGTACATGCCCATGATTAAATAAAATTGCACAGACCGGCTTAGAGTAAAAAGCAGTGGTTCTTTTTCCACCTCTCCCTAGTACCAGAGACGACCATGTTAGCTTCTTTTAGCTGTTTCTATCAGAATTAAATTCATATTTCTAAATAATAGTAACAAATACTACATACATACCACGTTCTGTGGACCAGGCCCTACTCTTAAGTTTCTGCATTGAAAAAGGTTTTTGCGTAATTTGACCACAACTTTTTTTTTCCCAACCACAACTCTTGAAGTAGGATATACTATTATCCCCCATTTTACAGATGAGAACATCGAGGCCCAGGAGGTAACTTGCTTATGATTTGCTTAGTAATAGAGCTGGGATATGAACCCAGGCAGGCTCCAGAGTCCACACACAAAAGCTACACTCAACTGCTATTTCTTGGTTTATCAATTTTTAGCCTCTGAAGCTAATGTTGACCTACTAATTATCCTGTTATGATTTGGTTTATTCATACCTCTTCCATCTTCACAAGATAGTTCTTTTTTTTTTTCAAGATAGTTCTTCTTATGACCATTTTTAGTTTTGCTCTTTGTTACCTCTGTAGCCTTAGGAAATATGTAATACCATTATTTCTGTTTTGGTCAACTATAAAGCAGTATCTTTTTTAATAAAGTTTATTTATTTATTGAAGTATAGTTAATTTAAAATAAGGGCAGTATCCTTGATTCCTTCTTAAAAGGATACTGTTAGTCTCCTACCCTTAGTTTTAGCTTTCTTTACTCTTTCCCTAGCTCTTGTCATCTATAGTTTTACTTTCAAGTTGTCAAGGTTGACAGTATTTACCTGCTGTATTTTAACCATAATTTTCTTCCATGTTTTGTTTGTGAATTGACTCTAAACTTTGAAAATCAATATACAATGTTTTTATTCGTTAAGCCATGTAAATATTGTTCCCTACAGAGTCCAGTAAGTTTAAAAGTTACATTTACTTTCTTATACTGTTTTTGTTTTTCCTGGAGTTTCAAATTGCCTTTCCTTTTTTCCTCTTTTTTTTTTTTTTTGCTTTTGTTTTCTCATTTTTTGTTTAAAATTCTCATCATGTCAGGTATTTCACCATTGTGCATATAGAACCAAACTCAGACCCTCTATAGTCCCCACTCATAGGTCCTTGCTTGACTGCACGGTGGCTGAGACACCTTCCTTTTCTGCCAGGCAGTCCTGCAGATACTACTGACTGCTTTGAATATTTCATTTGTATGTTATGCGCTGTATGGTATGTACTCTCCAACTGTCATGGTATCTGTTTTCCCAGATGGTAGGCTTGTAAAGCTGTGGAGGAGAGAAAAGGCCCTCCGTGTCTTGGGTTACCTGCCCTTGTGCTTCCATCGTTCTCAGCAGGAGTTTCTGTTGACTGGGGCCTAGAGCTGGCAGTCTGGGGGCTCCATGTCTGAGGAGTCAGATACTTGGGTTAGCATGAGGATGCTCATCCCCAGGACAGGGCTGGGGGAGAGGATGCCTTCCCTCTCCGTGATCTGCCTCCTGTGCTCAGAGTCCCAGCAAAGAAAACAGACGCTCACCAGTCTTGATTCCCAAGTTGGGTGTCAGCCTTGCACCTGCCCTTTTTCTTTCTGCTCTGCTCAGCCAGGCTGGACTCATGGCAGGGATCCCTGTTGACTGAGGTGCCTCCTGAGGTGGAGGAGGAAACAGTCATCGAGCCCTGACTACATGCTTGGTATCCAAAGCTTCCAGAGACTCACACTAAGTGCGTCCCAGACTTGCAAAATGCCTTTTATTTTCTCTACTGAACATCATGCTCTGAAGGTTTCCAGAACAGAACACTGAGGACCTTTTTTTTTTTTTTTAATGTTTATCTATTTATTTATTTGGCTGCACGAAGTCTTCATTGAGGCACACTGGATCTTCATCACGGAATGTGGGCTCTTTAGTTGTGGCATATGGGATCTCGTTCTCTGACCAGGAATTGAATCTGGGCCCCCTGCATTGGGAGCTCAGAGTCTTAGCCACTGGACCACCAGGGAAGTCCCAACAGTGAAGACTATTTCCTTCTTCCTCATCTAAGCTCTTTAGGCCTGGAGGTTGTCCCTGCCTGCTTTTCGAGGCCTTGCCTTAATGGTCATGAAGGGGAAGGGCACAGTGGGACTTGTGCACCAGTCACTCATTTCGTACTCATCCAGATTGTCCTCACGGTTAGTCGTCTCTGAGTATCTGCCCAGTCTGAAGGCCCGGCAACCCCTCCCTCTCTTCCTTCCACTAGTAAGCCAGACATCTCAGCTCCCTGCAGCGCCTTTCTCACTCCCACCTCCAGGCCTTTGATGCTGGACTCTTGCTGCTTTTCTGCCAACAGGAATCCACCCATCCATGTTTCCAGGCTCCATTCCTTCCTGCAGGCTTTGCATGCTGCTCCAGGCCACACTAGTCCTTCTGTATCTTGATCTCCTGATATATTCTATAGCTGATAGTAATCAGCAGCAGAGTAGCAAACAACTTAGAGTACAGGTCTTAAATCCATATAGACCCCAGTTTGAATTCTGTGCACTTCAGAACTCCTGGGTTGCGGAGTGACAGAAAGTCAATGTGAACTGCAGCACCCTTAGCAAATGGGAATGTCTTGGCTCTTGTGGGCAAACTGTTGCCTTGGGGATGCCTGGAACTGGGGATGTGAACCCTCTTGGGCCCTTTTCTCCTCTTTTTCCCTGCTCTTCTCTGCAGGGCCGCTTCATTCTCATCTGACTGTCCCTTGAGGCTGGTACTTTGGCCACAGGCAGCCCTGGGCTCTCAGGCTCTCATCTTTAGCACCACAGCACAGAAAGGAGGGTGCTCTTTTCAACTGTAGTTAGGAAAGTCCCACTGGGCCATCCTGGGTTTTTGGCCTTCCCTCTGTCTCAGGGAACATCATCTCTCACCAGAAGGAGGAGGGAATGGGAAATAGTCTGACAGAAGGAATAGTTGATGCAGCTTCTTATTAGGGCAGGCAACATTGGTTAAGCCTCAGTTTCCTCGTTTGTAAAATGGGAGGGTAAGAGTCTCCTGGTACTGCCGTGGGCCTTCGATGAGATGGTGCTGGTGACGCTTCTAGAGCATGGCACACGGTAAGTGGGCACTGAGCAGAGGGGGTGGACAGGAAGACTTAGCTGACCTGGACAAACCCACTCCACCCATCCATTCTGCCACCAGAGGATAATGAGATCCCCGACAGCTTGCCTTCCTGGCTCTGAGTTGCTCTAGCAACCCAGTGCGGACCATTCTTGGAATTGGCTGAAAAGGATCCCAGAAAATTACCGAAGCAATAGCAGTGCTGACAGAGGGAACCCTTCACGGTGCCTCTAAGCTCATGTTTGATTAGCCGCTGAAATGGCCAGGTAGGTGCATGCTAAGTCACTTCAGTCATGTCTGACTCTTTGCCACTTCATGGACTGTACAGTCCACCAGGCTCCTCTGTCCGTGGGATTCTCCAGAATACTGGAGTGGGTTGCCATTTCCTTCTGCAGGGGATCTTCCTCACCTAGGGATCAAACTCACATCTTGTCTTGGCAGGCAGATTCTTTACCACTGAGCCACCAGGGAGACCTATGACTATAAGACTAGAGGTTAACAGCAGAAGCTCTGAAACGTCATCATTTGAGGCCACCCACTCCCGTATTCTTGCCTGGAGAATCCCCATGGACAGAGGAGCCTGGCGGGCTATAATCCATGGGGTCGCTCAGAGTCAGACACAGCTGATTACGCACAGCACAGCAGCACTTAACGTCTTGGGCTCAGTTTTTTCACTTGTAAAATGAGGGTAATAGTGTAACCTCAGAGGATTTCTGTGAGGATTAAGAGAGTTAAATGAGATGGTACATGTAAACAGCTGGAGGAGTGCCTGGAATGTAGAAAGTGTTCAGTAAAGCCTAGCTAGCCTCATCCATCGCCATGTTGCATGCCTTTCAGCCACATTTGCATCCTCTGCCCCATCCGATCTCCCCGTCACCTATAGACTTATAGGTGAGAGCCCAACGTGATTGTATCTGTTGAGTATTTTCCTTCTTGAATCCTAGAGAAGCAACTGTCAGGGCAGACAGAGTCCATCTCTGGATCCCTTCCCCCAGGCCCCAGTACTTCGAGCAAAACCTTTTCTTGGAACTTAATCATGTGTTTCCTCCTGCCCACAAATTCCTGTGGCTTGTCCTGGTGGGGAATCTTCCCATGGAGGAGAGGAGGGCTGACTGCTTTCGTTTACTTCTTTCCCAGGCACAGCTCCGTCAAGGCTGACGAGGCTGCTGGCACGGCTCCCTTCCACCTTGACCTCTGGTTCTACTTCACTCTGCAGAACTGGGTTCTGGACTTTGGCCGCCCCATAGCCATGGTGAGTGTGAAGCTGTGGATGGAACCCCCAACCGGCAGTGTGAAGACAGTGTGATCTGAATGAGCAGAGTGACCTCAGATGAGTCCTTGCCACTACCAGTACACTGTGAGAATGCGGTCCCTTAGTTCTGCGGCTGTAACCAGTGTGGCAGCTGCCAGAGAGTGGGGGATCTAAACAGTCATACTGTGACCCCACCACCTGCCCCAGTATCTCACATTCAGGTTTAACCAAAGCACCAATTCAGAATTCAGACAGTGGAGTATGGGAAAGGATCCCACCAGTCTTGCCTGCAGCCTTGGGATAGAATTGTGTTTCCTGGAGGTGAAGAGTATGGGCTGAGTGTGCATGTCATATATGCCTTGAGCCTTGGGTAATTTTTAGTGTCGTCTGGTGAAACCGTCCCCTGCTCTCCAAGGCTACTCCATGCCTCAGTGTACAGTGGTGGCCTCTATGGAGATTAACACTGGAAGAGCACCAAAGCCCCTCACTTGATGAGCAGCTAGACAGCTAGATGGAAAGACAGATAGGTAACAGAAGGTGGGAAAAAATTGAGTGAGGTACCACCATGTACTGAGGTGTTAATTTTTGCATATGGCTGGTAAAAACAACAATATCCAGCACTGAAGCTGACACCTTGTACCTGCTAGTGATATTGCAAAGTAGCAAAGTCCTTTGGGAAAGCAGATGGTCAAGGTGATAACTGGTACTTAGATAGTGCCTAGCAAGATATATTCCTGTACTAAAGGAATAACAATAATTACAGTAAGCTAGAAGTAGCAGTTAAGATCTTTATGTGTTTAAACTTCTTTAGTTCTCCCATCAGTGCTATTGTTAATCTCAGTTTTGTAGATGAGAAGACTTTGGACAGAGAGGGTAAATAACTGGCTCGGGGTCACTCAATCAGCGAGTGAAGGGGCCAGCATCTGCCACCCCCACCCAGGCACTCTGGCCCCAGAGGCCACCCCCCACTTTCGTCATGATTATGTTCAGAACCTTAATATGTTCATCCCGCCTAGCTCAGTACACCCTTTCCTAGAATCTGCCCTGAAGATGTGATCACAGACGAGAGCCTGTGCCAAAGGTGTGCACTGCAGTGTTGCTTACAAGAGCCAAAACCTGGAAGGGACTTGAGTGTCCATCAGGAGGGACTGGGTAAATGAGCTTTGCTCTATGCAGGATAGAGGATGCTGTCTGGGCAGTGAACAGGAATTGTGGGTACTGTAGAGCATCCTGGAAGCTTTAAGGAGAAAACAGATGCCTGCGTGGCATGCATATGAGCTGCCTGCCAGTCAGTAACGGCCCAAACGATCTTATATACGTGGGATCCAAGACTTCACGGGGATGAAGGAAAGCTTCTGGCAGTGGTTTTGGGGAGGAGGTATGGTGGATGCTGAGTCTCCTTTCTGCAGGCTTTTGGTAAGGTTTACAAGCTGTTTTTTAAATGTAGGTGAAAGAAAAGGGACTGACCCAGGAGTCAGGGCACCCAGTCAGGTTTGTAGATGATTTGGGACAAGTCAGTGTCATCTGGGTTTTGGTTCTCTCATCTGTAAGAAGACTGGTTGGACCAGCTGACCTGAGCCCCCTTGCAGCACGAAGGTTCCAGGGGATAAAGGAGCTGCCCATCAAACGGGTGTTCCAGGGAGAGGGGAGATGAGGCTCTCCTCACTCACTAAGACTCAGCCTCGTCTGGCCTAATAGGGCTCCCCGGTGGGGCAAATCACCTCCCGCCATCCTGCCTAAGAGTCGCTGTGGCCACTGTTAGTAAGCCTAAGTGGGCTCAGGAGGAGCATACATCTGAAAAGGTCTAGTGTATACATGAGCTTTTCAGATGTATACGTGACAGTCTCAAATTTTTAATAACTACAAAATAAAACCTTTTACAAGTTATAAAAGTAGTATGTCATGGTTATATAACAAGTGAGTTCATACCCAGTAATATAAAGAAGTATGAGACTCTCCCTTTGCGGTCCCACTTCTGACTGTTTGGGGCGGATCCTTCCACTCCTTTCTCTGCTCATGCAACACATGTGTACGTCCTTTTTTTTCCCCCTCTAACCAAAATGAGATTTTACTTTATACCTTAGTCTACGACTTGCTTGTTTTACTTTAGACTGTTTCACGGATAGCTCTCAGCACATAGGAGGTGTCATCTCTGTTCGTGGTTGCTTAACTTTCTGTAATAAAGATGTGCTGTAGTATATTCCGGTAGTCCTGTTTGGTTGAAGAGTCGGCCTATTTCTGATTCTTTGCAATCACCGAGTGTTTTGGCCAGCTATATATCTTGCTGTAGATAAAGCTATAGCGATGCCCACACAGCAGGTAAGAAAGAGATTGAGACTCTTGTCTCCGGGGAGATGTATTTCTGCAGGTTGGTTTTATCCAGCACAACATTTTTTAATTAAAAGAGATAAACATTTGAAGTTTTGACTGAAATTTATGATCGTTACAGGTGTTCTCCATCAGTAGATTCTAGAGGTACAGTTTGGCAGGGCAGGGATTGGAAGTGTTGTGCTCTTGTATAGGTATTGTCACACGAACCCTGACAAGGCTGGACTCACTGGGGTAGACCAGTAGGAAGAACAAGGGAAGTCCAGAGGAATGGCCCTGGCCTGTCTCGGGGAAGGTAGGAAAGGAAGCACTGAAGCTGCGTTTAGAACTCACTTTTTTCTCCGTTGTTGCAGAAGGTTTAGTTCCGACCTGATTTGGAAGTGGTCCATCTGCTCAGTGGACAGAGCGTTTTTCACACCTGGGTGGTCAGGATTTCTTGTCATCATTCTAAGGAGCCAGATCACTAAGGGTCCATGTAGACCATCTGGGCCACATTTCGTGTTACAGATGGGGAAACTGAGGCAGGAAGAGGGGAGGAACTTGCCCCGGGGTCACCCAGAAAGTTTTTGGCATGCTTGAGTCCCAAAGGATCTTCCAACTCCCAGGCTGGTGGGTACCAAGGGACCTTTACTTAGTATCCACAGGAAGAGGGACACAGGATCAGACTCTGGGTTTGCACCTGCTATGTGACTGGGGACACGTCTACCTTCTCTGGGACTCAGTTTGTCTGGAAATACCTTCACCCCAGTGCTGCCAGGAGGATTCCAGGAGATCACAGAAAGAGCGCAGCATGTGCAGAGGCAGTTCTGAGGGCCGCATGGGTCAGGCCTTGTAAACTGCATTCTCCACTTGCTCCCCAGCTGGTGTTCCCTCTCGAGTGGTTCCCGCTCAACAAGCCCAGCGTGGGGGACTACTTCCACATGGCCTACAACATCATCACGCCCTTCCTCCTGCTCAAGGTACTATCCCAGGCCCCCTCCTCTCCCTCCCTGCCCTCGTTCCTTTCTCTGCACTGCTGCCCAAGCCCTGGGAGTGTCCTGAATCAAGCTGTTCCCTGCCTGACTCTGGGGGCCCAAGGCTATGACAGAGGGGACGTGTCAAGGGCCTGAGGGCCCCAGGGGAGGCAGGGCTGCCTCTGCCTGGGAGGGATGGAGCAGGCTTCCCCAGGGAGGGGCACGTGATTTGGGCCTCCACCGGATGTGCCTGGGGGTGAGCTGGGAGAGACCTTCAGGCGGGAGTATCTGAAAACAAGGCCGGGCTTGAGGAGCCGTGTTTGGGGAGGCTGAGGCAGAAGGAGTGGCTGGGTTGCTCAGGGAGAGGTCAGGGACCAGTTGGGCAGGCAGGTGGGGGCCGGAGGCAAGGAGGGCAACAATGGAGGGTGAACTCTCTCCTTCGGACCGAGAGCCCTGACTTTGAGACACCACTGGGAACAGAGAGATGTCTCCTAGAGGGCTCTCTGCTCTGCTGGCTTTGCATTTTGCCAAGTAAAAGCTCTTAAAACTACTGCCATTTACTATCCCCATCCTTTTGTTTTTAGAGAGACATTTCCAAACTTCCTTGGTGGCTCAGACGGTAAAGTGTCTGCCTACAATGCGGGAGACCCAGGTTCAGTCCCTGGGTCGGGAAGATCTCCTGGAGGAGGAAATGGCAACCCACTCCAGTATTCTTGCCTGGAAAATCCCATGGATGGAAGAGCCTGGTAGGCTACAGTCCATGGGGTTGTAAAGAGTCGGACACGGCTGAGTGACTTCATTTTCTTTCTTTCAAAGTAGGGAAGGTGTAATCTCTGAATTCGAAGGGGTCTTTAGTTAAATAACAGTTTCAGAAACACCTGCCCCACATTTTTGTTGGCGTGGCTCAGTTGCTCAGAAATGGGAGCAGCCCAGCCTCAACAGTCCAGCCCAGTCACCCTTAAGCAGAACTAGGGGTGGTGGGAGGTCAGGGCCTGGCTTGCCTCTGTGGAAGGCCTGGCTGTCATCTCCAGCAGGGTATATGGGTGTGTTTGACCTTGGGCAATGAGCTGGCCCCTCGGAGTGTGTTTCCTCTTGGGCCGAAGAGGGTGCTCTTCCCAGCACCTGCTGGGTTCACAGGGATCATGTAAGATGATGGAGGCTGGACTGACTCCCCTAAAGGGAACCCGTGTGAGAGGGGCTTTCCAGCTGGTGGCATCCATCCCACTCCGGGTGTGAGGGGAGCAAGCAAAGGGTGTCTCCGGTGGTGATGGCGTTGGGGGTCATGCTGTGGGGCCTCCTTCTGACCTCAGCTCATCGAGCGGTGCCCCCGCACCTTGCCACGCTCCCTAATATACGTTAGCATCATCACCTTCATCATGGGGGCCAGCATCCACCTGGTGGGTGACTCGGTGAACCACCGCCTGATCTTCAGTGGCTACCAGAACCATCTGTCGGTCCGTGAGAACCCCATCATCAAGAATCTCAAACCAGAGACGCTGGTGAGCCCCCACCTCCACTGTGCGGTCTGTCCTAGAGGCCAAAGACATTGCCGACCCATCACAGGTGCCCCAGAGAGAGCACGTCGCCCCCCCCAGCACCCCCCAACCCCCAGCCAGGATGCCCCCACCCAGATCCCCTCCTCCCCACAGGGAGGGACTGGGGGCAGTTGAGGGAGGCATGGGCAGGCAGGGGGAGGGTAGCCGGGGGCTGCGCGGCCCGACACCCTTCCTGAAGCCCCACCCTCTCTGCCCCCCGCCTGGCGTCTGCTGCCCCCTAGATCGACTCCTTTGAGCTGCTCTACTACTACGATGAGTACCTGGGCCACTCCATGTGGTGAGTGATGGGGCCCATGGCCCTGGCCAGCTCTGGCGCTGGCCGTGGTGGCGCTGAACAAGGAGCCCCCGGGGTCTCGAAGTGTCCAGCCCAGCCACTGGAATGGCGTGCTCTTCCCCAGCGGGGGGCGCTGTCGCTCCTCTGGCTCTCGCCTCGCCGCCTTCCGTGCCCACCGGCCCGCAGTGTCCGCGGCGGCCACTAGAGGGCAGCGAGCGCCTGTCCTCCCAGGGCCGGGGCTGCAGCGCTGGTAAACAATTCCCTCCACCCTGGGGAGGAGGATGGGGACCCAGAGGCAGGGAGGGAGCTGAGGAGGGCCGGCTGAACCAGGCTGGGGGCGAGGTGGGAGTAGGGGTGCTCCTAGTGCCGCCTCCTCCTCCGAACTCCCCTTGGAGCTCCTTCCTCCCACCCCTTCACCCCACAGTGGAGGAAACCTCACAAATGTGGGCTCAGCCACAGGAGATGCAGGCCGAGCTGCAGGCAGTCGTCTGTTCCAGAGCCCACTTTATCCCAGGATGAGCTGGGGCCGATGGGAGGGGTTTTGCCCCTGGGCTGACAGCTAGTGCCAGAGCCACCCCTGGACGTGGGTGGCCCCACTCCCGAATGAGGTGGGCTCACTCGTGTCACGCGGGCCCTACATTGTCTTTCTGGGTTCTCTTTTGGGGCCTAGAAAGTCAGGGTGTCCTTGCACAGACAGGCCTCTTGCCAGTTCTCCCTGGCCTGTGCCGGGAGACCCTTCCCATGGAAGGCTGGGGAAGGGAGGAGGAGAGATAAACAGGGGCCTGGAGAAATGAAAGGGCAGGACGCAGAGGGTGTGGGGGCCACTGAGGGGAAGGTGGGGAAGGAGATGAGTTGGGGTGGGAATAGAAAGGGGGTGTTGTGCGAGCTGGCACAGGCGTGTGGGGAACAGCATGTGTTTGTGGAGAGGAGAGAGGGTGGTATTTGGGTGAGCTGTGCGCAGAAGCGGGTGAGGCTGGGGGCCAAGTGTGAGTGAAGGAGCTTCACGGAGCTCCTGGGAGGCCCCCAGCAGTTGCTGTTCCTCCCCTCGCCCCTTTTTTCCCCCAGATTGGGACCTCGGGCCTCTCCCTCCTCAGCCCTGCTGGGTGCACCCTTTCCCAGGGCAGTGAGGGGCTGGGGGCTGCTGGTCTTGGGGTGAGTGTGTAGGGCAGAGAGAGTGAGAGACATGGGCACACATGGGGAGTGAGTGAGGTGGCAGGAGGTCGCCCCCACCCCCCTGCCCATGGCTCAGATCTGCAGGCCTCATCTTCCTTCCTAGACCCCCTGCCCGGGGGAGAGGCTGGGGGTGCCCTCACCCAAATGACTTGAGACCGCACAGGGTGGTGCAGGCAGCCAGTCCTAGGACGGTCGGGGCGGGCTGGCCAGGCGGGCGGCCGCGCAGCTGAGCACCGGCTCCCCTGTTGCAGGTACGTCCCCTTCTTCCTTATCCTCTTCATGTACTTCAGCGGCTGCTTTACTCCCACCAAAGCTGAGAGCTCAATGCCAGGGGCAGCCCTGCTCCTGGTGGTGCCCAGCGGCCTGTACTACTGGTGAGTGGATGGCGGACCTGGAGTGGCAGGGAGGGGGCCCCTTAGCGATCCAGTCAGTGAACATGTTCTTCCGACCGCAGAGCTGCTGTGTGAGCCCTGTGAGACTCCCTGTTGGGGTCCCTGCTCCCTCCTCTTCAGTGGGGACTGGGACAGTGCCTCCTGGCGGCCGCTCCGTGACCAGGAAGGCGGGCCTGAGTGTGGCCTCTACACTCAGAGAGTAACCTCAGGGCCCATAGAATCCACGTCGAAGCATAATTTCTGTGTGTGCTTAGTTGCTGAGTCGTTCCAACTCTTTGTGTGCCCGTGGACTGCAGCCCACCAGGCTCCCCTGTCCGTAGGATTCTCCCAGGCAGGAATACTGGGGTGGGTTGCCATTTCCTTCTCCATGGAATTTTCCCAACCCAGGGATCAAACCTGCATCTCTTGTGTTTTCTGCGTTGCAGGCGGATTCTTCACCCGCTGAGCCAGGGAGGGCTGTAGAGCAGAAGTCTGTAGAGCCTGGCAGGGTGGGAGGGGCGGGGGGCTGAATTTCCCCCTCTGTGAAATGAGGATGATAGCAGGCTGTCTCCCTTTTGGGACATCGTGAGAACCCAGAGGGAGAGAGAGGGGCTCGTAAACCATGAAGCATCACAGAGACGACAAGGATACTTACGGGGGAATTCCATGGTTTCAGGGCTTCCCACCTGGTTTCCTCTTCCCATTCCGGAGGACCAGGCCTCAGCCAGGCTCTTCCCTCTCCTCTGTCACTTCTGCTCTGGAGACAGGCTCCCCAGGGATTGTGGGTGTCCTAGAAAGGGTGGGTGTCCTAGCCCTTTTCTGGGGGGAAGCCTCCAGCCAAATGAAAAAGGCCTCTTCTCCTGGGGCCTTCTCCCCCACCTCCAGGGGCTGCCCCTGGCCAGCAGTAGGGGTTCATGAAGGTGAATCCATATGCCCACTGAGGACAGGATGAGAAAGAATGGGTGACAACCACAGCTGGAGGGAAAGAGGTGAGAAGTGAGAAGAAGCTCAGCCCATTCTTACCCATGGTGTGTCAATGCGGTGGCAGCTACAGGGGGCCATTTACTGAACAATGTGCCTTTACAAGTACAGAGTTCTCATCAGTAACCTCGAGAGCTGGGGCCATTTATGCCCCCTTTATAAGTAAGAAAACAAAGGCTCCAAGATGTCATGTAAATTCCCAAGGTGACCCAGCCACTCAGTTGCAGAGCTGTGCAGTTGCTTGAGTGGGATGGGTCAGCGTGGAGGCAGAGGAGTGGATGAGATAACCTCTGGGAAGCCCTCCAGCAAGTGTCACTGCATTCCTGGCCATATGCCAGGTACTGCCCTGAGAGCTGGAGGGAACCCTGGGGAATGAGACTGTCCCAGCCTTCAAGGAGACAGTCATGACAACCCCATACACTGAAACTGCGTCCCCAAACTCAGATGCCTTTCGGGACTAAACTGGTGATAGAAATGCATCAAGTAGGCATCAAGTGAGGCAGTAGGGAGTGGTGGGGACTGTGGCAAGCTGCGGGACCATGCTGTCTCTGAGCAGCTGCTTTCTCCTCGTCAGTTATTGTCATGTGGGAATACAAACCTAACGTTAGCAGGGAAATCAGAACGCCACGTGGGCAGGTAATCTGTTATTTAAATATTGGCAACAAACTCGACTTTTTGAAAAACAGTAATTCTAGAAGCCAAATCGGAATGCTGTGTACTGACCATGGCTCGGAGTGGAGCCCCTCACTTGACGCGCTCTTCTGACCGGCCGGGAGGGCAGCCTGGTGCTTGGTAGAGGGCAGAACGCTGGGCAGGAGGGGCCCCCACCCCTCACTGCCCGCCTGCCTCCTCAGGTACCTGGTCACCGAGGGCCAGATCTTTGTCCTCTTCATCTTCACCTCCTTTGCCATGCTGGCCCTCGTCCTGCACCAGAAGCGGAAGCGCCTCTTCCTCGACAGCAACGGCCTCTTCCTCTTCCACTCCTTCGCCCTCGCCCTCCTGCTTGTGGCGCTCTGGGTCGCCTGGCTGTGGAATGACCCCGTCCTCAGGAAGAAGTACCCGGGTGTCATCTATGTCCCCGAGCCCTGGGCCTTCTACACCCTCCACGTCAGCAGCCAATACTGAGTCCTGGGCACAGGCCCCTGGTGCTCTGTGGGTGGGAGATGGATGGCTGAGAGTGAGTGTCGGGAGTGTGTGCGTGTGTGCACCCACTGGGGATGGACAGCCGAAGGTGTCTGAGTGTGTGGAGTGTGTGTGTGTGCATCCACTGGGGATGGACGGCCGAAGGTGTCTGAGTGTGAGGAGTGTGTGCATGTGTGCACCCACATGTGTGTAGCCCACAGCTGAGAGTGTGGGTGAGAGTATGCCTGGTGCCTGTGGATAGGGGGTGGGGTGGGGGTGGGGTGTGTGTGTGTGTGTGTGTGGTTAAGTTTCCATTCGGTTTAGCTTTTTTTCGTGATGGGATATAGACCAAGAGCTGGGCCCGGCCTGCCCATGCATGCTGGAGTCGGGCCTTGTCACTCTCACTGCTCAGGGCCGTCTCTTCCTCCTGGGTGTCTCCTGGTAGCCGCAGGGGAGAGGCCTGGGCGGGGCAGAGGTCGGGAGGGAACTTAGCCTGTCCCCTACCACCTGGCTCACCCTCAGACCACCTGACCCTGAGGCCGCAGGGGTTCCCTGAACTTGCTGTGTACTCATTTGCGATGCACCCCTTCCCTGGGCCATGTTTGCAGCAGACAGGCCGACGGGTCCCAAGTCAGCTGTGGGCTGGTTGCCGTCTCCTGTCAGGGCAGCCTTGGGAGGGGTGAATGGTTCCTCCTTGTCCCTGCTTTCTTCAGCCCTGGGAGGGATATGTGCACCCCAGATCCTCACCCCACCGCGGGCTGCGTAGGCTGGGGAGCCAGAGCCAGCCCTCCCCCAACTGCCAGCCTGACCTTGGGGTCTGGCAGTGGCCGTTCCCAGCCACCTTCCTCTCCCGGGAACTCGGTCTCTGTCCCGCCTTCAGGATCGTGGCACCTGCTTCGTTCACCTGCCCAAGGTTTCTGAGCGGCCGCTGAAGGCAGAGTTCTCAGGTACTTGCACTCACTAGAGGCAGACATCGTGGGGCTCTCGTCAGTGTGTCTCAGCCTGAATCGACACCTGCTGCCAGCGGCCCTGCTCCCAGGAAAGGGGACCTTGTTCTGGCAAGACGCCCCGCACCCCAGCACCAGGGCCAGGCACGCAGCCTTGCTTCCTGGCATTGCTGGCCTGCATGCTTGCGAGGGGCTCAGGGGGGCTGCCTCGCCTTCCCTGCCCTCCCCCTCCTCTCCTGTGCTCCCAGGGACTCTGCCTCAAATCCTCCCTTCATGTAGGGGTCCCCCAGCCCCGGTCAGTCCCTGGCAGCTGGCAGCATCAGGGGCGAGCAGTGCGAATAAAGGCAGTGTGGAGCCAAGCCCCACTGGCTGCTGCTGCTTCCTTGGGGTGTGAATTTGGGAGGCAGGAGGAGGAGGGACCCTGGAGCAGGGGAGTGGCTGGTCTGAGGCCTGGCAGGAGCCCTGGGCTCACCCCAAGGGCCTGCTCGGCCCTGTCTGGCTGAAAGCAGGTGCTGCCACTGCCCCCTGGCCATCTGTGCCACTCAGGATCCTGAGTTTGGGGGTCCCAGCTCTCTTTGGAGGAGGCTGAGGGTTGTGGGGCTGGGGCCAGCAGAGTGTCTGCAGATGGAGCCCCCAAGCTGTGCTGCTAGCGCCTTCTAGAAACTGAAGCAGAGAGGGTGTCCTTTGGGCGGAGGTGGGGGCAGGTTTTTGGGGGGCTGGCACTTAGCCTTGGGCAAGTCGCATGACCCCTGGAGGCCTCAGCCCTTGATTTTTGAGGGTCTCTGCCTCACCACCCAACCACCAGAGGCTTTATGGTCTCCCGTTCCTAGAACCCACAAGACATCTACACTGGGTAGGAGACGCACAATCGTAGGCTGTACTGTGATGAGAAAAACAGCTTTTAAGGAAAGCAGCTTTGTTCTTCAGAGTTGCTGCTGAGGCATTTTACAGTGTGGTAACCCTCCTCACTGCACAAAAAGACTATACACAAAAGATCTTCATGACCAAGATGACCATGATGGTGTGATCACTCACCTAGAGCCAGACATCCTGGAATGTGAAGTCAAGTGGGCCTTAGAAAGCATCACGATGAACAAAGCTAGTGGAGGTGATGGAATTCCAGTGGAGCTATTTCAAATCCTGAAAGATGATGCTATGAAAGTGCTGCACTCAATATGCCAGCCAATTTGGAAAACTCAGCAGTGGCCACAGGACTAGAAAAGGTCAGTTTTCATTCCAATCCCAAACAAGGGCAATGCCAAAGAATGCTCAAACTACTGCACAGTTGCACTCATCTCACATGCTAGTCAAGTAATGCTCAAAATTCTGCAAGTACGTGAACCGTGAACTTCCAGATGTTCAAGCTGGTTTTAGAAAAGGCAGAGGAACCAGAGATCAAATTGCCAACATCCACTGGATCATCAAAAAAGGAAGAGTTCCAGAAAAACATCTATTTCTGCTTTATTGACTATGCCAAAGCCTTTGACTGTGTCACAATAAACTGTGGAAAATTCTGAAAGAGATGGGAATACCAGGCCACCTGACCTGCCTCTTGAAAAACCTATATGCAGGTCAGGAAGCAACAGTTAGAACTGGACATGGAACAACAGACTGGTTCCAAATAGGGAAAGGAGTATGTCAAGACTGTATATTGTCAACCTGCTTATTTAACTTCTGTGCAGAGTACATCATGAGAAACGCTGGGTGGAAGAAGCACAAGCTGGAATCAGGATTGCCGGGAGGAATATCAATAACCTCAGATACGCAGATGACACCACCCTTATGGCAGAAAGTGAAGAGGAACTAAAAAGCCTCCTGATGAAAGTGAAAGAGGAGAGTGAAAAAGTTGGCTTAAAGCTCAACATTCAGAAAACGAAAATCATGGCATCTGGCCCCATCACTTCATGGGGAATAGATGGGGAAACAGTGGAAACAGTGTCAGACTTTATTTTGGGGGGCTCCAAAATCACTGCAGATTGTGATTGCAGCCATGAAATTAAAAGACACTCCTTGGAAGAAAAGTTATGACCAACCTAGATAGCATATTGAAAAGCAGAGACATTACATTGCCTACAAAGGTCTGTCTAGTCAAGGCTATGGTTTTTCTAGTGGTCACGTATGGATGTGAGAGTTGGACTGTGAAGAAAGCTGAGCGCCAAAGAATTGATGCTTTTGAACTGTGGTGTTGGAGAAGACTCGAGAGAGAGCCAGGGACTGCGAGGAGATCCAACCAGTCCATTCAAAGGAGATCAACCCTGGAATTTCTTTGGAAGGACTGATGCTGAAGCTGAAACTCCAGTACTTTGGCCACCTCATGCGAAGAGTTGACTCATTGGAAAAGACTCTGATGCTGGGAGGGATTGGGGGCAGGAGGAGAAGGGGACGACCCAGGATGAGATGGCTGGATGGCATCACGGACTCGATGGACGTGAGTCTGAGTGAACTCCAGGAGATGGTGATGGCCAGGGTGGCCTGGTGTGCTGCGATTCATGGGGTCGCAAAGAGTCGGACACAACTGAGCAACTGAACTGAACTGAACCCTCTTCACGTCCAGAGTGTAGACGTGAAGACTGGAGTTTAGGATACCTGCCGCAAGTCCCTGCTTTGCTTTTCCCAGGCACCTTTTACACCCATGAGAAGTCAGTGACATCTGCCCCCACCGCCTTGGGAGTAACAGATGCCTGCTGTCCTGCTCAATAGCTCCTGCTCAGGCCCTGGGAGGAGGATGGCCCTTCTCGCTCGCTGGGCCCCCTGGCTTCCGTGATCTGAAATAATGAATTTTGTGATTTCACCTTCTTGGTGGGGATGTATAGAAACTTATTTAGTTGCTAAGTTGTGTCCTACTCTGCAACCCCATGGACTGTATCCTGTCAGGCTCTTCTGTCCACGGGATTTTCTGGGCAAGAATACTGGAGTGGGTAGCCATTTCCTTCTCCAAGGGACCCTCCAGGTGATCTTCCTGACCCAGAGATTGAACCCGCATCTCTTGCGTCTCCTGCATTGGCAAGGAAGCCCAGCCCAACTGCCTTCAATCAGAAGGACTCCATGGGTTCCACTTCCCCAGAGTGGGAGCTGGATGCTGAAGGTGCTGCCTGCCGCCCCCCCTCACTCAGCAGGTCACAATCTGCACAATCTTAATTGAGTAAGCCAGCTCCAGCCTTGGCCTCTCAAAGCACAAGGGCCCCCACCTCCCCAGTAACCTCAGTTCTCCCCTACGTTGATTCCGTGTTTCCTCCAAACCCTGTCCCAGGCCCGTTCTCCATACAAGGACTTAATGGATATCACCTAAGTGGGCGCACATCTGATTGTGGGGTCTGAGGCTTACACAGTTTTGAGTATGCTTGATAAGAAAACTTCTAAAAAATTGAATAAAATTGATAGAATATTTAGAATGGAAAAGATATCAGCTAATTATTGGAGCCTTGGAGATTCCTATCCCTCTTGACTGAGATCTCTTTGGGAAGTTTCCTTAAATGTTTCCCAAGAAATACAGGAGAGGCTGGCCTTGAAAGGCTTGGCACACTGATAGGTGGGTCTGGGGTGATCGCGCTGGTGGACAGCAGTGACTGGCCTGTATCCGACAGCATCTGGATAAATCCAGTGAAACCACAAGAGGGCTTATGGGGAAAGCACTGCAATAGCGACCAAGGAAACCAGTTTATGGGCCATGAGACTCAGGAGCTGGCCTGTAAAAGATGACATAGACACTGGCATTTCCACCAGCCCTACAGCCCTCCTCTCCTGCTGCCGGGCTAAGCGGAGGATGGATGGACTACTTACTTAACTAGCAAGTGAGACAGGAAATCTGCTCTCTGACATGTGAACTAGGAGGCTAACTTGAGCCTTCCACATTATAACTGAATATGCCAGGAGCAATCGACCCAGAGACTACACCATGGTAACCCCAAAGCAACTAGTCAGCACCATCCAAGTCCAGCTGTTTTTGTCCTGACCACAGGATCTACTCCCAGTGGAACACAGTATACCTTGGCCAGAGACTGGCAGGTAAGTTTCTGGTGGTGTGGGTTTACCACTTGGGGAATGGGATTAGAAAGGGTCTTACAGACTTCACCTGTCCTCCACTCAGCTCCATCTGAGACCGCTACTGAGGTCACTGATCCAGGCCTCTACTGGAGAAAGTCACCATTCTATGACCCCTAGGGTCTGTTAGACACCGCCCCCCCGCCCCCGCTCCAGGTTTCAGCGCCAGCTGTGGGGACTGCAGGCTGGGACGCCGACCGCAGGCTGGGGTGGTGTGACCTCAGAGTGCTGTCACTGCTCGTGTGTTGCTTCATGGCCATGATCTCCCCTGTACTGTACCTGTTAAGCGTCTTGTGTTTCTTCCCTAGCCTGAGCAGAGGGAATCTGTTTGGGGACTAGGTGACAGTGCTGGCCTCACCACTTTGTTTATTGGTTTAAGGCTGCGCTGTCTTCGTTGCACGCGGGTTTTCTCTAGTTGCAGAGCGTGGGCTTCCCGCGGCAGTGGCTTCTCTTGGTGTAGAGCGCAGGCTCTAGGCACACGGCTGCAGCCGTTGCAGCACAGGGGCTGATTAGTTGTGACTCCCAGGCTCTGGAGTGTGCAGGCTTTGGTAGTTATGGTGCAGGGCTTAGTTGCTCTGAGACATGTGGGATCTTCTGGGACCAGGGACCAAACTCGCGTCCCCTGCCTTGGCAGGTGGACTTCCCACCATTGAGCCACCAGGGCAGTCCTGGCCTCACCACTGGCGAGTCTGACTGCAGGGCCTCCCTCCTCTGGACTTCCATGAAAAAATTCACCCAAAGTTGGCTCACGTCTCAGGGAATTACTATCTCGCCTTCTTTGTGTCTTACTCTTGATTGGGTGTGCACTCAGTCGTGTCTGACTCTTGGCGACCCCCCTGGACTGTGGCCCGCCAGGCTCCTCTGTCCATGGGATTTCCCAGGCAAGAATACTGGAGTGGGTAGCCACTTCCTGCTGCAGGGGGTCTTCCTGACCCAGGGATCGAACCGGTGTCTCTTGGGTCTTCTGTGTTGGCAGACAGATTCTTTACCACTGCACCACCTGGGAACTCTTGGTATTCTTCTAGCTACTGTTATCATGGGGTTGCGAAAGAATCGAAAACAAGTTAGAGACTAAACAGCAAAAACAACAATCTGTAATTATATTTGTGATCTGTGGTTGCAATGCACCTCTGCATACCTGACCCCAGGGATATCTCAGAAGAGGGGCAGGACCAGGATTATAAGAGTCGTGCAGGATGTGTGGGTGTGTATGGCCAGGCCACTCAAGATGGCTGTTCACTTGCTGTCTGTGTATCTCCTGCTCCACCAGTCCCTACTTCACACACAGGACTGTCCAGTCCTGTTCATCGCAGGCCTTTATCTGTGACTGCCCCCAGCTGGTTTCCCTGGTAACTGATAAGCCTTCTGAAGTCAATGCTCTCTATAACTGGTAGCCGCCTCCTCCTCCAGAGCAGCAGAAGGCACACCGTGTCCTGCCTGCCGTCTGCCGTCCACAGTCGGGTGTTGCTCCAGGATGTGGCTTCAGATCTGTAAGGTCCCCCATCCGATAAGTTGTTGTCTGTCTCTCGGCTCTTTGGTCTCGAGGCTGGGCTACTATACGGCTCGCAGGACCTCGGGGTACTGCCCAACGGTCACGTCTCCCCCAGGAGCCCCTTTCCAAACACAGGGGGATTCCAAGTGAGCCCGGGCCTGGCTCTTCAGGCTTCCCCTCAAGCATCCGCTCTGTGCCCCAGGCCCTGCCAAGGCCCCACCTGATGTCCCCTCTCCTCTTCTTCCTGTAAGTCTCATAGAAGCTCCCCTCCTTTCCTGCTCCCACCAGCCTTTCCTCAGCCCCAACTGGGAGGAGTCAGAAACCTCCAGCTAAAACTTTCTGGGTCTAGAAATGGGTGTGAAGTCGAGGAAAAGAGAACCTTTCACAAGGAAATGGTCAGAGGACAAAAACAGCCCCCCCTGCCCTGATCCATGTAACTTCTACAAATTACCAACAGGTCTCTCTGCACACATGCAGCCCTTTCCAGGCCCCCAGACCAAGAGCCCTAGTGCAGTGCATAACCAGTGTGGCCATACCTGCTGGTCCCGACAGACTCGGTGGGCCCTGGACTCAGGGCCCCAAAGGCAGGGCAGCCACCAGCTGTGGACACAGGATACAACAGGGATCTGGGAGAAGGAGGGGGAGAACCCAGCTGTGCCCAGCGCTGCAGTTCCATCCCCCGTTCACTTCCTCAGTGGGTGTGGGGAGGGGTGGGCTGGGGACAAACCACTGAGAAATGGGGAAAGTCAGCAGCTTCTGCTGGAAGGGGTGGGAAGTGCAGTGGGGAGTGGAGGGGAAGGAAGGAAAGAGGGAGCCTTCCTGACCAGGAAAGTCACTTAAGAGGTCTCCCTCCGAGTCCCCTGAGTTGCCTGTGGTGGGGCCAGAGACCCCAGCATGGGCACCTACCACACCCCCAGAAGAACAGGAGGGAACTGACTCAGGCTGAAAATGGACCATCTGGCCATTAACTCTCAACATAAGGCCAGGATGCTGAGGCACAGAGCTGTGGAATGGGCACCGAGGTCTTCTTCAGAGGGGCCTTTCTTCTCCTGTGTGTGGCATCCAGGGTTCTGGCGGAGGAGGTGGCTGTCACTGGGCTGTGGTGTCACACAGGGTTTCCTTCCCATATTAAAAAGCAGAGACATTACTTTGTCAACAAAGGTTCATCTGGTCAAGGCTATGGCTTTTCCAGTGGTCATGTATGGATGTGAGAGTTGGACTGTGAAGAAAGCTGAGCGCCGAAGAACTGATGCTTTTGAACTGTGGTGTTTGAGAAGACTCTTGAGAGTCCCTTGGACTGCAAGGAGATCCAATCAGTCCACCTTAAAGGAGATCAGTCCTGGGTGTTCATTGGAACGACTGATGTTGAAGCTGAAGCTCCAATACTTTGGCCACCTGATGCAGAGAGCTGACTCATTTGAAAAGACCCTGATGCTGGGAAAGATTGAGGGCAAGAGGAGAAGGGGACAACAGAGGATGAGTTGGTTGGATGGCATCACTGACTCAATGGACATGGGTTTGGGTGGACTCCGGGAGTTGGTGATGGACAGGGAGGCCTGGTGTGCTGTGGTTCATGGGGTCGCAAAGAGTCGGACACGACTGAGCGACTGAACTGAACTAATGTGGTGTGTGATGTGCCTAAAGGGCATGTGCAAAGTGCCCAGCACCTAGGAGGAGACTCTATTTAGCCCCTAATGCAATCCTCAGAGAGAAAGACCCCTGAAGGCAGGCCTGGGGGGACCCAGCGATCCCCTCTCTGGGTGACCCCTTCTTAGTGTCCACAGAGGGCTCCCAGGAAGGAACAGCGGCCCTTGTCCTCTGGCTACAGAATATCAGCTTCCTGGTGCAGGACCAACTGCTGGCGAAGCCCTCGGGCAGCTCCCATCTCTCAAAATCCAGCCTGCCACCACCCCACAGCCAGGCATCCCCAGAGCACAGGAAGCTGGAATCTGACCCCTGGCGGCGGGCCTGGTCTCCATGGCAACCGGGGATTTATTACCGGGGCCTCCACCCGGCTGGGCGGACTTTCGACTTGAAGCCGGGAAGAAGGGGAACAGGAAGGCAGTTCTGGGAGCAGCGAGCCCACGGGTGGCAGTTGGAGGTCCCGCGATGGTGAGTGAGGATCTGTGTGGCCTGGCCAGGCTGCCCTGGGCTGGGGAGGCAGGGGGCTTTCATGGAGTCCCTTCCTGACTGTTCTCTCTCTGCTGCAGGCCAAGTTTCTTTCCCAGGACCAAATTAATGGTAGGTTTGGTTTGTTCTTTCATTAGCAACTCACAGCAAAATATGGGTCTCATTAGGTAATTTGCTCTGCTCATGTTTTGTTGGTGGGAGAGCTGGGCCCACCCACGAGCCAGGGGCCGACTGCTACCAGGAAGGGCCTGGTGGAGGGGTGGGGGATAAGGCTTGGAGGTAAGAACTGTCCTTAGTACACAGTGTGATTTGCAAGAGGGCCTGACAGGAGAGGGGGCACTTCGGTTCTCCTCCAGAACTTGATAGTTGGGGGTGGAGGGGAAGAGGGGCTGGTCGGAGAGACACCAACTGGTTGTGACTGAGGGCCCCAGCTGAAAAGGGGGCTTTGTAACTGGCTGAGAAAGAGAACAGGGCCCAGGGCTGTGCTCTCGGAAAGGGTGCTTTGTTTAGGCTGTGGGCCTCAGTCTCCCCATCTGTAACGGGTGAAGGCCAGTGGAGGTGGCCTCAGAGATCCCTCTGCCCTGACGGCAAGCCTCGTGTTGGCATCTGGAGCACTTTATTCTGTGAATCCCCAAACCTGCCCCAGGCAGCTTCAGTTTCCCACAGTGCCTGGTTCTGTTTCCACGAGGCCAAGAGTTGGGTTACACAGAAGCCAGGGGGAGACCCGGCTGGGGAGGCTCAGCTGAGCTCAAGCAGGGAGATGAACTGAGGGTTGGGTTACCTGGGCAGGACTTGCAGAGTTCTGGCTACCAGCAGCGTCTATAAGGGATAGAGGGTAGGTGGGTTGCAGGCACCTCCCCATAGGCCCCTTGATATTCTTACCCCTCAACGGGGTCCAGAGCAAGGGACTTTTAAAATCCAAGGCCCAGGGTAGGGGCCTCTCCTACCCAGTCTTAAGACAAGGCTTGATGAGTCTCGGGGCTGGAATCCAGCTGTCAGTGTCCCCCCACCAAACCCGGTGCTGGGGCTCACTGACCCTCCCTCTGGGGCCTCTGAATCTCCCAGAAAGGAAGAAGGTACGTTTCCCTTTGTATCTTAGTCTGACACAAAGAAAGGGACCACAAATGTTCAGGAAAGAAAGACTGCTTGAAGGGAAGACCAGGGACCTTGGAGGCAGTGGACCTGGGCTCCAGTCACCTCTGAGCCTCAGTGGTCTCATCTGTGAAGTGGGAATAATGACACTGCCTCATCAGGCTCCTGTGAGCAAGAGAGAGCAGGTGGCAGGCACGCACCTGACTCTGTGCCTGGACGCCACCCAGATGTAAGCCGGGGCCAGCTTGTTCTTGCTAGCGTGAGCTACGTGGTACACTTTTAGGAATTTTGTGAACCATTATTAAATAAAGGAATCTGAAAGAATGTCCCAGTCCCTTCGTCTATACAGGTTTTTTAAAAGATAGCTCTGTTGCAATTAGTAGTGCTGAAGATTTGAAAGACTTCAGTTTAATGGATGTAATTTGCACAAAGGTGAGGAATAGTTTAATAGTAGATCACTCATCAGATGTAGTGACAGTGTAGTCATTGGGAAAATAGTTGCATTCATTGGCCTGCAGCTTACCTCACTTACGGATAAATCAAAATTGTAGGTTGGCAGTGGATACAAGAGCTGGCAGAAACTCATTTGTGATAATCAATTGGCTAGCTGGGATTTATAATCAAAGTATTTTTATTACTTGTTAAGTTGGATGCTATACATCCTTAAGTCTATACCATGTACAGATGTCATCAGAGTCGGTTCCATTCCCAGCACAACTGGTGTTATCCTGGGTCTGGGGAGGATTCTTTCTTGCCTTGGGGCATTTGCATTTTCAAAGGGAAAACTTAAAGGGGATTTTAATCCAGTTTATTTAACCCAATTTGTTCTTTCATTCAACAATTATGAGTCCTTTTTATTGTGCCAGCCCCGTTCTAGGGATTAAAAATACAGCAGTGCACATCGGAGCCCAAAATCCTTGTGCTCACAGGGTTCACCTGTGTGGGGAGGTGGGGACAACAAAGGAAAGGAGTAAACAGGATGTTGGATGGCAGGCAGGTCTGTCAGGAGAAGGGCCTGGCAGGGAGAGCAACGAGGTGTAGAGGTCATGGAGGCGGGGCAGGAGTGGAGAGAAGAGCCCTGCTGTTTCAGGGCTGGCCTCCAAGTCCAGAGGACCCCCCAGATCTTTAAAGCAGGAAGACACATTTTAGGTAACTGGGGAGGAGATGGGCCCCCAATTGACTCTAGCCCTGCTGATACCAGGGGCCACAGGCCCCCAAGAGCAGAGTATGGGGGAGGCAGTTTGCCCCCTGTGGAGTCTGGTCCATTCCCGGTCCCAAGAGTATGCTGTCCCCACCCGGCTACTGTCGGAAGGTGCTCAACTATCATAGGATGGGGTCTCAGGAAGGTAGTGGGCCCACCTCTTGGGCAGAGGCAAACCCAGACAGAAGGTAAGCTGGGGTGGCCAAGACAGGTCCCCTGGAGGTGGGCGGGGAGCTGAGTTCAAGCTCTGTGTGCAGGGTGGGCCCCTGTCCCTGTCCCCACTGGCGCTGGGCCCTCTTAGAGGCCACTCTGGTTCCTGCCGCTGGGTCCTGTTGGTGGTCTGCCCCTCCAAAGCCCAGGTTCTGGAAAGTTCTGAAAGGGCGGGAGGTTCCCCTTCAACCTCTCCACAGGCATAAAAGCAGATAATTGTCTCTAAACCCCACCGCCTGGCCTGCCTTTGATTAGCAATGCCCCTGAAACCCTAGGCTGCTGGGAGTGGCCCTAATGAGGCAGCATCAAGGGGCCCTCGGCCTGGGCGTCCTCTGCCACCTCTCCCGCCCTCTGGTGGAGCTCCAGGGTAGCCTGGGCAGAGCAAGCTGCCCACTGCCCCCACTGCCAGGAGCCCTTGGCTGCTCCAGCCTTCCTTGCTCTTCTGCACCATGGGAACAACTAGGGTCCCTCCCCACAGGGCCACAGTGAGGATGACACAAGGGCCTGGGGGAAAGCGCTAGTAGTGGGAGCTGCTTTTGCTGGTTTTGTTACTATCCGCTCAGAAGCTGCTGCTCCAGGCCTCTGAGGAACCAGCTGGCTCTGGGAAGTGGGAGAGAGCAGGGTGCTAGGGAACAGTGCAGGGCCCGGCATGCTCCCAGTGGGGCTCAAGCTGGAGCTCTACCCCATGGGTCCTGGGGGCTGCAAGAGAGGGGCATTTGGCCATTTCCACCTCTACCCTGTGGTCAGGGCCTCTGTGAGGACCCCTTATTTTCCAAGCTCCTGGCTGGCCTCCCTGTGCCTCCAGGGCTGGGGGTCAGGGCAGATGCAGGTGGGGGCTGGTTCCACTGGGGTGGGGAGCTGTGGATCTGCAGGCCACTTCACCTCCAGAGGGGAGAGAGGGTTCAAGGAGAGTGGTAAGGAAGATCTCCGCGGAGCTGGGAGGACGTCCGGGCAGTGCCTGTTTTAGTCTTGAGTGGGGCCTGGGCCTGTGTGAGAGCACGGCTTGAGAGTTCAGCAGCCCGGAGACCGGCGGCTGCAGCAGTGGACTCAGAAGCTCCCAGTTGTGATACCTGTCACCACGTGTGATGGCCTCTCTGCCAGGCCTTCCCAGAGTGGGTTTCTGGTCCTCCAGCAAGCCCCAAGGCATTATTATTCTGTTTCCCACCTAAGTTGTCATTTGCTGAGATCCCCTAGGAATTTGGTGCCCTGCTGTGGGCTCCTGGTCTCCCTGGGCTGGACCTGGAGCGAGAGCGCGAGCAAGTTTTCCTGTGTGTGCTAAGTTGCCTCAGTCACATCCAACTCTGCCACCCTGTGGACTGCAGCCCACCAGGCTCCTCTGTCCATGGGACTCTCCAGCAAGGGTACTGGAGTGGGTTGCCATGCTCTTCTCCAGGGGATCCTTCCGACCCAGGGATCGAATCCACGTCTCATGTCTGCTGCACTGGCAGGCGGGTTCTTTACCACTGTGGTTCTAGTCAGTTGAGGACAGGAGCAGGGAGGGAGGAGGCAGAAGGGAGGTCAGGAAGGAAAGGGGATGGGGTTGACAGGATGGAAGGCAAGAAATGCAGTTAAACATACATTTCAGATAAACGACAAATACCTTTGTAAGCATGTTGTTGTTAAGTCCTGTCCGACTCTTTGTGACCTCATGGACTGAGGTTTATCTGAAACTCAATTTACTTTGACAGCCCTGGGTTTTTTTTTTTTTGGCTAGGTCTGGCCACTCTGGGAGGGGAGGAGGACTGGGAAGCAGGCAGAAGGAAGGGGAGGGGCAGAGAGTGGAGAGAGGACTGAGAAGTTGGGCGAGGGTGAAAAAGCCACCCTGATCCTCCTTCTGGGCTGTGGCAGAGTACAAGGAATGCTTCTCCCTGTACGACAAGCAGCAGCGCGGGAAGATTAAAGCCACGGACCTTCTGATGGTGATGCGGTGCCTGGGGGCCAGCCCAACGCCTGGGGAGGTGCAGCGGCACCTGCAGACTCACAGGATAGGTGAGTGGGCCCGGCTGGGCCAGCTGCCACGGAAGGAGTCGTCTGGGTGAGTGGGTGGGCCCTGAGCCCTATAGCTCTTATCCCAGGGACGCAGGCAGGCAGGCAGGTCGGGTGTGACCAGCTCAGAGGTTTGAGAGGTCCGTGTTAGCCAGAGCTCTCTGGCTGGGTGTGGAGGCACCTGGCCAGGTGTGTTCGTAGCAACGAGTGACGCCCCACCCCAGGGGACTGGGGGATCTAGACATTTCACCACAGTTGTCGCAAACCTGCAGTCCAGACGGTGCTAAACGATCCCAAGGTTGTTTTGATGGAAGTGTCCCTTTACTTAGATGCGTCATGTGCTTAGCTCAGCAACACCATGAAGGAGGCACTATCCTAATCCAAGTTTTACAGATAAAGATCAAGATTCAGAGCCCAGCTGGTAAATTCCGAGCCCTTGAGCCAATGGTGGAATCAGATTGGAACCAGATTGTTCAAAATTGTTCAAATTGTTCAAAATGGGAAGAAAACATAGAGGAAAACCCACCCAAAATGTTACCAAGTTGTCCTCTGCTGATGTGATTATGGGTGATTTTTCATTCTCTTTTTTCCTGTTTTTGACGAAGAAAACATATACTACTTTTACAACCAAAAACGGGTTGCTTTTTGTTGATGGTGACAACTTTTTTTTAAGAAAAAAGATGGAGGAATGTCAGATGCCAGGATGGCTGTTTGCATCGATAGCTGGACACTCAAGAAGGAAAGAGGAAGGGCTCTTGATCACTTGATCAACAGCCCAACTGAACCTCCGTTTCCCCATCTCTCAGTCGGGTTCCCACCCTCTGCTGGGGTTATACCAAGGCCCCATCAGAGGGCGACTGCAGCGGCAATGGGAGCTTGTCCTGAGGCCGGGCTGGGGGTGGCCTCTGAAGGCCCCAAGCCTGGTGATGGGGAGCTCAGCCACCGAGAACCCCTGCTTCCGTCTTCACAGCGTGCTGGTTTCCTTTGGTTTCCGTCTCCTTCAGACAGGAAGCTGTGGGCAGGGGCACTTCCGATTTCCTGCAGCTGGAGCCCGGCCTGGGCTGAGGGCCACAGGCATGCCTGGAGGAGGGTGTGGGCTGGGGTGGAGGCTGCAGTGAAGGGAAGGGCAAGCGAGGGAGGCTTGAGCCCCACCATCCACCTGTCTTTGTAGATGTGTTGCAGCAACTGTCAAAGGGGGAGGATAGACATGTTGGTGCACTTCCTCCAGTTTAGGGCAGGAGAGAAGCATCCAGAAGGGGTACAGGAAGCAGTGCTTCATCCTGGTCTTGTCACTGCTCTGAGCTGCTGTCTCTTTAGTGGGCAAAATGAGATGTCCAGGCACTGAAGGTTGTTGGAAAGATTAAATGAGGCATATCCATGGTGGGAACTCAGCAAGACAGGCTGCAGCCTCTTCCCCGTGAACACAGCCACCACCATGGTGCTTCCTGAATTGGGTGGCTCTTGAGCTGGCCTTGAAGGCTTGGGCAGGAGGCCAGCTGACATTCCCAAGAGAAGCCTTTTGCTCCTTGCTCACTCTGCTCTTTGGGGGTTTCCTAGACAGAAATGGAGAGCTGGATTTCTCTACTTTCCTGACCATCATGCATATGCAAATAAAACAAGAGGACCCAAAAAAGGAAATTCTTTTGGCCATGTTGATGGCGGACAAGGAGAAGAAAGGCTACATCATGGCGTCTGAACTGCGGTCAAAACTCATGCAACTGGGGGAGAAGCTCACCCACAAAGAAGGTAATGGCCTGGGTCCCTATTTCCCAACAGTGGGAGGTGACTAAGGAGTTGGGGGCACACCAAAGTCCAAATCACGCCACCTCAGTTACGTAGGCATTGCACCTGATGGCATTTGGATGTTGGGACTAGATGCTGAGCTTGGCAAAGGTTGGGACTAGATGCTAAGCTTGGTGAACTCTGGACTGGAAACTGGAAAACTAGGGAACTGTGAGTGGCAGAAGTTAGCCAGGGTGAAGGGACAGTAGGGAAACCCAGTTAGGAGCTACTTGGGCATTACTCTATGTCTTCCAACTTTCACTGTGGGCCTTCATGACTGCGACACCTCTAGGATCACCAGTGTCCCTCTCATACCGATTAAAGAAACAAGTGCAGTGCATGGCCTGTGACGAGCAGAGCTAGGAGCTAGACACAGGGCTATCAGACCCCGGGACCCCCACCCACCGACCTCGCTCAGGCACTCCTCTCACCACAGCTGTCTTCTGAAGTTGCTGCTGCCACCAAGTTTCTAAATTGCGATGTTACTTTGCTCCCTTTTCTCGAGTCAGCCAGCCCTGAGCTCTTCCAGAAGGAATGTCCTGTCTGCCTTCCGTCTTCCTGCCTCCCCTGTCTTCCTGCCTCAGAGCCAGATGAGGGGCTTGGGCCTTCTGGGAAAGCCAGAGTTCACGGTGAGGGTGACCCCAACGCTGAGCCCTTGGCAGATGCCCTCCCAGCTGGCCTGACAGGCCCCTGGGTCCAGCCACAGCGGCCATGCCAGGCTGCCACCCGAGTCCACATCCCCAACTCCAGAGGCTGCAATTTCTAGGCAGGCCGTCGGGCTCACCTGTGATTGGGGCAGGAGGACACGGTTGGTGGAAGAAAAAGGCTCCGGTAATGATGGGCCTTTAGCCTTTGGTGAAATCACAACAGACTTGAATCCTGGCTCCCCCTCCTCCTGGGGGAGCTCAGGTGAGTTTCTTAACCTCTCTCACCCTCCTCAGTTTCCTCGTTGGGAAATGAGGTTACAACAGGCAATCCCTCAGGACCCTGCAAGAGCTAACATTCTATAAAGCAGTCTACTAAGATTTTATCTGCAGTCACAAAGGCACAGTGCAAAGGAAGTAAAAATAGCGCTAGAGAAGGCAGATGGAGCTTCCCCCGCTCTTCCAGGCTGGCAGCTATCACGATCCCATCTTTCATTGTGGCTGTTTTAACATGAACAGGGAATCACAGGCTATGCTTCCCTCCCGGGCTCCAAGGACACTACTCAGCCTTTTACGGATCAGGTGGAGTGTTAGCAGAGAGGTCAGCAGGGGCCTTCATTTTTGCGGTTAATGATCCGTCTAAAACAATACCATGGTCCCCAAACTTAAACATCTCTCTCATTTGTTTAACCAGTAAAGAAACATTTCAAAGAAAGTGGCAGTGTCTGCCAGAGACTGATGTCCTTTTCCTCTGGCTATGGGAGATAGAAAAGGTAATACTGGAAGTAAGACTCCTTTACCTTCAGTGATAGAAAGGAAAGTTGGCTTACTGCAGAAGCATCCTTGGAGCAGCTGAGACGGCTGTGAGAGAGGCCTCCTTTGCAAACCGGTTCTCTGTGGTTTTTCAGGGAACTGCTATTCTAACCAGAAGGTACCATCAGATTCCAGCTGCCCCTCTTCTGGACAGGTGGAGGCTGCAGTGACCGGTACTGGACTTGTCCACTGGGACAGTTTTAACCAAGTGGTTGATGGGTAGACGCTCCTCCATGAAATAAGATAAATTACCGTCTCAATGTTCTAAAAGTACTCAGAAGTACTATCAGCTCAAACGCAGTGCATAGCAATTACGATTTTGAGGAGGATGCTTAAGCAGGAAGTCACAGGATGCTTTTTCACTGTCCAGAGTTGTGTGGGGGCTGTCTGCAGCTGGCAAAGTTGACACAGAGCAGTGAGAGAGTTTTGTAAGACGGTGAGGAGGGTCCTGAGAAGCCACCATTGAAAAGTGTAAACTGAACTGGCTCTTCTTGTCAACTCCTGGGACAAGCTTGTATTTTATCCCAGGAATCCAGAACCAGTAAATGTACGTTTCTTTCTTTTTCTGAGCAACGTTAGAGAACAGTGGCAGTTTTTGTAGGCTTTGAGCTTAGACACAGTTGAATTTATTTTCTCTTGTATTATCCCACCTCCAAAACACTTTCAGAAAGAGGTGATAGTGGCAGATACCATTTGTCACCAAGCCCCCTCTTGGGGTGGGGGGGATGTCATTTTGGAAGGCAGGCCATAGACTGGGCTAGGGGCTCCAGGATGGAGCTGCAGGGGTGTCTGTTATGGAGGGTGTCTGAGAAGGTGGGCGGTAGAAGATAAAATCCATGCCAACACTTTCTGGAAATACTGGCACAGGAGCCAGATATTTTCTGAAGGAAAAAAAAGGTACAAGGTGGTTTCATTGACTGAATCCTTACCAGTACACCCCCTATCCTGGCCCCTGCAGAAAGCCAGATGAACTCAGAATTGATTCCATGGTCTCCAAGGGGGAGGGAGTGGGTTGTCCTTTTCTGTTCACCGGTTACTTCCTCACCTATGGAAGCAGTCAGCTGGAGGTTCAGGCAAGACCTCTGGGGAGGCTCAACCCCCAGCTGGATGCCTTATCGTATGACACTGAAGCCAAACTGAGAAATTACTGTGATTTATCGCAGTGGAGGATCTCTTCAGGGAAGCAGATATCGAACCGAATGGCAAAGTGAAGTACGACGAGTTCATCCAGAAGCTCACCATTCCTGTGCGGGACTACTGAACGAGGAGGCGAGAGAGCCGCCCCTGGGCCTGAGCACTCAGACTGTGGGTTTTGGAAAAGAAAGTGTTTCTTACACTTGCGGGAGATGGCAAACACAGCAAGATGACAAACCTAAGCCCAGCAAGAGGACAAGGAAACAAAATGATTCCAGCCATGGTATTAGCATGTCTTTAATAAAATTTTGTACTGTTTTAACCACTACCATTAGTCTAGCCCTTTACAGCCTGTGGTTTAGAGATGGGCCAGGGGTCTAGTCCCGACACTGCCATTTCCCAGCCAGGTGATTTTTGGCAAATCATTTCACCCCTCAAAGTGAGGGATCCTCACTAAAGTGGATTCTTGCTTCTTACCTCACAGAGCCTGTTGAGAATGGGCTTTGCTTTTGCAAACTGTAGGACACTATGTATTCCTGGGTTGCCATGATTGTGCTTCTCCTAAAAAGGGCAATTTACAGGAAGACCAATATTCTGTATCTGGGTGCTGGAACCATCTTCCACATTCCAAGATAAAGCTAGCTGGGAAACAGCAACAAGCAGAGAGCTCAAACAAACTACGGCAACATTTCTTGCAGCACCATGGGGTCATGTATAAATTCTCATTCCCAGTGCATACTAATGTAGTCCTGGATATTCATTCATGAGCAGAGTATACAGCAGGTTAGAACAAAGCGGCATCAGCTAAATGTTGGGAAGAAGGATCTGACTACAGCCGACCAGAGGGGACCGGGTGTGACGAACTGCAGTCACTGCAGCCTTGCAGACCTCGAGAAGACTCATGATGGTGCTTCTGTCAGCATTTTGAGTTCTTCCCTGGCCCATTATCAGAGGGGTTCATGGGACTAAGATGGGTTTGCATAAGTGAGTCAAATTGATGATGGCTTCAACCTGTTTCCTCAGGACTAGTGGCAAGTAGTAAGGGGATGGAACAGACCACAGCCGTGACACAGCAAGAGCCCTGCAAAACTGTTCCAGGGGTACAGGTCCTGCCAGGAGCTTTTCTAGCACAAGTGGCTTTTTAAATTAGTTATGAGTCAGCACAGTCCTAAAAAGGGCTGGAGTCACACATCAGCATGTTGAGAGGGGAGCCAGGCAGAACTCAAAGTACAGAGATTTTCATCCTTATATGTATCAAAATTGGGCTCTCTGGGCTGTGGCTTTTTCTAATGGTGCCTTGGTGGCTAACGCAAAAGAAAACCAAATTAAGAGGGAGGTGTGTCTTTGGGGAGGTTTATACAGGACACAACTTTGAGGGCGAGGCACAGGGAAACTTCAGGGGACAAAGCAGTCACAGTCAGTGTAACTATCTCAGTAAGGATGGGTGGCTTCAGACCAAATGGAGGTCCTGAGAGAGAGTCACTTTTGTTTCCCCAACAGTGTTAACTGCCCATTAAGTGATAAGGGATTCCTAGGAGCTGGAGAGAAGGGTTATGTGGGGGCAGGCAGTTATGTGCCGGGGGGGCACCCACCCTAAACACCAAGTAGGTGAACTTGTGATTGCCTAGCTGGGGATCTTAGGCTCATACAGCACAAGGGCAGATCCAGGTTTTGTGAGATCTGAGGGTTATACGATTTGGCAGCCTTCCAGAATACGAGAGAAGCACACAATTACTAAAGGCTGCTCCCAGGACGCTGGAAGAGGCCAGAGCAAGTGAGGGGCCCTTGTGCTTAAACTTCATTACCTTCATGGTAAATTCATCTGAGGCTGGTTAGATGCTGGCACACCATGGAGAACAGCTATATTTCACTTTCAGGCAAGGCTCAAGGGTCAAGCTCCACATCAACTGTTAACCCCTCATGGACATGAGGAAGTTAGTCTTGCATAGCCAACCTGGAATACCAAGGATTAGACAGTAGATACCTGGGATTTAGATGGACAGGAAAAGGAAGTTCTGGGCTATAATAGTAAATGAGGGTCCAGTACCTCAAAGCTTGGCCTTTATACGCTACTGGGTGGTACTCATATGGCTTCCAGGCAAGTTTTATGAATCTCATTTGTCTAACAGGAATCTGAAGTATAACTTGCCAAAGACACCTAAGTGGTATGTACTGGCCATTAGAACCTGGGGCTCATGTCCACTGACTGTGTTCTAAGGGTGTTCAGTGGGTAGGATACCAAGATCCTGGGATGTGTTCTAATTTAAAAATATATCCCAGATAAGGCTCTGACAAGGATCCCATGCCTGGGTTTCATGCTCATTCCGACATTGGTTTACCTAGTGCCTAGTATGGTTTGCAAAAAGGCCACAGTGCTCTTAACAGTCAAATTGCAAATTAATTAAACAGATTTAAAACTAAACCAATGCTGTGGTTCATTACAAAGCTAGCCACATTTCAGTAAGAAAGGGGAATGACAGCTGTATATTCATGACTTACCTCAAAGCATGTTGCAAGAGAATAAACTACTTGTCATGCTTTGAAATCTCTGCATCAAAGGGGCTCTGGAAGCACAAAACATTGTCACTTTTTCTCATAGGGCTTGTCCCCTCGTATACCCAGCAGCGTACTTTACAGAAGACAAATTAACTGAAGGTTTTTCTTTTATTACATCTAAAGAGCTCTACATAAACAGGTAACATTCAATAGGTAAACAATTTTTTTTTCCAATGCATGTAATAAATATTTTCACTTGGTACTTTTATACAAACTGACATTGGTCTACTATACATTTTTAAAAGCCATTTTACTGGTTTGGCATGCGGTATGGAAATTCTAAGAGAGAAAGTTTTAAGGCAATGAATCACAGATTTAAGTTCATGGAATTTATGGTAACTTTTATATCTGTTTATATACATTTTTCCCCTTTGTTAATTAAACAGTTAACAGCAGCACACTCTGGAACCACCAGCTAGTCTCCCTCCCTCTTTCTGAAATCTAAGCTTTGTGTTTTCTTTTAACTAAAAAAAACAGAATCCAACATGTATTGAAAAAACAAAATTCTTACTAAAATCTTACTAAAATAATTTCAAATGTGCTTGAAAGTCCTAAAGATCTTGAAGTGTTTTATGTGTTTAAAATTGTTTAAAAACAATGTTCTTTCTACAATTAGTAATTTAAAATTGGGATATATTTCCATTCAGTTTCAGACATCTGACTCAAAGAAATATCTGCCAAGAAATCACATTTCTCAGAAGCTTAAGTATATCTTTTCTAAGTCAGTAATAGAAAATTGTGATAATGTCTAAATTAACAGGAGTAGAAAAATTTTAATGCTCAAAATAAATTAGTCAACCAAGCGTGGCATGGTTAAGGTCCAGATAGTTTTAAAAACGTGTTCAGTAATGCCCACAAAGTAATTAAAAGCCACTTCAACCCTGCTAGTCAAACAGCTATTATACTAAAGGTGTGTGTGCATATACACACACACCCACAGTTCTGTACAGAAACACAGACATATGCACACCTATTATGAGTGACCAAGGCAAGGGGGATGGTGGTAACTCGACTAAAGATTCTGAGAATCGTCATTTGTCCACAGACAGCATGTCAGTGTTAGCACTGTGCCAGGGTAGAGGGGGGGGGGGGGGGCGCGCGGTAGTGATAGTTGGCTAGGGAAAAAAGAAACAACTGTGCTTTTAAAAAAAACAAAACTTAGAAGAGAAAGATGCAGTGCATTTCTCCACTAATAATTACTATGGATCATAAAAGTCTGATTAACATCGGGCATGAGACCAACAGAGTAATAGCTACTACTGCAACATGTGAGAAAGTTAACAACTGAAGGGAACAAACTGCTCAGAGTGGAATGAACTAAAATAAAAAGACAACTGAACGGTTAGTTGCTCCTGTGGAGACGACCAAAGCTACTAGACAGACATTTATTTCTCCCTGTTACCTGTTCTTCCCTTAGACTGGTATAACTCAAGACACTGAGGGAAAATAACTCTCTCCAAAACTGGGCTGAAGAAAGTAGAGGGACGGGTTTTCAACTGGATCATTCAAAGAGTTCGTAATTCAGCATCATACACAAAGTTATTGATCAGAATTCTGAGACCACTAACAACAACAAAAAAAGAAAAAAACAAAACTATTCATTTTATCTTAGGCAGCTGAATTAATAGAAACATTTCCTATTACAATGTGAAATAAGAAGCAACTCCCTACAATTTAAGTAATTTCTATCCCAATCTGAATTAGACACAAATTATAATACTATTAGATATTAGCCTAAGTTAACATGGCAATGAGAGTTCTAAAGTGTTTACTCACCATAACACCAGATTCATTTAAAAACTTAACTATTTCCTGTTTTAACTGACAATGAATTTTTTTTTTTTTTATTGCAAGTTGTTTAGTGACTATAACTCAGCCATGTATGTGTGGAATACACATGCGTAGGGAAGACTATATAACTCACTTGTTACTCACACACACTTGTCTATAAATACATATATACACACACACATATACATATCAATACCAACTTGTTTTTCAAAATTCAAGTCAACAATTTGGTGGCAGAGAGATGCTGTAAAAACAGGTATTTTTAGATGCCACACAGTCATGTGAGCCATTAATTTTATCATACAATTGAAGACATACCCATCTTGAATTCTAACTGGATTAAAGTAGG
Source organism: Oryx dammah (assembly GCF_014754425.2). Lineage (NCBI taxonomy): Eukaryota > Metazoa > Chordata > Mammalia > Artiodactyla > Bovidae > Oryx > Oryx dammah. The sequence goes on from NW_024070210.1 coordinate 85,798,355, forward strand.
TCAATTTGTTACCACTGCAAGGTTTAAAATATGACAATTTTATACACAAAGGTGGTCCTTCATCAACTCTGAGAACAACTCTGAGAATATTAACAGTTGTGATATAAAAATCCAGTTTGGAAAACTGGTAATCAGTATGCCCCTTCTTTATCTTTTCTGTTAAATCTGCTAAACCTTTCAATCAGATAAAAAATATTTTCGACACCTTCAGATATTACCTGAAGAACGTTAATACCTTCTCTGACGAGGATTTTGGAACACAAGTAGAATCACTTTTTCCTTCCCTCCAACCCTCACTCATTTCCTGAAAAACAGTTTTCAATATATTTACATGTTCCATTATTAGTAAGGATAGATCAGACTGATCCATGAATTCTTAAAAAAATCTGACTTTCCTATGTCATGCTTGTATTTAAAAAGTGAAGAAAAAAAAATAAACAAGATTACTAGGCTAAAATTAAGTACAGTTAGAACCAGAGAATGAAAATGAATAAGGATTAAGCCCATTTTGAATTTCAATTATTTATCAGATGATAGATTTCTACAGACGGACATGTATGGTGCACTCTATTTTCCGAAGAGAATTTACTTTTAAGGATAATTGACTGTCTTTCTTTTTTGAGGTGATGTAGCCTTACCTCTGTCAGCTGCACATGATACCCAACAGGGCTTTCTATGCTATTTTTACTTCCTACTTTGGTATGACGATCTTACAGGAAAATTTGTTACCCTGTGGCCAAAATAGCAGGTGTTCACAGACTTGGTTTAAATACATAATACTGGCAATCCAAATTTAGAATAAAGAACTAGACTAAGCCTACTCCTTACCCAGACAGCTTTACTCCAATCTCTGAAATATATTCTTGGGGGGCATCTAGCAATTAAGAGAGAATATGTGATGGAGAAGATGCAATTGGGACAGTTGATAAAGACGCTCATATGTGAATTCAAGACCTTCAAAGCACTTTGAAAGAAGCAGGCAACTGGTTTATCAACTGAATGCAAACTCGGGAGAAGGAACAGTAATGACAGAAAAATACACACAGACACACACACTGAACACACACACCTACAAGCTATGTCCTGAAAATACACAGAGAATGCAGAGCGACAGATGAGATTTATAACTTAAGGCTGAATAAAATATGCACACAAAGAGAATCCAAGTCTGTCGTTTTTAGAAAATGGAAATTAAAACTATCCCGCCCCGGCCCCCTCCCCACAACAAAGAAAAGCCCACAATTTAAAACTTCATACATGCAATTCCTTTTCTGTTATTGCAAATAAAATAATGCCATTGAACTAAAATAAAACCAAAACCATAGGACAAACGATGAAAAAAAAATCTTCAGAATCCAGAAAAAATGAACCGAAGGTGGTTTGTGGGTACTTTTTTTTTTTTTTTTTTTTTTTTTTTTTTTTTTTTTTTTTTTTTTTAAAAAGTTTTTTTTTTTTTTTTTTTCAGACAGGCAGTCTTAGATTTATATACAAAAGTAAAACTGAAAATATAGTTTTGTTCTCTGTACATTTCTTTTAATTTTTTCCCTAAAAAAAGGAAAAAAAACACGCTTGTGTACTTTTCTAAACAGAATAAGGTAAAACATAGCACAAAGTTCTCTTCTTTCTGCCAAGTTCCTTTAATCTGGGGTGGGGATGGGAGCAGCAGGGGCATGGGGATCAGTCCAATGAAATAATGTCTGGTATGATGCCAAAGATGGCTGCCGTGTCCGTGCTGCTCCTATTTGCGACGGGGTGGCCGTGGCTCTCCCTTAGGCTGTTGGAGGATACAAGGCTGCTGTTACTGCCACTACTGCTTCCGTTGGTGGTCGGCAGAGAAGTACTGCCTCCTGCACTTAACTGATCGAGAAACATCTGTGAGGAGGCATATGGGAAAAACCGAGACGAGTGTAAGAGGTCTTGATCATCTGAAACTGCTGCTGCTGCAGCAGCAAGGAGGGAGGTGTTATAATGCTAGGGAGGAGGAAAGAAGACAGAACATAAAGTCAATTATTGTCATAAATTAACAAACTCTCTTCTCTCAACAGAACAAAGTCCTAAATTTAACATATTCTCAGTACCTGGTGTTTCTGAAATATTCAGTAAAACATTTTGCAAAATCAAATGGTGTTATATAATGATCACATCATTGACCTTTTTTATTTTAATTTTTATTAGCACATCACTGAGGCATTTTTGTAGCTGAAACTGGGGACGGGGATCAAAATATTGTTTTTTGTTTTAATCTGTACTGCAAGAAATTCTCATAATGCTATTCCTGAAGAGGCATATGCAGGAAAGAGGACAGGCTACGTCCTCTCCTGGAGATATCTGGCTAAGAAATTTGTCAGTCAATATGACCCACTGCCCTGTTTCTTTATAAAAAGTACTGGGAAACAGACACTGTACTTAATATATTTAGGCACAGTTTTTTATTTAAAATTTTAAAACCTTAAGAATAACGAGTATAACAACTCTGAATTTTCTAAGGGAATTTATGTTCTTTCTCTTGGCTACATATTATACTTTTAAGTATTTTAATGTAGAATTAAAAGAACAATCTTTTTTTCATATAACATACCTGATTGTCTCCTGATAAGAAAGGAAAGAAATCTAACCCTGCAGAAGAAAAAATTATTTTAGTTGGGGGAAAAAAATAAGAGCCTCCCAAATGCCCCAACACTACAAAAATAAAGACAATATCTTAAAAGCGAATTCTAAATTCATTTAGCATTTTATTTAAACATGAGTTGAGCTGAATATTTTAGCCCTCCCATCTCTAGATTATAAAGCCTGGAGTCCAAGTTTCAGCAATGGTGTGCACTCCCGGTGACGCCATCTATGGGACTTGGGCCACTGCTGCCCCATTCAGGTCCAAACACCAACCCCTTAAACTGACTGAGCACTTCGCACCAAACGCTCTCACTGACTCCATGAAGTTACCTTTCAATCTAACCTACTCCACACAAGCACCTCACGAGGTATGTAATTCTATTCGGTCTCATTTTGCGGATGAGAAAGTTTGAAGTTAAAAGACGTTAAGCAAGTTGGAAGACAGATTGTCTTCCTCAAATTCCTTCACTTCCCACTGTCTGTACTGGATTCTAACTCAGAGACTAGTGACACAAGATGGGAAGAGACCCGAGGGAGTGTCTCGCTGGTGTGGAGGACCAACTCTCATCCCTGGCTGCCGGGAAGTCACTGTAAGCTGGCCCCTTCCAATTCACATTCTTGTCCACAGTGCCCAGTGTGTAATGGGATGAAGAGCAAGTAAACCAACGTGAATAAAATCCCTCAGTATGATATCTAAACTTGAAGAAAAGTACAACACACAGATGTAGATAAAAATATGACAATACAAATACTTTGGGGATACCTCCAAAGTATGGCAGGTATCCCACTCCATTATTCTTGCCTGGAAAATCCCATGGACAGAGGAGCCTGGCAGGCTATAGTCCATGGGGTCACAGGAGTCGGACCTGACTTAGTGACTAAACTACCACCACTACCACTATCTACACTAGAACAGATTATACCATACGGATCTGAAAATGTATAGAACTTTGGTTCTTGACAGTGAGTTTGGCAATGGGCAGTGAGAAACAGGGTTACACTGACTAATAGAGTAGCTACTAACCACCTAATGTGGCTATTTAATTTACTAAGATTAAATAAAATGAAAAACTCAGTTCTTTAGTCACACTAGCCACATTTAAATGCTCAGTAACCACATGTAGCTTAGCAGCTACTGTACTGGCCAGACTACATTTCCCTAGTTGCAGAAAGTTCTATTGGACAGAGCTGAAACACGGTTTTCACAACATTCACTAAGAATTCACTCAAATATCTCAGCTCCCAAGAATCCTTGCCAGTGACCCTGAATTTTACTGTAGAGAAGGGATGGAGAGAAACTTCCACTTTGTGCTTTTGTATTATATTTTCTACAATGAGAAAATATGGCTTTCTGTAATTTAAAAATGTTCTTAGATTATATAATATACAAAATTATTAAATTGCAAAGATACATGACAACAGTAATTCTTTTTGATAATGTAAATGACTATTATGAACTCAAAATACATTGTAGAAATGATTATAATGACATTTCAAGTTACTTTCAAAAAGAAGAAACCGGGTTCACCAGAACAAAAATTAAAACTTTCCAATGTTTCAATTCTGCATTGTCTAAAAGATAATACAACATAGCTACCCACAATGTGTGCTGCCTTATAACCAGATTCAGGGAACAAAAATAATTTTCATTAATATAAAAATTCGAAGCAACATAAGCAATATACTGGAAACCATTCAAAAGCCACTTGCAGACTACTCTGAAGTACAAAAAACCTAGAGATCATTCCTTTATTTTTACCACTGGTAGTGAAACACTGGCTACTGATGAAGGTACTAACAGGAAATGGAGTCTGTATTTATTTATGTCCGGAGTATATATTTCTCCCACCTTCCTAGATTCCAACCTCCTCTATCCCTGATCTTTCAATCTTTCTTAAACTTATCCAGAAGAAGACTATATAGATCAAAGGCATTTATAATGCTATATGGCAACACAGAAGAATGGGTAACTCACCTTGTAAGTCATAAGGCATGGGTGTCATGTGGAAAGGATGTCTGTAGTCTTGGATGAGGGATGTGTTAATATAGCTTGTGTCTACGGCAGGGAGGCTTGGGGTACGGGACACTGGAGACGCTTGATGTGGAAGACTCAGTATGCTAAAAGAAAAAAAGGTTTGCAAAATTTTCATGAGTCAGTTGAACTTAAGTTTAATAAAAGGGCAGAATCTCACAATGAGTCCCAGTTTTTGTGCTGAAAATAAAAACAAAAGCAAAGCAATACATAATTTAGACTACCATGATTATTAGGAAATAATTTGTATACTTAATAGCAGCTTTCAGAGGCTATAAGGAAAAGAGATGGATGCAATCGTATCCAACATTCATAAATCACATGTTGTCTTTGGAACACCATCAACACTCTTTTAGAATGCAGGCCGAAGGCATAGTTGAGCCACTTCAATGAAATATAAGTGAAAAGTACAGCAGACAAAATTCTAAAACCTTTAAAAAATAAGTACTAGGGTGTTGACAAGTAAAAGAATAGGTAAATCCTTGCAAAGAAAACACATCTAACAAGACTAGGGGAATGAAGCAATCTGAGCAGTGAAGAGTTAACAGCTGGCCTTCAGACTTGTAAGATTTATGAGAATAAAAACTAGGTACTGTTTATCTTGGAATACCTAATGCCCAGCACAGTCAGGAGGAATGCTGTTTGCATAAAAGGTCTGCTGAATGAACGAAGGCAGCAAGACAAGGAGTAGAGATCCTCCAAAATGAACAGGTGATGGAGCGTTTTTAAAGGGAGGACAGTATAAATGGAAAACAAAAAAAGAACAAAGAGGGATTCGGGGAGAATAGAGGGAAATGTTTAAGTAGCTGAGTAGTTAAATACTTTTTTCTTTACCAAAAATTAATGAAAAGCAAAAAGGGGGATGTAATAAAGGAAAATGAAAAGGGAGAATTAAAATGATTTTGAAAAGAAAAAGGATTCTCATAGTCCTGTGTGAAATCATAAGGGCCATATGCTATCCCAAACATATAAGAGGCCAACAGATATGTTATAGAAAACAGAGAGACAGACAGAGGCTGTCTTTTGCATTTAAAAGTTCATGTAAAGTGTGGGGGTATGGAGATGCAATTTCAATGGTAGAGAATATCTCTAAAAATGCCAAGCAAGGCTGGATTTCCAGGAATAGCGTTCTAGTTATGATGTGCTACCTTGTTTTTATGAATGGGATATGAAGTATAAAATATACTCTCATCCATCTCATAAAATTGTTTTGTCTAATGGAAACTTAATTAAACTTCTTACATCTACAGAAAGTACCATTTTCCATTAGCTATTTCCTCTGACAATACTCAAGGGATTATAAAGGATTACAAGAGAGACAAAAGCAGTTGAAACGCTAGTCTTTGAAAAACATCTTGGTATACCAAAGAGCAAAGGAAATTTCTGGAGGAATACTAAACACTCAGTGGCTGAAGACGGCAAAATATTTTACATTTACTAATGTTTGCCTCTTTCTACTTCCTGGCTGGCTCTTTCTCTTCCAATTTTGTGACTGTATTCTAAAATGATTTCCACCTTCACACTGCCCAATAACAAATTCAATATGCTGGGTTTAGGTTTCTATTTATAGGCTAGTCATTACTGAAAAATGGGTACTGGTATTGAATATGGTGTTATCCTACTAAAAAAAAAATCATAAGCTTTCAGGTAGCTTGTTTTTAAATCTGAAAATAGAGAAAGGTTTGGCATTTGCAAATACTCTATCTGGGTTCAATTAGTCACTGGGAAGCTCAAGAAGTAGTTAATGCATCTAATGTAATTTCCCAAACATAATAAACAAGCTATTTTTGGAGAAACAGCACAGCAAATATTCAAAGAAGAAATATTAGATTTCTAAACACTCAAAAAACATTTCCTTTAAGGAAAAATGTTTACCTATATACGACCACTATCAATATCCTAGAGAGCAGAACTTATGTATATATAATGATGCACTTAACCCATGAAATATTTATACACCCAGATTTACGAAATAAATTTTAATAGTGCTATAATGGCATTTAAAGTAATAAAATAATAACATGTTTTTGGTCATACTGGAGGGCTATGGTCCATGCAGTCGCAGAGAGTCAGATATGACTGAGCAACTAAGCACATGTTAAATATAATATAGTCACACCATTTAAAAATATGTATTTAAGTATAAATTAGCCCACCAGGCTCCTCTGTCCATGGAATTCTCCAGGCAAGAATACTGAGTAGGCTGCCATTCCCTTCTCCAGGGGATCTTCCTGATCAAGGGATTGAACCCTGGTCTCCTGCACTGTAGGCATCTGAGCCATCAGGGAATCAAAATTCGATATTTGTTCTAACTATGCTGCTTTCGGTAATCTGACTCCCCACAACACCCCCAGATTTTAAAAAGAAGCTGGCGTAATAACAAGGTCAGGCTTGTTGGATAACAGCTGTCAAGGTAGGCTGCATCAGAGGTGAATGTTTACAAAGCAGAATATAAAGTAGAATTAGTGTTTAAATACCCATTTCATTTAGAATAATGATACTGCTTTTAGTATCTTTATTCCCATCTGTATGATGAGATAAGCTACTCTAGAGTGAAACATCAACCTGTGTAACATGTTTGGTTGTATTATAAAGATTCCTGAAATAGCCAAAGTCCTTTAACAAGTGAGGAGCTACATTTATCACAATTGCATTCTTTTAATGTTGAAATTTCAACTTTCATGTAACTACAAATATACTCAAATAGAAGATCTTTTTATTTCATCAAACAATATCAAGCCTGAAAATAATCTGACTGCAAGCATCAAAGTACCTGTTCTTGGTCTGGTGTTAACTTTCCCTCTTAAACCTTGAAATCTGTATCAATGCTTTCTGCAGACTTTCCTCCTCTCACTTAAATTCTTCCTTCAGGCACTAGTGTGTTGGAATATTTTCTAAATAGCTCCTATTCAATTACATCAGGCCACATAACTCTCCTGATATATACCTAAAAGGGGTCACATCTATTTCTAGATTTACCTTTTGAGTGCTACAACTGTGCCTCAGCAACACAAGACGTCCTTTGCTGAGAATCTCCGAACTGTCTGAAGAGACCAACAGTCTGTTTAAGAGTATGGCTATAGAGTCCGCTACTTATTTTACCATCCTCTTCAAAATGTTAAACTCTTTAAGGGTGGGACTGTACTAACTCACAGTATTACCACTTATGTTTAGCACAGGGTGTTTTACATAACACAGATAACAATGTTTCATGAAGTGAACTGAGGCATAACCAAGGTACATTATTATTGACGTGAGACTAATGGGAAGTATGGGAAATGAGCCTGCAAAATAGAAAGCACTGTGTACTGCAGTGTAAGTCTTGGACCACTTTCACTGCCAGTCTTGCACATCCTGAGGCAGGTTTAAAGCATTTACCTGGTACTTCTCTGCTTTTTGCTTAACACACTCAATTTAGGGTTAATTTCACAGCATACACTTTCTAGTTTGAGTAAATATTTAAAATCCTATGACCGGCATTAGGATCGCCTGAGAACTCATTAGGGCTCAGATGGTAAAAAAAAATCTGCCTGCAATGCAGGAGACCCAAGATCAATCCCAAACATTTTCTGTTACTATTCCTGAATCAGAAATGGGGGTAGAGAAGAACAATGTGTTTTAATAAGCCCTTCAGGTGATTCTGATGCATACTCAAGTTTGAGAAACACTGTACTAGAACCATCTTTTGGTATGACGAATATCATATCCAAGTGACCCCTTTAATGCATTATTCCAGCCCCTTAAGAAAAGCAAGAGTTCCAGAAAAACATGTATTTCTGCTTTATTGCCTCTGCCAAAGCCTGTGACTGTGTGAATCACAATAAACTGTGGAAAGTTCTGAAAGAGATGGGGATACCAGACCACCTGACCTGCCTCTTGAAAAACCTATATGCAGGTCAGGAAGCAACAGTCAGAACTGGACATGGAACAACAGACTGGTTCCAAATAGGAAAAGGAGTACGTCAAGGCTATATATTGTCGCTCTACTTATTTAGCTTATATGCAGAGTACATCACGAGAAACGCTGGGCTGGAGGAAGCACAAGCTGCAATTAAGATTGCCGGGAGAAATATCAATAACCTCAGATATGCAGATGACACCACCCTTACGGCAGAAAGTGAAGAAAAACTATAAAGAGCCTCTCGATGATAGTGAAAGTGGAGAGTGAAAAAGCTGGCTTAAAGCTCAACATTCAGAAAATGAAGATCATGGCATCCGGTCCCATCACTTCATGGCAAATAGACGGGCAAACAGTGGAAATGGTGGCTATATTTCTGGGATCCAAAATCACTGCAGATGGTGATTGCAGCCATGAAATTAAAAGATGCTTACTCCTTGGAAGGAAAGTTATGACCAACCTAGACAGCGTATTAAAAAACAGAGACATTACTTTGTCAACAAAAGTCCGTCTAGTCAAGGCTATGGTTTTTCCAGTGGTCACGTATGGATGTGAGAGTTGGACTATAAAGAAAGCTGAGCGCGGAAGAATTGATGCTTTTGAACGGTGGTGTTGGAGAACTTGAGAGTCCCCTGGACTGCAAGAATATCCAACCAGTCCATCCTAAAGGAGATCAGTCCTGAGTCTTCATTGGTAGGACTGATGTTGAGGCTAAAACTCCAATACTTTGGCCACCTGATGCGAAGAGCTGACTCATTGGAAAAGACCCCGATGCTGGGAAAGATTGAGGGCAGGAGAAGGGGACGACAGAGGATGAGATGGTTAGGTGGCATCACTGACTCAATGGACATGGGTTTGGGTAGACTCCGGGAGTTGGTGACGGACAGGGAGGCCTGGTGTGCTGCAGTTCATGGGGTCGCAAAGAGTCGGACATGACTTAACGACTGAACTGAACTGAAGAAATAAATACACTGAGAACAATCCAGCTCATTCTCTGTACTGTTTACAATCGTGCATAACCATTTTATTTGGCAGATCTTTTAGTCCTGTTTTCAAAATTAACTATCACAATGACTTTTTCTATAAAAAGATCTCAGCACTTACCCTTTATTATTTAGTGGTGATGTTGGAGATAGGGAAGGACAGGTTCTCTTGGCAGATGGCTCTTCCTCTTCTTCATCTGATGAACTGTCTATAGTGAGATCAATCACCTCTACTTTCTTACTTTTATTTGAGGACTGGTGATGAGAAGCCACTTGGTGCTCTAATGTGGAGCTTAAGCATCCTAGGAGGGAATAATTGAAACACAAGGCAAAAAAAGCCCTGTGATATCTCTTTTTTTTTTTCCTCAGCCTATGGATTAGTCTATCAGTTATAGTTTAGACTTTACCTGTTATAGTTATATTGCTGGGGCCTAAGAAGAAAAAAGCAATAGTGGCTGTGTTCCTCTAAGCTCAAGACTACTAGTATAGATTGTCAAGGATTTTTTTTTTTTTTTAACAATTCTGAGTTAGAAGAATCAAAATGTTACGTCCGCCTCACAATAAAAACAGTCTGAGAGCAAATTCACATATTACACATTTACCTGTACATTACTGGATACACTGAGAAATGTTATGGTAACACTTTAACTTCCTTACAGCAAAAATATACTAGAAGTCAGAGAAAAATGCAAATGAAAAAAGAACATTCACTAACCTATATCAAGTCTGTTAAAAATTTAAAAGGATACCATTTCAAAAGCATGGCTTTACAAAAAAAAAGCTTATTAAGTTATGTTACTCTGAAACTTCATACACAAAAATTTAAAACCTTGCAAAAGGTGAATTTAAAAAGAGCTTCACTACTTCTGAACATTTAATCAATAATTTAATGAGAGTTATTGTGCTATCCATAAATTACTGAATACTAATATTGAAAACCAGGCTTTAAAAGAGCAAGGAGACTGCACCATCCTTTTGGAAAACTAACACTCACCATCAACTCCATTGTAAGAGGCAGAAACTTCCTGTACTTCCTTTTTTGATCTCATAGGTGCCCAAGAGCCGTCCTCCTTAAACTGTATTTCATCACAATCTGTACAGTACTTTAGGATTTCCATAAACAAGCTATAAAAAACAATTTGTCCTTTGAATATCACATTCTAAATTAAGACCTATTAGAATTACTGTTCAAAAAACATTCAGACCTATTTTTTGTACAAGTATAAATGAGAAAGTACAAGGTATTATTTATTCTTAAAATCTAGGGCTAAATAGGAAAATAGTTACTTATTATTATGGTAGGTTTATGCAAGAAAATATTACATAACTGAAAAATGAGGTTTCCAGAGATTTAAAAAAAATAACATGGGGGGGTGTATGTTCACAGCAAGTGGGAAGAGGACAAAGAAAGAAAACTCTGTATTTCAAAAACAAAATTCTGTGTGTGAGTGGTATATAAATAGTGGTTATCTCTGAGAGGTAACATGGAAGATATTTATTCTTTTTCTCTAAACTTTTCAATATAATCCAAATTGCCTACAATAAGCTCATCTTATTTGATAACTGTAGAAATACATGTAAAAATATGTACTGAAAGACAGAATTCCTTGATAAATACCATGCAGATACTAAAAAACGAGATTTGCCAAAATGTGTAACATGAATGATCAAATTCTTAGGTTATAATGTTAAATGAAACCAAAGGATAAAAAATGCTGATATTGTATAATCACAATTATGGGAAAATAAAAATCAAAATAATACATCTTTTTGTTTTCCCATTTTTCTTTAGGAGTGTGTGTGTATGTGTGGATATTATAATAAGAAAGAAAAACCCCAATTGATGGGGGCATCTAAAGTTATGTAACACACAGAATTGGTAAAATATTATTCAATTTATTAGTGATCACTGATGTCTCTGAAAAATTTAACATAAAACATTTAAGTTACACATTTACTTTCCCTCATATGATTGGTTTGGCATCTTTCAAGCTCTGGGTTACACCTGTATTGCTAAATATATTCCATTCCTTATGTTATACCTTCTGGCTCCTTTGTTTCCTCAAATACTATAGATAAAAGATACATTAAGCATTTTGCTAGAGCACACAGGAAATATCAAGAATATATTTTTTTCTTTTCACAATTTATTTTTGTTCAGAGGGAAAAAGGGAAAAAAAAAGGCTAGAGAATAGGAGAAAATTTAAAAAGACATTTGAAGATGTGTGGAAGGACAGATAAAACACTGGAATGTCAGGGAAAAAAATAACTGTTGTGATACTGTAGATGGAGAAGAAAGACAAAGAGAAGTATTTTAGGGGAAACAGAAACAAAGAGAGCTGCTGTTCAGTGTGTTGATCACTTTTAGGAGCCCACACAGCAGGGGGTGGGCCCATATAGTAAATGAAGCACCAGAAAATCTTCAAAAACAGCCCAACTTTTGGTCAGCTTAGGTGAACCAGAGTTTCACAATTCTTTCATTCTTCCTCTAGAAAGGTCTGCATGTCTAGGGACAGATGGATTCATGTTAGGAAAAGATGTAAGCTACACCCTGCTCAGAACCACTGGTCCTTTAAAATGGTAAATGTCAGGAGGCACTGACAGTGAGGCATGTACTTTTAAAACAAGAAGACATAGTTAAAAAGGGAAAATGTTCATAATATTAATTTCTTAGAAAAAATATAATTTCTACAGTCATGAATATCCTAAAAATATATAACTCAGAAACCACTATCTATAGAATTTTAATCCCAAACCTGATGGGTAACAAAACTGTAATAGATGGTTATTATGAAGTACAAGGAAAAACTTTAAAGTGACATACCCATCAATAATAAGGTGTTCATATGGGGCCTTCTTATCACAGACAGGACAAACCCAAGTTGGTTTTTTCTCATTCATCTGAATATAAAGAGTTGCATCAAAACACTGCAGATGAGAACATGTAAGGGCCCGACATGGAATTGTCAGCCGCATTTTACCAAGCTTTAAAAGAGGGAGACAAAAGTTAAATATTAGACAACTGTTGTTAAAAGTTTTTCCTGAAACAAACACAATGTGCATGTATTCTGATTTAAAGCATATTGTGTCTACTTTCAACACACTTCCTGTGAAACATCTACAGGTTAAAAATTACTATTATTTCTTTGGATATTAAAATACAGAGACTATGGAAAATCTACAACAGAGGTTATTTACCCTCAATTCACAGCTTACAGATCCACTTTTAGGGGAAAGGACCATGAATCCCTTAAAATTACACACAAAATCTTACAAGTGTGTGCATTTTTCCAGAGAATGCTAAGTTGCTTCAGTCGTGTCCAACTCTGTGAGACCCCACAGATGGCAGCCCACCAGGCTCCACTGTCCCTGGGATTCTCCAGGCAAGAACACTGGAGTGGGTTGCCATTTCCTTCTCCAATGCATCAAAGTGAAAAGCGAAAGTGAAGTCGCTCAGTCGTGTCCGACTCTTAGCGACCTCATGGACTGCAGCCTACCAGGCTCCTCTGTCCATGGGATTTTCCAGGCAAGAGTACTGGAGTGGGGTGCCATTGCCTTCTCCTTTCCAGAGAATGCTTTAACCAAATTCTTAGGGTAGTCCTGAATCCAGAAAAGAACCACTTTACTAGGTACTGGGAAAGGAAAAATGAATGCCTTACTAAATGCTCAAGATACAATCAACCTGATCTCTGAATGAGAGTAATTCACAGGTCAAAACAGAATAAGCACTTCCATGTTTGGCATAACTGCCAAATGGCAGCTCTGAGCAAAGCCAGTTGTTCACACTCTCTTCCCTCACTGGGTACCATCACAGGCAATTCAGCAAACACCTCTGGACCTCTAGCATCTGTTATGTTATGAGACTTGCTCTTCTTGCCCTGCAAACAGTGCTTCTGCTGACACAGGTCGAGTCTGTCCTATGAACAATGAGATCTGCTTCATCTGGTCTGAACTGCTAGCTTTGGCCCAAAGCAGAAAAGCTGTCCCAAGACCTGCCCAGGGAGCTACCATATCACCACCTCCTTGCATGGAGGACACTTCATACAGTTCAGCCAGATAACCACTGCAGGGTCCCCAGAGCTCATAGTGCCCATATAGTACAGAAGTCACCTACTTTCAATAACCATATTTTTTTTCACTAAATATTAGGAAAAGATTTTCACATATACTTGTGAGCTTGAAAAATATAAAGGTTTGAAAAGTATAAAAGTTAAATAAGAAAAGAAAAAAAGATTATTGGCTTTGAATTTCAGGGAAATGTGCAATTTCCTAGTCTACCAAGGAAACTGTCATTTGGGGTCCTAAATTATTGTTCTGGCACCAGTGACTTACTGTGCCTCTAGGAAAGGCGCTTAACCCTTGCTGGCCCTCTCTTTCTATCTCTGATAGAACATGGTTTCCCCCTTACTTCAACAGGATGTAGTGATAAAGAATAAACAAGGACCCAGAATGTGCCATCATCTTGAGAAAGGAGAAATGCCAGTGTATAGTATCAGAAGTATGAACAGGAAGGATACAGAGAAAACTGACAGTTTCCTCCTCTATGCTCCCAACTCCACCCTGCATATGATCATGCTATTTATTTATGTTTCTCCTCCAAGAAACACATCTGGCTCATCTCTATCTTCAGCACTAGGAAGTGTACCTGCTACATATACAGCAGGAAGATGGTCCTGTGTACTGATCAGGCTTCAGCTGTGCATGCTGGATAGTTTCTAGGAGGCACCATTCACTTAGGCTGTGCATTTTGGATGTTATTTAGTCTCTCTGAGCCTTAGTTTTATAAAATGGGGATAAAAATAGCATCTATACCATAAGACTGGGGGTCTAAATTATATTCATTGTACAGGGTCTAACACATAGTATGTACTCAATATATGCCCCCCATTATTAATTAAAGTACAGAAACACATTTACTTCAAATCACTTTATGAGCTAGTAGGAGACTCACTCAAACCTCAGCCTAGTCAGTCTTCTCTTCTATGCTCACACAGTATTAAACAATTCCGTTACTTCCCTTCTACACTTCTATTTAATTTTTATGATTTGATTTACCTAAGTACCTGATGAAAAGGCATACACATAAACAGAACTAGCTCTCATAACAAAAAAAATCACCTACGCCAAGACATACCACATTAGTCTAGAAATATTTTCCCAAAATGATCTAAATTAAATTTTTATGTCTGAAGTTCAGGCCTTAACTTATCTGGGAGGTGCAGATTTCTACTGAGTAGGTATATTTACCACTGCCTTAAAACTAAGTAGAGAGATCCTAGATGAATAGTGATCACAGACGTGGTTCAGGTAATTGTATAACTAGTAGGCTACTTCTGACAGTTTATGAAGACAGTGGATAAGAAGATAAGATACAAAGACTGTTTCAGAATCCAAGCAAAGGCTGTAGAACTTATACTCTGAAAAGCAATTATTCTCCAAAGACCATCATCTCACATACCTTTAGCCCTAAATTCCCAGCTGTCAGTTCATCTTTTCATTGGGAGAGCAACTCTCAAGCCCTTATGATCAGCCACACTGACAAGTTTACCTACAGAATTTTTAAGGAACACTGCTACATGAATGGCACAGGAAGGACATGTATAAACAGGTACAAGAAAGAAGTTCAATTTGAAATGCAGTTTATTAGCTGTCACACAAATGTCTTGTTTCAAAGAATTACAGAGTAATTGTTACGTGATAACCCTTATATTCCTGACTTTTAAAAACAATCACTAAATTCTAAATACTTATCTAAGAGTGGACACTGAATTCTCTAACTTCAGAGAGGAAGCTGAGCTTTGAACATTTTCATCTTGTAATTACAAACCCCCTTTCCCCATATGGGATGGGATGGACATTTGCATCATTTGCAAATAAACACTTTGAAAACAACTCCCAAATAAGTTTTCTAAAGCCACTAATCTTATTATAACATAATAGTAATTGAGGATAGTGCAAGAGAAAAAGAAATACCCTACTTAGTTGTAAGTTCAAACCAGCTTATACCAAAAGGACTCTAAAAAACATCAACAATATATGTACTTTTCCCTTGTAAAAAGAAAACAACAGTGTGAAATTGGGACTTTTACAACTTTTTCATCATTATCATAAGTATTTCATGAATAAATCTTCAAAGAGTTTCTTTTTCCTTTTCTTCTATCAACTCCAAGTGATTTGCATTTGAGTTTACAGGTCTAGGGAGTACCTCACAAAGCAGGTTCACAAATATTCTTCCAGTTCTATTTTTAATAAATCAGAACTAAAAAATTCCCAAAGAACAAAAGCATTTTTAATTATTTTCATTGCCTTTAGCTAAACAGCACACAAACAGAAACTCATTTATTTTGAGCTGTGTATATCACAACAGGGCAATTCAAATGCACAGTCAGACATCATATTTACATATTTCAAAGAGAACAAATCTCTTTTATTATTCTATAAATTTGATATATAGATGAGTTGTCATTAAAAAGTTTTACTTTTTAGAGTAAAAACCTACCTAAAATATAAGCATTACTGTTCCAGAATAATTGTAAAGGCATTGTTTCTTAGGTCAAATAGAAATCCATAAAAGTATTATAATTATGGATTATATATAGAGAGAGTTGTTTTTCCCACAATCTGAATTTTGAAAGTGTAAGTCAATTTAAAATGAATTGCTATAGTTGCTGAAAATAAAAAAGGGGATATGGAAAGAAAAACTTAAAGTTGGCCCATTAAATTAAGAGGTACAAGGAGCAAAACATGATTAGCATTTTGTAATAATATAAAGATCACCTGAACTATGAATTCAAAACTAGTTCTATAAATCAGAACATCAAGATTTATATTGTAGTGCTTTTTTATACAAATAAATGCTTCATCTAAATGTTAAACATAAACATCAAAAATATTAGCACAACTGTAAACACTTTTAAAATGAGAATGCAAAAAAACAAGACCCTTTCCAGTGATTTACATGGAAAATGAAGCTTATGCACATTCCTAAATTTCTCATATTTTCTAAACTGGTATTTTATCATGGAACGAGGTAGCAAGAAATCATATCAAAGGGGAGGGTGGATAAATAGGCGTTTGGAAGAAAGAGGGTATGATAGGTATACAACTTAAAAAAACTGTCTTCTTACCCTTCACTAACTTGGACTGTGAACCATTTTTCTAAATGTTAAAAAATACCACATGCCTTTACACCATAGTCTATTATAACGTCTGATTAACTTAAGAATCCATCCCAGGTCCCTCCAGCCAATAACTTTTATTGTACAAAAAAATTTAACATTAAATCTACCATCTTACCCATCTTAAAGTGTACAATTCAATAACACTATGTTCACACTACTGTACGACACATCTCTAGAACTTTTTCATCTAGCACCACTGAAACCCTCCCCTCAGCCCACAGTAACTGTCTTTCTATTTTCTGTTTCCATGATTTTGACTACTTTAGATACTTCATGAGTGGAATCATATGGTATTTATGCTTTTGTGACTAGTTTATTTTGCTTATTGTAATATTATCAAGGTTTATCCACCTTGTAGCATATGACAGGATTTCCTTTTTTTCATGTTGCATACATAATATATCATATTTTATTTGTTCACCTCTTGATGGACATTTGGGTTGCCTCCACCTCTTGGCTACTGTGACTAACGCTGTGATGAATGTGGTTATGCAAATTATTTCTTTGAGATCTTACTTTGAATTCTTTTAGATATATGAATTCATGGATCACATATTCATTTTAACTTTTTGGGGTACCTCCATACTGTTTTCTATAATGGCTACAGCATTTTATATTCCCATCAAGAGTGCACAAGGGTCCCAGTATCTGTGGCACACTTACTGACACTTGTTATCTTCTGTTTTTTTCGATTGGAGCTATCCTGATGGGCATGAAGTGATTATCTCATCTGTGCTTTTGATATGCATTTCCTTAATGATTAGCAGCGTTGAACATCTCTCCCTGTGCTGTTGGCCATCTATGTATCTTCTTTGGAGAAAGGTCTATTCAAGTCCTTTGCTTATTTTTAATCAAGTTTTTTTTTTTTTTTTTTGCTGTTGGGTTGCTTGTCAAATTCAACTGAAGCTTTTCCCCCATGTTTCTTTTCGGAATGGAACAATTAAGGGTATTCCAGTTTAGATCTTAAATCCATTGTGAGTTAATTTTGAGGGTTCAATTTTATTATTCTGCATGTGAATATCCAGTTTTCCCAATGCCATTTGTTTAGAGACTTTTTCCTATTGTGCAGTATTGGCATTCCTAGGTATTTGATCATATATGCTATAAGAATTTGTTTTTGGGCCACTGGTCTATATTATCTATTAATATCATTGTGTCAATACTCTACCATCTTAATTACTACTGCTTTCTAGCATGTTTTGAAATTAGGGAATGGAAGAGTTCAAACTCTGTTGCCATTAAAACTGCTTTGGTTACTCAAAGTCCCTTGAGATTCCATAGAAATTTTAGGATTTTTTTTTCTTAATTTCTATAAAACATGCCAATGTGATTTGTAGATCACTTTGGTAGTATGGACATTTTAACAATGTTAAGTTTTCTAGTCCATAATTATAGGATGTCCATTTATTTCTATTTTCTCTGAATTTTTGCAAATGTTTCATAGTTTTCAGTCTCCTTGGTTGAGTTTATTCCTAAATATTTTGCCCTTTTTGATGCTATAGGAAATGGGAGGCTCAGACGGTAAAGCGTCTGCCTACAATGCGGGAGACCCAGGTTTGGCTCCTGGGTTGGGAAGATCCCCTGGAGAAGGCAATGGCACCCCACTCCAGTACTCTTGCCTGGAAAATCCCATGAATGGAAGAGCCTGGTGGGCTACAGTCATGGGGTCACCAACAGTCGGATACGACTGAGCGACCTCACTTTCTTTCTTTGTTTCCTTTTCAGTTTGGTCACCTAGTTCCTTTTCAGAAAGACAATTAACTTTTTAAACTTTTATTGACTTATTTTTGGCTGTGCTGGATCTTTGCTGCTGCATGGGCTTCCTCTAGTCGGGGTGAGTGGGGGCTACTCTCTGCTGCAGCACGTGGGACTTCCACTGCTGTTGCTTCCCTTGTGGAGCACTGGCTCTAGGACGCACAGGCTTCGGTCGTGGGGGCTCCAGGCGCTGGAGCACAGGCTCCACAGCTGTGGCACGCAGGCTGAGCTGCTCTGCAGCACGTAGGACCTTCCTGGATCAGGAATCCAAGCCGTGTCTCCTACACGGGCAGGTGGGTTCTTTCCACTGAGCCGCCAGGGAAGCCCAAAAGGCCACTAACACTTGACTGCTACTTTGTGTTGGTTTTGACTATGACTTTGTTAGTTCTAACAAGTTTTCTGTTTGTTTGAGGAATCTTAAGGGGAGTTTTCTACATAAAAGATCATGTCATCTGAAAACAGAAGTTACTTCACTGTTCCTTTCCAGTCTACCACCAGCCCAATTGTTCTGGCTAGAACTTCCAGTACTATATTGAACAGCAGTGGTGCAAATGGGCCTCCTTGTCTTGTTCTTTACCTTGGAGGAACAGCTTTCAAGAAGTCTTTCCACATTGAGTATAATGCTCATTGTGGGCTTTTCATATGTTGAGGAAGCATCTTTCTATTTCTAGTTTGCTGAGTATTTTTATCATGAAAGGGTGTTAATTTTTTTCTATATTGATTGAGATGTGGTTTTGTTCTCTATTTTGTTAATGTGCTCTATTACAATGATTTATTTTTGTATGCTGAACCAGTCTTACAATTCCAGCTATGAATTCCACTTGGTCTGGTGTATGGTTATTCTAATGCACTGGTGAATTCAGTTTGCTAGAATTTTGTTGAAAGGTTTTGTTTCATCAGGGATACTGGTATGCAGTTTTCTAGTTTGTTTGTTTCCTTTTGTCTTGTCTTGTTGTGTCTTTGTGTGGTTTTGGGGATCGGAAGGAAATGGCAACCCACTCCAGTGTTCTTGCCTGGAGAATCCCAGGGACGGGGGAGCCTGGTGGGCTGCCGTTTAGGGGGTCGCACAGAGTCGGACACGACTGAAGTGACTTAGCAGCAGCAACACTATTTACTATCCTTAAAGAATGAGTTTGGGAGTGTTCTTTAATTCTTTGTAAGAGTTTGAAAAGGCTTGGTGTTAATTCTTCTTTAAACGTTTGGTAGGATTCTCCACTGAAACAAAGGGGTCCCAGGCTTTTCTTTGTTGGGAGGTTTTTCATTGCTGCTTCAATCTCCTCACTAGTTACAAGTCTGTTCAGATTTCTTATTTCTCCATGATTCAGTCTTGGTAGGTTATATGCTTGCAGGAATTTATCTACTTCTAGGTTATCTAATTTGTTGGCGTAGCAGTCTCATAATCCTTTTAATTTCTGTGACATCTGTTATAATGTCATTCTTTCATTTCTAATTTGAGCTATCTGAATCTTTCCTCTTTTTTCTTAGTTTAGCTAAGGGCTTGTCAATTTTGTTGATCTTTCAAAAACCAACTCAGTCTTGTGATTTTTTTTGGACTGTTTTTCTCGTCTCTATTTCATTTATCTCTTTTCTAATCTTTATTTCTTTCTGTGTGCTGACTTCGGCTTTAGTTTGCTTTTCTAGTTTCTTGAAGTACAAGATCAGAGTTGATTTGAGTTCTTTCTTTTTTAATGTAAGCATTTACTGCTGTAAACTTTCCTCTTCCTACTCTTCTGCTGCATCTTGTAAATTTTGGTATACCGCATTTTTATTTTCGTCTTCAAATATTTTCTAAATTCCCTGTGACCTCTTCTTTTGATTCATCGGTTGAGAATGTATTATTAAATTTCCACGTTTGTGGATTCTCCTGTTTTTTTCCTGTTACTGATTCCTAGTTCCATCACATTGTGATCAAAGAAGATATAGTATATGATTTTAATCTTAGATTTGTTAGGACTTGTTTTGTAGCCTAACCCATGCTCTATCTTAGAGAGTGTTCTGTGTGCCCTTGAGAAGAATGTATATTCTGCTTTGTTGGGTGCAGCATATCTGTTAGGTATACAGTGTTGATTAAGCTCTTTGCTTACTTACTGATCTTCTGTCTGGTTGTTCTATCAATAACCAAAAGTAGGGTATCAAAGTCTACTACTATTAATATTATTGTGTTGCTGTCTATTTCTCCCTTCAGTTCTCTCAACTACTGAATCATATACGTGGGAAAGAATTTAAAATAATTATACAGGGACTTCCCTGGCAGTCCAGGGGTTAAGACTCTGCCTTTTCAGTGCAGGGGGGCACAGGTTTGATCCCTGGTTGGGGAACTAAGATCCCATATGCCAATGTGGCATGGCAAAAAAAAACAACAACAACAAACCAAACCCAAAACCCAAACGAACAAAAAACAAACAGAAAAATCCTGGAGTTAAAATATTTTCCCTATAAAAATGACTGGCCATAGTAAGGGAAAAAAAGATAGGTTATATACAAAATGATAGGTTTGGTGGTTTTTCTTAATTTCACTGTATTTTTTTTTTTTACAGATGCTTAATAGTGAAGAGAAGTTCTCTTAACAAAAGTTTTTTTTTTTTTAAGCTATGCAACATATTGTATTATAAACTAATTCTTGAGCTACAGACTTTTTCATTACTTTTTGTGTTGAGGTGTATTTTTCACACTTGTGTTGAGGTTTTATAAATTATAAGAGACTAAGATATAAGACAAATAAAACAATTTTTGTTTAAGAATAAATTAATCTTAGATTAGTAGGATTTCAGTATTAAAAGCCTTCAATATCAGACTTGCCTAAACAATCCCAGCAAATGAGGAAATAGCTGAGTCCTCTTATTTTTCATATTTTCTCCCCAATTTAAATATGATTACAAAAGGCAATCAAAATGTAACTTACTTTTAGTTTTTCACGTATTTTTGTATGAAATCATTCAACTACCATTCCTACTATTGGTGGACCTAACATCAAATTAGTTAAAAAAACAAACCTTATCAACACATTTTTGGAAACATTCACTACCAGTTTTCACTTAGGCATTATATTTATTTTATACAAATGAATGAAACTGATCTCATTTTCTGGTTTAAAAATATGTCTAGTTGATTTTTATATGCATACTAATTCAATTATTCAGTAATAATTCAATAATTATTCAATTATTATTAAACAATAGTTTTAAATTCTTGTTATAGTCATTGCTGACAAAGTGGTTAAGCTAAATGTATGAGTAATCATGGCCAGATTTTTATTCAGAAGCATACTATTTAATAAAATGAAATTTCAATAAATACACTGAAACGATAAACATGCCTCATTTGGAGATTTTACACTTAAGTCTGAGAGACAGTCATCTAATAACCATAATCAATATTTAAATGTAACTAAGAGTAGAAAAATTTTATAGACATAAACTTGTTTAGATTTCAAATCCTAAGACTACATAATATCTTTTACTTTTCATAAACTCTTAACAAGTGGGTATGTTTCAAGGTAACAGAATTTGTTAAATACTAGAAATACTTAATAAAAAAAAGAAAATGTATATTAAACCTCCTGGAGAGCAAATATTAGTTAGCACTTACTGGACATAGTAGAGAAACCCTCAGGCTGGTTGTAGCTATTTCACTGTCTGGGTCCGCAGTCAACTTCTCTTTAACTGACATTCATCAAAGAAAAAACAAACAAAAGTTTATTAAAGATGTATCACTGATGCAACACAAGAAAAAGAATGAGGAACTTTAAAAAATGGCACTAAAGAATAATTTGCTCAATTATTTTCCAATCAACTGAATGAACAAAACGATTTTATAGTTTATAATCTCTACAGTAAGCAAAGGAAGGAAAATGACCGTATACCTATCTATAGACTGACTACACTTCCTGTAAGCTTCCTATTTCTCACCGACAGAATGGAAGCTGCACTGCACTAACATAAAGGGAATTTATGCAAGCAGTTTACCCTAGTCAACTGATGGCAGACCCTTCTTGTGTAACTCTAAGAAACTGGATAAATGTCTTCTTCCTTTTAAACTATGACAATAGTATTTTAAAAGAAACTAATAAAAACTATAAAACATGTATAAATTTTTACAAAGCTCAGATAATAAAAATTTATTATAAACGTATTAATTCTAATTTCATATTGTAAAAAGAAAAAAGTTCAACTGCCTTTTTAAAAACCATATAATTATTTTGAGTTTTATATTTATTTACCCATAACCTGATTAGTTACACTATCTTGGGCAAGTCAATCCTCCTCTCTGAGATTAACTTCTTGGAAAATAACAACCCACACTATATAATCTCTAAGTCTTCTCAGTTCAAATTTCCTGTGGTTCTTAAGAGAGGCAGCACTGGTAATTTTACTTTTAAAGCTATTCTGTTACTCTTGGTCAGTCTAATACAACAAGGATCTTTATACTTCTCATCTGCAAACCAGCAACATTCAGGTTACTTCTGAAAACCCTAGAACTTCAATTAAACTTCAACACAGAAGTGAGCCAGGATATACCTAAATGTAATATTCAAATAATTTTAGAAACTGTTTCACAGTAACTTTAAAGTCTATTTGTGTAAGGGGGACCAAGCGGAGTAGTTGTGGACAGAGTTAGTCACAGAATTTCAGACCTGAGGCACAAGTGATTGTGACCAGACAGTTGACTGATAGATGAGTAGAAGCACAGATATGCATAAATACACAGAGAGAAGAAAAGGGAAAAGTACTTGGATAAAGAAGGATTTCAGAACGGATGTCTACTGAACTAATAGCCATTTATAAGAATTAAGAATCCTGCCTTTATTAAACTTGATGAGCGTATAGTCTGGATTTTTTTTGAAGTGGTCCAAATCTTAGATACTGTATACAACTGTCTCCATAAACTAGTGGATCTCAACTAAGATGCACATCAGAACTACCTACAGAGCTTTCTAATTTATAATTGCCCAATGAATCAAATGGAGAAGAGGGATACAAATGAGTAGTTTTTTAATAAAAAATTCCAGATGTGATTCTGATGACCTACTAAAAAGTAATTTTATGGCCTGGAAATTCTGAAAATTTAATGTCTACTTAACTTGTAGGCTATCACATCTAAAAAGGCATACAATCCATGGATTTTGTCTGGAAAATAGTTATCACATCACTTATGCTAATTAATTATATAAGTAAATTATGAAAAACATGCTTTTGCCATTATAGACCCAATCTTAATCCTTTCTTAAGATACATTTAATGAATAGTATCTGCTTAAAGGTGACAACTGCCATATGATAAATGTGATTACTAACCATTTTACAACCACCCCTCTTAATACCCACACAGCAAGACAAACAGCAATGGGAACAGTAACTGACTTTAGGTTTTGTCTATATGAAGTTCAGTGTTAGTACTCTGAAAAGAAATGAAAAAGGAGGGGCAACCTGAGGCAGTGGTTCAGAGCAAAAGAATCTAGAGCCAGCCTAGGTTATAATTCAGCCTTAGCCACTTTCCTGTGCCTCAGTTTCATCATGTTGTACATGAGAACAATACTAATAGCCCACAGCATTGTTTAAGAATTAAAGAGTTAATACAAACAAATGCTTTAAAATAACATTATTCTCAATAAGTATTAGCTACTGTGTGGAATGGGGAGGGAGGTGGGAGGGAGGTTAAAAATATTAGCTATTGCAACAAAAATATGATTTGCATGTTCATTTTCTTTCAGAGCTGAAAGATTTTTCTGAAATTATTTTAGAATCAGTTTGTCACTTTCTTTTAAGAAAAGCTTTGCTTTTTCACCTTTGCCATTATAGATTCAATCAATCCTTTCATGTAAAGATACTTTTTGAGGATCTTGATTGAATTGAATTTAACCTATAGATCAAACTGGAGAGAACTGACATCTCTCCAGTAACAATACTGAGTGTTCTGATCCATTAACATGATCTATCTCTCTGATATTCAGGTCCTATTTTAGTTACTCTTACCAGTATTTTATAGTTTTCAGCATACAAATCTTGCATGTATTTTGCATAATATATCCCTAAGTACTTCATTTTTTTGATGTTACAATGTTTATAAACTGACCATATAAATTCACACATTAGCTTAAGTAGCTTTTTTTTGGGTAGATTCTTTGGGATTTTTTTCCCTACACAATGATGTCATCTTCAAATAAAGACAGTAATTATTATTCATTTCTAATCGGTTTCTTTTTTCTTGCATTATTGTGCTGGCTAGGATCTCAAGGGCAACGCTGAACAGACGTATTAAGAAAGATATTCTTGCCTTATTTTTAATCTTAGGGATGAAGTTTTTACCATTTAATATGATATTAGCTAAAGGCTTCTTATAAAATACCCTTTCATACATTAAACAACCCCCTTGTCTCTACTTTGCTGAATTTAATCATGAATGGATATTGAAAAAGTGACCAAAGCTTTTACTGAATCTATGGTGATGATCATATGATTTGTTTTTTGTTTAGTTTGCTGAGGTGAATTATAATGACAGATTTAAAAAAATATTTAATGACCCTAATATTCCTGTATAAACTATTTGATCACTATCCATTACCTTTTTATATACTATATTTAGTCAAAACAATTCTGAAAAAGAAAAAGGTAGAGGACTACCTGATTTCAAGAATTACTATCAAGCTTTAATTAGTAAGACTGTGCTATTGGTATAAAGATAGACAAATAGGTCAATGGAAGATAATGAGGGAGTCCAGAAATAAATTTATATACCTATCATCAATTGGTTTTTGACAAAGGTGCCAAGGTAATTAAATGGAGGAAAAATTAGTATTTTTGACAAATGTTATGGAACAACTGGGTATCTATATGGGAAGAAAATGAACCTATAAGTTTACCTTAATTTCTGATAAAGTGTAGGGACTTCCCTGGTGATCTAGTGGTTAAGAATCCACCTGCTAATGCAGGGGGCCTGGGTCTGATCCCTGGTCTGGGAAGAGCCCACATGCCCGTGGAGGAACTAAGCCTGTGTGCCATGAGTCTGTGCTCTACAACAAGAGAAGCCACTGCAATGAGAAGCTCATGCACTGCAACTTGAGAGTAGCCCCTGCTCACTGCACCTACAAAAAGCCTGCATGCAGCAACAAAGACCCAGCACAGCCAAAAATACTGTAAAACAAATTGCAGACCTAAACTAAAACAATAAAACTTCTAGAAGTAAAATGTTTGTGATCTTGGATTTGGCAAAGATTTCATAGTATACAAAAAGCATAAACTATAAAAGAAATGGGAAAAATTTGAAGAGACATTTCATCAAAGAAGCTGGAAGGATGGCAAATAGGCACATGAAAAGATGTTTAACATCATTTGTCGTTAGAAAAGCGCAAATTAAAACCACAAATGACATATCACCTACACCGTAATCAGAACAGCAAAATCAAAGCAGCCTGACCATACCTACTGCTAGTGAGAATGGGGAAAAACTAAAAATTTCAAATCTTACTGGACAGAATGCAAAAATGGAACATGCACTTCATAAGAAACTGCCAATCTCTTTTCCATACATTTTGTGACCCAGCAATCCTAGTCCTGCGTACTTACCCAACAGAAATGAAAACATATGTTCACAAAACTGAGATAGTCATATGCAAAATGTAAATGTTTCCAGCCACTTTGTTCATACGAAAAACTGGAAACGATCTAAATGTCCATCAACTGACAAATGGATAAAGAAACCACAGTACCAATTAAATGGAACATTACTCAGTAATAAAGAGCTCAAACTACACAAACGAACCTAAAAGGATTATACTACGTGAAAGAAATCAGAAATGAAAGGCAGGGGGTGGGATGAATTGGGATTAACATATATATACTATTGATATTATATATAAAATAGAGAACTAATGAGAATCAATTGCATAGCTCAGGGAATTCTACTCAATGCTCTGTGATGATTTAAATAGGAAGGAAATTTAAAACAAAAGGGGGGATGTATGTATATGTATAGTTGTTTTACTTTGTTGTACACTAGAAACTAATTCAACACTGTAAAGCAATTATACTTCAATAAAGTGTGTGTGTGTTAGGCACTCAGTCGTGTCCGACTCTTTGCGACCCCATGGAGTGTAGCCCACCAGGCTCCTCTGCCCCTGGGATTCTCCAAGAAAGAATACTGGAGTGGGTTGCCATTCCCTTTTCCAGGGGATCTTCCCAACCCAGGGACTGAACCCAGGTCTCTCACATAGCAGGCAGATTCTTTACCATCTGAGCAACCAGGGGAGCCTTCAATAAAAAATAATTTTTAAAAAAAGGCTATATGTTGTGGGATTTCAAATATCTGAAATTCTGGAAAGGGAAAAACTACAGAGACAGAAATCATATTAATGGTTATGGGAAGTAGGGGAGAAGAAATGAGAGGAGCTGTGAAGGTCCACAGAGGAACTTTTGGGGGTGAAGAATGTTACATGTTTTCATTTTAACATGTGGTTCATGATTGCATATACCTGTCAAACTCAGAATGTACACTTTAAAAGGTTAATTTTTACTGCTTGTAAACTTTGATAAATACAACCAAAATACTGAAGCAGAAAGATAGGGGATGGGAATCACTATGTTAAATTTCAGAAGAAAGTATGGAGGAAAGACAAAGTAAATAAAGTATTCATCGTTTGTGGACATGGGAGTGAAAGATAAAAATAAGACATGATATTTATCCTGCTGCATCAACCAACATGTGATAAGTCTTCCAGGAGTTCAAGTTTTCTTATGTCATTGTGAGCTGCAGCAGTAACAGTATTTCCTTTAATAATAATAATAATAAAGTTACAGTTAGCTACAGTAAAAATTAATCTTTGAAAATCCCTGTTGTCTTGTGCTGAGAGTTGGCCACTAGTCACATGTGGTTATATTTAAATTTAACCAAATGTACAATTCAGCTCCTCAGCTGCAGTACCACATTTCAAGTGCTCAGCCCAGACATGGTGCTCCTGGCTACCACATGGGGCAGGACAGTGCTGATGCAGAGCATTTCCATCGTCAAAGATGGTTCTATGAGTGCTGTTCTAGGTTTAAAAAAAAATTCTATCCTTTTTAGACTTTTAAAGCTGGAAACAACTGAACATATTAACTAAGTCCAACACATTCATTTTATAAACAAGAAAACAAGAGGCACAGAGGTGTGACCTTTCACTCACAATCTCTTCTCATCAGTTTACTTATCAGAAGTCTTAGGGTCTACTGTGTGCCAGACCCTGAGCTGAGCATTAGGAATTCAAAGAGAGATAAGATTAAATTCCTGCCTAAAGGAATTCATAGTCTAGATGGGAGCAAAGATACTTAGTTGAGAGCATCTCTAATGCACTGTAATGGAAACTAGCTGAAATTCAATGCATCAACTCTGGGGGTTCTGAGATGCCTCCGGGAAAAAGTGAAACATGCAGGATAACTAGAATCAGGTAAAGGAGGTAACAGGGAAGTTTGAGTCACGGAGAACAATACTGACAGCACTGAGGAAAAGAAAGAATTCATTATTTCTGGAATATAAGGAATGATAGAGGAGTGAATACACATGACAACCGAAAGTAATAAACAGATGCCACACCAAGGAAAGCTATACGTTTACGTCATCCTAACAAAGTTAGTTGTTTTTAATTTTTATTTTTTAAATTTCTATTTATTCTTGGCTGTGCTGAGTCTTTGTTGCTGCACTGGCTTTTCTTTGCTTGTGGTGTATGGGCTCTTGTTGAGGAGCACAGGCTCTAGGTGTGCAGGCTTTAGTGGTTGTGGCGTCCAGGCTTAGCTGACCCACGGCATGTGGGATCCTCCCACATGGGATCAGGCTTTGAACCCATGTCTCCTGCATTGGCAGGTGGATTCTTTACCACTGAGCCAGGAGGGAAGCCCTCAAAGTTAGTTTTTATCCCATTGGTGTTCGCAAGCCATGGATTGCAAAAAAATAGGTAAGGCTGCTGCTGCTGCTGCTGCTAAGTCGCTTCAGTTGTGTCCGACTCTGGGCGACTCCATAGACAGCAGCCCACCAGGCTCCGCTGTCCCTGGGATTCTCCAGGCAAGAACACTGGAGTGGGTTGCCATTTCCTTCTTCAATGCATCAAAGTGAAGTTGCTCAGTTGTGTCCAACTCTTTGCGACCCCATGGACTGCAGCCCACCAGGCTCCTCCGTCCATGGGATTTTCCAGGCAAGAGTGCTGGAGTAGGGTGCCATTGCCTTCTCCAGGTAAGGTTAAGTCATATTAATCATTTAGATTGCTATCAGAAGAGAGATAGGAAAAGGGGGCACCAAGAAAGAAAAGGAATAAATAATTCAAGAATAGGTTTTTGAAATAAACTTAGGATATAAGAGCTTAAATGAGGTCAGGATGGTAGGGAGAGAAAATTTGACAAGAGTTGAGAAATATTTAGGGTTTATGTCTGATAGAACTTGTGAGTTTTCACTCCTTGAATTACAGGAAACAGTGGTATGTTTCAGTGAAGACAGCTACATGTATCTACACTTGAAATTCAGGGGAAGGTCTGGAATGAAAATATTTGTTTGGGAGTTGGTGCTAACTTAAACCACAAAGGTGAATGTGATAATCTCTAGCAAAAAGTATGTAGAGAAGTGGACCAAGGACAAAAACCCAGGGAAAACAAACATTTAGGATGCTTCCCTTAAGAGAATCCATTGAAAGCAAGTGACTGAGAAGAGAGACAAGAATTTCAAGCAGAAAGTTGTTAGCATGAAATGTAGCAAAAATACCTAAGTTATAAATTGAAAAAACAAACTTTAAATTCTGCAATCAGATTGTCACTTGTGATATCTCCAAGAGTAGTTTCAGTGGAATGATGGGAGTTAAAAGTTCACAATGGTTTGCAGTGAGGAGGTAGAAAGGGAAGTGTCGACTACTCTTTGAGGAAACCAGGATGAGAATAGGAGGAACACAGGTTCCTAGAGAGTACCTTGCCTTTGTATTATTTAAAGGATGAAAAAGACTTGACAGTGAAGGTTGACAGAAAGATCCGGTGGAGAGGAAGGAACTGAAAACACAGGACAGAGAGCAGTCAAGCGAGCAGAAGGGCCTCATAATACTGTTTGTGAGCATCTCCATCTGAATGCATCATAGGTATCTAAAATGCCCACAGTCCAAGGATGGACTCTGACCTTGCTCCTGCAACCTGATCTTTTCAACACTGTTTTCTATCTGAGTAAATGGCACTGCCATGTAAGCTGGTGTCTAGTAAGAAACCCAGAACTCCTTCATTTCTTGTTCTTCGCTCCCCACACATAATCACCATTCTCCCCTTCAACATCTCTCAAAACATCAACTTCTATTTTCATCATTATTGCTCCAGTTCAAAACAACATCTCTGTTCAACTGGGTTTCTAACCGGCTCACTTACATCAGCTTAGCCCCCCTTCAGTTCAGTCTAAGTGATCTATTCATTGCCCATATCCGGTCATACTGCTGTGCTTAAAAATCCTTTACGGGTTTTGTCATTACCTTTATATCACCTATAAGAACTCACTCCATGGCTATCTCTCTGGCCACTTTCCTCCTTTGCTCTCTCCACTCCAACCCCACTAGCCTTGTCTCTTGATATATTCTCCTCCTATCTTGGGGTTTAATTTCTCCTCATCCTTATAATCTTGCCTTAAACATCACAGCACCAGAAGACTATGTTATCCTGCTGTTACCTCCAGAGTTCCTTGTCTTTCTTCTTTAAGACACATGTCACAACTGTAATTCATTAGTGATTTGTGCAATCATTTAATTTTGTCTTTCCCATCAGACTGCAAACTTCTCAAGGATGCAGAAACAGCATATGTTTTGCTTAATACCATGTTCTCCTGTGCCTGGGACACAGTAGACTCTTAAACAATTTCTTGAATGAGATGAATGAATCAATAGATTAATACTGGGCAGGAAAAGGGACATTTCCTCCTGAGACTGAAGAGAATAAATAAGGATGAGTACGAATGAAGTCATGGTGACATTAAGGAAGAAATGGACAATTTAGAGAAGTCATATAGCACCAGTTTTCTTACAATGACAGTGTGTTGAAAGAGAGGGAATATTGTTTAAGTATGGCCAAGGTTTGAAATGTCTGCTCAGGAGAAAAAGAAGTGGAGACAGGAGCCTGACCAAGAATTAGTAAAGGAGTCTTGTGATAGTTATGATGGGAAAACTCTACATGAAGGTGGAAACCACAATACAAAAATCTACTAAATCAAATGAACCAGAGAGTGGATTTCTCTGTGAAAAGCCTAAATACTATTGACTTTATTTCAGGAATAGTGTCTGATTTATTTCTGCCAGTAGAATTGATAAGAATGACTTAAAATGAACATATTTGGAGGTAATTAGAGCCTTCAAAATATCTGAGATATCCACCAACATTTTCTTCTGTCAAGTTGTTTCACAGAATCTTTTAATTACATAATTAATTTGCCAGGAAAGTTACTTCTTTAGAGATAGCATAAAGGCAAACAATCTGTTCTTTAGTCAATCACGACAAACGTTTTATTGGTAGGATCCAATGAATGTTTTGTTGGTTCCCCAGGCCAATTAAGGTAAGACACAAAGTGTGACAAAAATTCTGCCCAATCTCCTACTATTCCCCACTTCCAGGATGCATCAGAGATGAAATGAGCAGCTTTTGAGTTAAGTAGCTTTTCCTGCTTAACAATGGCTAACAGTGGTTTGTGCCGGTAAAGAAAGTAACTCTAGGCTCACCTTTCCACTCCCCCTCCAGATGGTGCTACAGCTACAAGTGGAGAAGAGTTTACGCTTGAACAAAGACAGCTTGCCGCCTTATTACTGTTGTGCCACTTAATAGCTTCATCAGCTTTTAGCTTTATTTCCTGGTCTGACCTTTTCCACACAGGCTCCCATAATTTTTAATAATACTTTCTGACTAAATGAGAGTCTAATACTATGTGGCAAAATACCAAGATTCTCAAGAGAATGACCAGGAATGGAGTGTGAAAAAAGAAAAATTTTTCTCTTCATGTTCCTTCAAAGCAGGTGTCGGTCCCTTCTCTACTTTTAGGGTCCCTACTATCTCCTTGGCCTTGGCAAATGGTGCTTCCACTCCCTTAGACATCAACCAGACCACTAGCTCTCCATTGTCTATCAAGGAATGCCAACAGAGGCATTAGCTACCAGTGTGCTCCTCCTGACTCAGAATATTTGCATTTTTAAAAGAGCTTCTTTAAAGTAGAAAAATCCTTCAATGAACTCTGAAGGGTATACTGATATTCAGAGGTAGTGGGATCTTTTACTCTGGTATGAAAACAGGTTAGAACAAAAATAAAAGCTATCCACAAAGGGAAGCAAGAGGAAAGGTGGTCTTACTGCTTTAGTTTTTTTCTATCAGAATGTTCCTAACTACAAATCTGATAAGGGCTCCATTAATCAACTCACATCAAGAATGTCCTTAAAGGGTAGCCATCTAACCTTCATCTGTAAAAGTTTTGTTTTCCAAGTGCCCATCTCCAGATACCCGCAAATTCATTTATGAAGAATCTACCTCTTATAATGAAGAGAATAAAGGAAGAACTTAGTTTATTTCTTTGGAAAGGCCATCAACCTCTGGGCTTAACCCTCATTGAGGTCAGAATAGTCTAGTTGCACCTTTCTACTCTCTAATTCAACAGAACAAAAGGAACGATCCTTTCCACCAAAGAATGCAGATTTTGGAGGAGTGTTAGATTATCACGTGGTATAAACTTCTTGTTACAGGTGAGGAACGAGCAATTCAGAGGAATTCAGAGGAGGAAGACTGACTTTCCAAGGCCACATAGTTGACTAAAAGCAGAACTTATTTCATTATTTTATCTACCACCCCACTGACTTTTTTACTTTGTTAATGAAGGGACGCTGTCATCACATATCCTTGGACGTTTTTCCTGGATAAACCTTAAATACACAATAATTGTTGTAAAATATATGCCAAGATTTTCTTTCCATCTTCTAGAATTCCTGAACATTTATTTTTATGAAGCTTTGGTAAATATTCTGTGTTCATATACTGATGTTATAAAGTTAATTTTAAGATCAATAAAATATAAATTATACAATATAGGTCATGACAAAGATATTAAAACTTTTTTTCTTGGCCACGCCATGCAGTATGTGGGATCTTTGTTCCTCAACCAGGGATAGAACCCATGCCCTCTGTAGTGGAGGCATGCAGTCTTAACCACTGGACTGCCAAGGAATTCCCTAAAACTACTGTTAAGTCTTGAATTACTCTAGCTCACAAAACAAGGTTTTCAGTGTTTTAATCCACTGTGACAAGCTCTAGTGAAAAAAAAAACAAAAAAACAAAAAAAAACCCCTAAAATTTCTTGAGTTGAGAAAACACTATTCTAACTTTTACCAAAACAGTTCGGCTGCATAAATAAAACAAGATTATCATACGTACTTAAAGCTCTAGAATGATCCGGGTTCCTTATTCCCTTTGCTCGTAACCTCTGAAGAAGAACTGTTGAGGACAACTGTTTTACAAGATACACTGCCATGGAATAGTTCTGGAAAAAAAAAATAAAAATAAAAAACGATGTAGAAAACAAACAACATATGTAAGTAAATAGGTACATCTACTTTAATCCCAAAATGATAGAGAAAGAAAATTAACACCTGTTAAAACACCTACTGTGTGCCAAACACTATCTCAGGTGTTTTCATGAACGGTAATTCATTTAATCTTAACCAAAAAGCTGCTGAGGAAAGTGAAGTGTAGAGAAGTAAAAGAATTTGCCCTAATTTTGCAACTTTCAAGAGATAAAGCCAGATCTGTTATGCTTCTGTATTACCTGACTACCTATGATTGAAGCTAACCATTTTAGGCACTTTTGTAAAAGAACATTGTTAAAAATAAATATAAACCAAGGCCAATAAGATGCCAAAGTCATCAAAAACCATATTTAGTTAACGGTAGCTATTCAAAAAATTAAAAATTAGACTGGTAATTTATACCATTGAATCTCTCTCTATGCTTTAACTAGTTCTTGAAAAGACCCTACTTCGGCTATTACCACAATAAGCAGAGGGAATACTAAATATTCAAAGAGAAGCTGCTGGTTTGGCAAGTGAACAGATGAATATCCATGACCAGCAGAGGGATTACCCAGAGATGGAAGCAGGAAAAAGGGAACAAAGAAAAAGTTGATCAACAAGGCAAAGGAAAGGGTACATGACTGGACAAAAGGAATAAAAGAGGGCTGAAGCTTATGAAGGGTAAGAGAGGTAAATGAGGCGGCCCACTTTCCACTTGGTACTGAAATCAAGAAGGAGATCAAGAAACTGGGAAAGAAGCAAAAGGAAAAATAATTATTGCCATCTTCTATTTATTAGCTATATAGAGCTTTGTATGCACTCTTAATGTATACTATCCACTTCATTTAAACCTCAAAGAAGGCCTGTAAGAGATATGTAGGGCAAGTACTTTTCTAAGTAAAGGATTGATGCAATGGAAGCACACAAAATATTTTTTAATTTGAATTTTAAAAATGTATGTAATCTGCTCATGATCATGCACCTGCTTGGTGACAACGGTGGCACTGGAAATCAAGAGGAAGGAGTAGGGGTATCAAGACAAAGGACTAGTGGCCAAGGCCAGAGTGGCTCTCTATAGATCTTAACTTCATACACCATTTGATTTGACCCTCCTAACCTAGTCCAATGTACATTCCAACTTTCATTTACGTCCACTCTCAGGAAAACACATTCCCTTCTTTTGGCAAGAGGAGAATATATCCTATAATACACTCTGGAAGGTCACATTTTCATTTATAGTTCAGAAACTTACTGGTACTCACATGTTATACATTTTCCAGGGCCAGGGTTGGGGGGAGTACAAAAGAAGCTAATGTGAGAAGGATAAATTAGGAGTCTTGGATTAACATATACACACTTCTGCAATGCAGGAGACCCTGGTTCAATTCCTGGGTTGAGAAGATCCCCTGGAGAAGGGATAGACTACCCACTTCAGTATTCTTGGGCTTTCCTGGTAGCTAAACTATAAAGAATCTGCCTGCAAAGCAGGAGACCTGGGTTCAATCCCTGGGTTGGGAAGATCCCCTAGAGAAGGGCATAGCAAACCACTCCAGTATTCCTGCCTGGAGAATACCCATAGACAGAGAAGCCTGGCAGGCTGCAGTCTATGGGGTCACAGAGTTGGACGTGACTGAGTGACTAAGCACAGCACTTATATAAAATATATAATCAACAAGGACCTACTAAATAGCACAGGGAACTCTGTTCAATACTCTGTAATAACATAAATGGAAAAGAATCTGAAAAAGAATGGATATATGTACATGTAAAACTGAATCACTCTGCTGTACACCTGAAACTAACACAACATTGAAAACAACTATACCTCAATATAAAATAAAAGTTAAATTTAAAAAAATTTAGAGCTAATTTACTTTCATTAGATGTTTCCCTGGTGGCTCAGACAGTAAAGAATCCGCCTGCAATGCAGGAGACCGGGTTCAATCCCTGGGACAGGAAGATCCCCTGGAGAAGGGAATGGCTACTCACTCCAGTATTCTTGGCTGGAGAATTCCAAGGACAGAGGAGTATGGCGGGCTACAGTCCATGGGGTTGCAAAGAGTCAGACATGCCTGAGCGACTAACATAATTAAACACAATTATTTTTAATAGTCTTTCTAAAATTGCACTTATTTATTTATGGCTGTGCTGGGTCTTTGTCCCTGTAAGCAGGCTTTCTCTCTGGTTGAGGCGAGTGGGGGCTACTCTCTGGTTGCAGTGCATGGGCTTCTTGTCAAGGCAGCTTCTCTTATTGCAGAGCATGGCTCCAGGGTGTGTGGGCTTCCACAGTTGTGACTGCCGGGCTCCAGAGCACAGGCTCGATAGCTGTGGCTCACCAGGGATCCCATCCATGTCTCCCGCATTGGCAGGTGGATTCTTTACCCCTAAGCCACCAGGCAAGTCCCAAATCTTCTGATTTATTAATGAGGAGCAAATAAAACTTGCCAAAATTTTAGACTGACAACAAACATACCAATCTAATATAAAACTAAAAAGCTTCTTTTGGAAAAAAAAAATCCTACTCATCTTTATTATTTGATTAATGCTTCAAGTATGACAGAAACTGAAGAAATGCTAATTAACACTGTGAAATCATATACTGACAGCTTGAGTATTCAGAATCACCTAAGGTTTTATATAGATTTTTAAGGAGAGATCAAGTAGAAACCTCAGGTACAAGTGAAAATGTATGTTCACTCTAGCTGAAACACATAACAAGCAAAAAAGCAAAAAGATGGTCAGCTGTTAACACACACCACATGTATTGATAATATGTTAACAAACACCACATGCATTGATAACATGGAATTAAATTTTATATCACATGAAAGATTCAGCAGCAACTCCCTACTCAAAACAAAAACAAAAACAAAACACCACCTTCAAAGTGGTATAGTATCTCTTCTAGGTGGATGGTATCATACTATTCCAGCTACCCCTTCAAAATCCATTTCCTTCTCCAATGCATGAATGTGAACAGTGAAAGTGAAGTCGCTCAGTCATGTCCGACTGTTCGCGACCCCATGGACTGCAACCTACCAGGCTCCTCCATCCATGGGATTTTCCAGGCAAGAGTACTGGAGTGGGGTGCCATTGCCTTCTCCATTCAAAGTGCTACCTAACTCCAACTACTGAAATACACTGTACTACACTAACGCTTTTGTCAAATGCTCTTTCAAAGAGTCGTCAAATTGTCTAATGAGTTCATAGGACATTTTCTTCATTATTAAGATATGATACACACATCAAGTATCAGTATTTACACAAGTATCTAAACTTCTCTACAATGACAATTTAACAAATGCTGCTGCTACTGCTGCTAAGTCACTTCAGTCGTGTCTGACTCTGTGTGACCCCATAGACGGCAGCCCACCAGGCTCCCCCGTCCCTGGGATTCTCCAGGCAAGAACACTGGAGTGGGCTGCCATTTCCCTCTCCAATGCATGAAAGTGAAAAGTCAAAGTGAAAAGTCAAAGTGAAGTCACTCAGTCGTGTCCGACCCTCAGCGACCCCATGGACTACAGCCTACCAGGCTCCTCCGTCCACGGGATTTTCCAGGTAGGAGTACTGGAGTGGGGTGCCATTGCCTTCTCCAATAAATGCTAGATGCAGTGATTACTCTGAGGTAGGATAAGAAGTTATAGTTCACTTATTTCCTCCAAGCACTGTAGTAGCTTTTTCTTTTATAATGTTTTAATTGAATTATAACATTGCATAAGTTTTAAAGTGTACAACATGTTGACTGCAAAGAGTTAAAATATATTGGAAGATGGTTACCATCACTATGGGCTCCATCGGTTGCTCAGACAGTAAAGAATCTGCCTTTAATGCAGGAGAGCAGGGTTCAATCCCTGGGTCAGGAAGATCCCCTGGAGAAGGGAATGGCAACCCACTCCAGTATTCTTGCCTGGAGAATTTCATGGATAGAAGAGCCTGGTGGGCTATCGTCCATGGAGTCACAAAGAGTCAGACATGACTGAGTGACTAACATTTCCACTCACCACTCACCACCTCACCACATTTATTTCCTTTGAAGATATAACAGTAACATTTCTCAATAAAAACTAATAATATAGAAATTAATCCCCCAAACAGTAAGAGATCCTACATGTACTATTTAGAGTATCTTCATAAGCTGAGTAAAACTAGTGATCAAAAACCAAACTAAGAAGTTACTATAGTGCTATATTATCAGCAACCACATTTCCCTCCTCTCCCAGTTTCAGACTTTTTTCACGGTTCATTGTAAACACCCTGGTGTTTATACACTTCCCAGGCAGGTTATACTCTCACACACACAGGCAAACCCAAAATATCTGCAATACCTTCTTTAAAAAGGAGGAAAAAACAAGCAGCCCAAGGTACACCAGAAAAAAAATAATTTTAAAGGACTGAAACATAGTAGTGACATATTGATTAGGTAAAGGAAAGAAGATGACTGTGATAGATATCAAAAAGGATTTTGATAAAATATCAAAATTTACTGGATATTTTTCTCAAAAATATCCAGTAAAAAAAGAGGATCATAGGATTATGTTATTAATGCAATTAAGTTCTATCAAGAATTAATAGTCATTATAATACTTAATGCTGTGACACGTCTTCTCATTAATATAAAGAACAAGTCAAGTATGTCTACTAGTGCTGACATTTTTTAACATTGTTCTGAAGGCTGTAGACAGTACAACAGAACAAGAAGAAGAAATTATGGCATAAGTATCAGGATTATCATTATTTATAAAATGATACTTCTCAGACTTAAGACTGCTGGTCTGGAAACACTAAGGAACCTACTAAAAAGTTATCAGAACGAATACAGGAATAGTAAATATTCAACAATAACTAGCTCTTAAATAAGCCAAAAATAAAATTTCAGAAAATACAATAGAAAAAGAACTATTTACACAAGCAGTAGTAATAATAAACAAGAATCAAAAAATATGAAAGATTTATGAGAAGAAATCTATTAAATTACACAGGAACATGAAAGATAATTCAAATAAATGGAGAAACATAGCTCCTGAAATAAGGACACTGAATATCGTAAATAAGTTAATCCTCTCTAAGTTAACACACACATTTTAAGCAAGATCATTCACTTCCAGAAAGATTTGGGGGAATAATCCAAGGGAATATGTCTTATTCTCTGTAATTACTTTTCCAACATTTCACTCTTCTCAAGGCCCTGATTTCTTCTCTCATTCTCAGCGGCTTCTCTCACTTCCTATTTCACAGACATACCCGAAGTCATCAGATCAGAGCTTAACTCACCTCTCCAGTAATCATCTCTCTCTCTCTCTCTCTCTCTCTCTCTCTCTCTCACACACACACACACACACACACACACACACACACACTTCTTTTTTCCACTAAATAAAGAAGCGGTCCCTCCTAGCTACAATGAGTTACTGTGAAATTTACTACTGATTATTCTTTCTTCCTCTTGTATATTTAAATTCTTCCTCTCAAGACGATACTTGCCATCATCCTTTATACATGTTTAACACTGTCCCATTAAAGCAAACAAACAACTGTCATCTCACATTACCTGTAACTATTTCCAAATCCACACTCTACAACTCACAATCTCCATGGCCTCTCTTGCACCTGGTCACAATCTGGCTTCTCCTCCCACTATCCGCCAGAGCAGCTTATGCTCTATTTTTAATCCAAAAGGTATTTTTTTAGACTTCAAAAAATACTTATTTCTCAACATCTGTTCAATACTGCTTATCGTCTCCTCCTTTTCTGAAATTCTTCCCTTGGTTTCTCATATTCACCCTCAACTCTGTCACATCTCTGTTACTATTTCCCCATGCCCTCTTCAGGTTCATTCTCTTCTACCCAGTATTAAACATTATCTAGTTCCTCAAGAATAAGTCTTCAATGCTCTCTTCTTCTTACTTGACACATTTTCCCTGAACAAAGTCAGCCTGCTTTTATGGCTCCAATAATCACCAATATGCAGATAATGCTTTTTTTTCTCTCTAGCCAAAACTCTTTTCCGAGCCCATATGTCCACCTATCCATAATATCTTAAAGGCATCTCAAACTCTAGCCATTCTTGCTCCTTTTCAGTTTCTTAAACAAAAAACTGGCTCTGGGGTCAGGCCATTAGAGTAGCTTAGGTGTTTGCCACCCCACTGGAGGTGCTGAGTGCAGGGGGCATGCTCAGCACCCTGCTTTTGCACACAACACCCTGCTTTTGCTCCTGGTTCTTCAGAAGTGGCAGTGGGGTTTTTTTGTTTTTTTCATATCATTTGTCCAGAATTTGCCCCAACTGCACATGTCCAACCCCTGAACACACCCCTACCTTCACCCTGTGTAAGGTACAAGCTTATCTCCCCTCAGGGAGAAAGGAAACAAGGGAACCTGTTGTTTGTTCTTGCTCCTCCTTGCTGCAGCAGGGGACCCAATAAAGTCTTGCCTGAAAAAAAAAAAAAAAAAAAAGAACTAGGCTCACACCTGCCAGTGCGCTACTCTGAAGATCATTTGCTCTGAACCTTTCACCAAACTGATTCCTTCTACCCTTCTCTCAACTCTTAGCTCAGTCATTACATCCTCAGGGAAGCCCTGCCTGACCTCTCTCTAGTTCAAAGTGCCCTAATATACTCTAATATCATCATGCACCTCTTCTTTATATTTCCTGTGACACCGTTCACATTTTCGTGTGTAAACTGGATTCTGGCTCCAAGTCAGGATTTTTTTTTCTCACTATGTTACTGACAGTTTTCAGTATAGTATATGGAATATAGCATAAGTTCTATAAATTTCAAATGAATTTGTGAATACACACAAACTCATATTCTAAAATGGTGCCAGAAAAAGAATGCTAGGCTAAAAAACAATACAGCAAAGTGCAGAAACACACACAGAATAAATAAAAATCAAATATATAACAATGGTTACTTCAGAATTAGCATTTGTCTAGTTAATGGTATTAGAACTGGCTATTTAAAAAATTAAATTTTTATTTCACATGTAAATTTACAATGGATTAAATATGTAAAGACAAAACAAGAAATCTCAGAAGTCAAGAAAAAATATAAACAAATATTTATGTAAGATTGGGAAGGGCAGATAAACTAAATTCAACAGAGGATGAGCGGAAAGACTATGAAGAAACAAAACTATGCAACTAGAGATTATCATACTAAGGGAAGTAAGTCAAAAAGAGAAAGAATTGCCATATGGTATCATTTATATGTGGAATCTAAAATATGACACAAACCAACTTATCTATGAAACAAACAGAATCAAGGACACAGAAAATAAACTGGTGGTTGCCAAGGGGAATGGAGATGGGAGAGGGTAGGAGCAGGAGTTTGGGATTTACAGATGCAAACCAGTATATACAGAACAGACAGACAATAAGATCCTACTGTATAGCACAGTGAACTATATTCAATAACCTGTGATAAGCCACAATGGAAAAGAATATGAATAAGAATGTAAATATATATATCTATATATAACTGAGTCATATATCCTTGATGTATAGCTGTAATTAACACAACACTGTAATTCAAGTATACTTCAATAAAGAATAAATTAAAAGAAAAAAAACAAACTGGTTAAAATTTGGCTCCATAATAATTTAAATCTTCTACACATTAAATAATCACATAAATGAAAAGGCAATAAACTACAAACAAACATTTGCAGCATGTGAAAGAAGGTTAAATCAGAAATGTAAGAACTCATAAACAATAAAAATAAGAAAAACAGCAACGGAGAAACAGATATTGATATATTTTTTAAATGTGAATAATCACAAATGAATTTGTTCAATCTCACTAATAATAAAAAGAGTACTAATTAAAGCAATCTAATACCACTATTTACCTATAAAAATTAGTAGAGATGTCAAAGAAAATAAAACTCAGTGTTATCAGTCAACAGGCATATGAAAAAACACTGAAAGTCAGAGAATAAATTTGTACATCTTTTGGTAAGGCAATCTGCCAGTGAACACAAAATTTCTTTAAATTCTGATGGTCTTTGATTCAGCATTTCCACTTCAGGAAATTTACTCTAAAGAAAGTACTATGTATGTATGCAAAGTTAGAGCTATTAGGATAGTCTGCAAATTGTTCTTTGAAGTAAACAATCAAATTAAATGTTCAACAATAGGGAATAGGCTAAACTATAGATACTTGTATTGAAATATGATGTAGCTGTTTAAAATCATGCAGATGAACATGAAATGACATAGGAAGATGTTTATGAAAATACTTAGTGAAAGTTATCAAGTTATAAAATACTGAATATTACAAGATCCCATTTTTAAAATGGGAACATGTTGAAAATTCATTGTGAGACAAAAATAAATCCTTTGGTAACTCATTTTATGCCCATTTTATTTATATATAAGCTCAAGTAGCCACAGAGCTTAACCCTTCCTTATAAAACAAAAGTCTGGAAGAAACAAAAATTTACTCACTCTTCCAATTTCTGCAGTCCAAGAAACAACAATGGTGTTTGGTACAGTTGTAGACAATCGGACAAGTGAGGTGATATTAATTGGTCGGCTGGGTCGCTTTGGTTCCACACCATTTTTAGTAGGTGGAAGATAACCCTAAGGATGAAATATAACATTTCTATTTATTACTTCCACAACCATTTCAACTTCCATTCCTTAAAAAAAAAAAATCCTACAAACTACATATTAGAAAATATGAGTATTTTCATTTAAAAGTGGAGAAGGAAACGTTTGTAAGAGTTTTCTGTACGTTTCTCTAAACTACCCTACAATCTCATTAAAGTAAACCTGAGAAAAATATTGGTGATAGAACTTAAAAATCTCTAAAAATTTAAGAATCATGTTGAATTCATAAACAACTTGGATAAACACATAAGGACTATTTTAAAGGTGAGCAACAATAGCCCCCACTCCTTCATTAAATGCATAGCAGTCTTCAAATCTCCCATCTACCATAAGGTTTCAGACACAAGAATACATCTGAGGTTTTGATGAAACAATCTCTTCATCCCAAAATTAAATAAAATACTAAAAGCTACCACACCCAACTCCAAGTCCTAGACTATGTCTCCATAGCTAATGTCACAGCTGTTAATTGGACATAGTTGGTACAAGTGTTTCACTCAGTCACATGAATATACATCCAAAATAAAGACATTTTCTTAATGAAAAACTATGATTAACAACAGCTGTGATGACTTATTTGCTAGCTATGTTGGCAACGCACTGGAAAAACAGCTTTTCAGACTTACTGGAAGGCTGCAAGGTTTTGTATTCACTTTCACACAAAGATTGGGTGGGAAGTGATCTTCTTGTGGACAACTGGTTTCTGATAAACAAAACCTAAACAATAAAGAACAAATTTAATTTCCTTTATTAAAAGATGATCTCATTGATATTTTTGTTCCATAGCTAATCTAAAAAATGGTCAAACTTAACAGCAACAACTATTAAAACTAGACATTTCATATTACCAATAAATACATTTAAATAGGATCAAAATAAATAATTCTGTCAATGTAGAGTTTCAGTAGTTACAACTACCAACCTGTAGTTGTCCTCATAATATTTCCAGTCATTTGTTCAAGCATGCTGGCAGGGGTAGGGGTGCGGGGGTTGAGGGGGGGTGCTCTGGGGTTGAATACATTTAAGAAATTTTGGAGAGTAACATGGAACCTTATATTACCATATGTAAAACAGATAGCCAATGGGAATTTGCTGTATGACTCAGGGAACTCAAATCAGGGCTCTGTAACAACCTAGAGGGGTAGGGTGGGGAGAGGGTTCAGGAGGGAGGGGACAGGTATATGCCTATGGATGATTCATATTGATATTTGGCAGAAAACAATGAAATTCGGTAAAAGCACTCATTCTTCAAAGAAAAAAATTCAATTAAGTGTTCTCTGTATAGAACGTCTCAAAGCTAATAAGGACTGTAAATTTTTAAGAGGGAAATGTATGTGTGTGTGCTCAGTCGTGTCCGACTCTTTGCAACCCTATGGATGGTAGCCCGCCAGGCTCCTCTGTCCATGGGATTCTCCAGGCAAGAATACTGGAGTGGGGTGCCATTTTCTCCTCCAGGGGATCTTCCCAATCCAGAGGTGGAGGCTGAATCTCCTGCACTGGCAGGCAGATTCTTTATCTGTGCCACCTGGGAAGCCCAATATAACATATGGTATTTCCCAAACTTATTTGTCTATAATACATTTTTTTTGGTTCTCAGCAGAATATACTGAAAATGCTAGAAGTCAAGCTCCAGAATCAAGTTTTGTCCACCAAGTTCAAGTATTCCATTAGTTCCTGAAAACTGAGGATGTTGAATAACAACATTATTTGTATTATATCCACGTGTTTAGAATACTATTTAGAAACTCACAAAAACATTTATTTCTAAATTAAATGTGTAATCTTTCAGGAAAAACCAAGACAGCTACATAATTTGTACTCTCAATCTTTTCAGTCTGTATATTTTTTTTAATTTGGCTGCACCAGGTCTTAGTTGTATGTGGGATCTAGTTCCCTGACCAGGTACCGAACTGGGCCCTCTGCATTGGGAGCACAAGGTTTAGCCCCAGGACCACCAGGGAAGATCCTTACTCTATTCATTCTTACATAGATTGAGAAATAGATTAATCTGCTATTTAAGACAACAATTCTCAATTACTTCCTTGTTTGTTCCCAATATAGAGCTAAGGTTCATTCCACCCTTACAGAATGTTCACAGAACTTTTTGAGTTATATGTTAAGTATGCTATCTCTGAATTCTGTGAAATATTCATTGTTTTTACACAAGTTTTACACAAGAAGCACAAGTATCTTCTCTCAATATCTTGATCTGCCTGCCATGGAATCTGTGTGAGGGAAGGTCCACAAATGGCACAATTTTCTATATAAAATTTTATGGGTACATATATGGTCATCTTTAAGCAGGGACCATCTATAGTTTCCATTACATTCTCAAAGAGGTTACAGAGTCATAGAAAGGTTTAGAATTACTAACCTACAAAGATTTTCTCAAAATATACTTAGCACACGGATATCAACACCCACAAGATCATCTCTAACCCCAGCAGAACCTTATATGATAGGCCAGTTCTTCACACAGCAAAAGTCAGAGGAGGCTCCAGTTTCAAATCAATTATACCAACACTGTGGAAATTAGAAACATGGAACTGGCTGCCTGAAGCCACCGAAAACCAAAATCCATGTGACAAGCTGACCCCTATTCAACTAAGTGAAAAGTGAAAATCTACATCATTCTTACAAACCAAAGGTTTTTTAAAAAAGGAACAATAGCAGAAAGTTTCTATACAGATGTTCATGTGGGTGGAGAGGGGAAACAGATAAATGAAAACAGATTAGGAATCTAACAGAGAAAATACTGATCTTAATTCTGACCAAACTGTTTTTCATGTTTTAGATAAAGACTTATAATTAGGATAGTAGAAGGTATATGCTCCAAACTTAATACCCTGGGATTGCTGTGGGGGATGGGCAATGTGGG
The DNA here is from genome assembly GCF_014754425.2 of Oryx dammah. Taxonomy (NCBI): domain Eukaryota; kingdom Metazoa; phylum Chordata; class Mammalia; order Artiodactyla; family Bovidae; genus Oryx; species Oryx dammah. The sequence goes on from NW_024070210.1 coordinate 85,842,820, forward strand.
GATGAAAACAATTTAGCAAAACACAAAGAACCACATAATAATTCCCCAATATAATACAAAATGGTTCTTTTTCCATTAAGTTTGGAGATAATTTGAATTTAAAGTAGCTAAGCCACTCCAGTATTCTTGTGCTTCCCTGGTTGCTCAGACAGTAAAGATTCTGCCTGCAATGCAGGACACCTGGGTTTGATCCCTGGACTGGGAGGATCCCCTGGAGAAGGGAATGGCTACCCACTCCAGTATGCTTGCCTGGAGAATTTTATGGAAAGAGGAGCCTGGCAGGCTACAGTCCATGGGGTCTCAAAGAGTTGGACATGAATGAGCAACTTTCACTTCAGAAGCCATTTTTAACCATCACAATTCCCTTAGAATCTCTGAATTGATCTTAGAAAGAAAGAAAACCTTCCTTTGGAATGAGATCAATACCTCTTGCTGCTTTAAAGAATGCATGTACGGTACTGCTAAGGATAGCAGGTGGATCTTCTGTTCTAGAACTATGGTTTGCAAATTTAGTCTTGGGATATTCTCCTCAAATGAAAACTAACCCAGAAGTCAAACATGTAAAAACAGGTCAAAGCAGCACTACTTTGGTTCAGAGTATGTATGTGTGTGCGTCAGTTAAGAGAGTTGGGGTGGGGGAGAAGGTGGAATGATAGCCAGAGGGTAGACCCCAAATGGTGGCTTCAAGCAACAGTCTGAAAACCACTGTTTTAAAAGACAAAGTCACACACTGGTATGAACGAAATGTAAATTGAGGCAGGAAGTAAAAAATATTACAGCAATATGTAATTATTTATGAAGGCACCAAATTTTAGCCCTTCATTCAGTCATTATCATCATCTGCCCCGACAGAGGATAAAGCACCTTTCACAGAGAAACACCTTTGTCAGTGCCTTCCAAAACCAAGACCTCGATCTCTCCTTTGCTTTCTCAGTTTTCATCACACTATTTCTAAGTCTAGATCAGAGGTTTTCACATTATTCCATGAAGAACTGAGCTGGTTCTTTAATCTCTTTTCTGATCTCTCAGTATGTTTATAATCTGTACATACAACTTAGTATTTGATTTTGAGACTGGGCTATGTGACTTATCCTTCCTACTTTATAGGGAAAACAGCTTCCGGAGGAAAACAATTGTCTTTATTTTCTCTTCTATCTCTACCGCAACAAGAACAGTGTGGGGCACTTGAGTCTACACTACAATAGTCACTGAGTAAAAGAACAGCATAAGATGGTTTATGTAAGCAATGAGAGAGACATTAACTAAAGATGTCTTAGATACTCTTAGAAGAAATGGGCTAAGAAAAGAAACTGAATATGGGACAGTACCACGTTAGAAAATTTTCATTTTGCTTTTCAAATTTATCAAGATATGTCTCACACAGAATCTAAATTAGAGAGTATTTAAAAGTTAATGGCTTAAATATAGGACACAGAAAATACCTATTGAAAATTAGAAAGATTTAAAAAAATCTTTAAGAAATATTGACTTTTAAACTTTGAATATATACTGTAGCCAATACTTTACCTTAACTGGACCTGCACTGTGAAGTCACATTTGGTCCCAGAAATATCCCTAGAAAAGACATGGTAAGAACAAAATTATTTTAAAGACACACAGGAAAGCTGATTCAAAGACATGGCTAACTCCAGAACGTATATCAGAAATATTAACAGTTCTTATGATAACTAACACTCTAATAATTTTTTCAGTACTAATGATTGCATGACAATAATACTCACCCCTGAATATACTGTTACAAAAAGTCACTTATTATAGACAAAACTACAAGGTCAAACTACGAGTTATACTCAAAGACAACTTACATGGAACTACTGATCTGCTGCACTTGTTGTGGTGTCAAGGCAAATGCAAAACAGGTTTCTCGAAAGCGCTGACTGTTATCTGATGCTAAAGAAGAAAAGAATTATATTTTTTAATTACCTTCAAAATCATCAATATGGAATACAATAGCAAACAGAACAAAAAACTTTAACCATTCACATGCCTTTAATTAACTAGGATGGATGCTAGCTTTTAGATAACAAGTCAATTATGGCATTTGAAAAGTAAGATATGTGCTACAGGTCTGATCATAGACATCTGCATCTAAAAAGGACATGTATAAAAACATGCTGATATTAATTTTATTTAAAATAATACAAAGTCATTTAAAGATATATGTTTTTTGAGCTAAGTAACAAACATATACATACACCTTGAGATTTGCATAGGTGAGATGACAGTTGGACTTGAAGGCAAATTAAGAATTTTATCACCCCCCACCTAACTATACCACAAAATTTTTATAAAATAAATATCATATATGATTTGTCCTATCCTTAGATGAACAGACCTCAAAATTTGCCTGTGGTTACTATCTCAAAGGAGGAAAGGAGTTAAAAGAAGACGGGAAAGAAGGGAATAGAGAGAAGAGGAAGGAAGGAGAGGTGGGGAAAGAAAAGAATGTATTTTGAAATCAGTGGTAAATATCTTTCTTGTTTGCTATATTTTTGCACAAAGAAGCACTAAATGATTGCTGAATGAAGGAAAGACTGAAAATGAAGGAATAACAAACTAAATGATGTAAACTGTCCTTTTCCAGGATAATTTTCTAGAACAAATGGATCACTTTTAATACCAAAGAACTCCCAGCCTGTGGGCCACTTAAACTGGTGCAGAAAAAGTAGCTGAAGTTAGCCATTTCTTACCTGCAAGCAACACTTCCTCCAAAACTACCACCAAACACAAATGTCCAAAAAAGCTGTACAAATAAATGAGAAAGGAATCCAAAAGAGTACTGTTGGATCTACAATTTCAAGTCAATGACCAACCTAGACAGCATATTGAAAAGCAGAGACATTACTTTGCCAACAAAGGTCCGTCTAGTCAAGGCTATGGTTTTTCCAGTGGTCATGTACGGATGTGAGGGTTGGACTGTGAAGAAGGCTGAGCGCCGAAGAATTGATGCTTTTGAACTGTGGTGTTGGAGAAGACTCTTGAGAGTCCCTTGGGCGGCAAGGAGGTCCAACCAGTCCATTCTGAAGATCGGTCCTGGGTGTTCTTTGGAAGGAATGATGCTAAGGCTGAAACTCCAGTACTTTGGCCACCTCATGCGAAGAGTTGACTCACTGGAAAAGACTCAGATGCTGGGAGGGATTGGGGCAGGAGGAGAAGGGGACGACAGAGGATGAGGTGGCTGGATGGCATCACTGACTCGATGGACGTGAGTCTGAGTGAACTCTGGGAGTTGGGGATGGACAGGGAGGCCTGGCGTACTGCGATTCATGGGGTTGCAAAAAGTCGGACATGACTGAGCGACTGAACTGAACTGAACTGAACTGATAGGAGTATCTCTTCAAGTCTACATTTGTATTTCTGCTTTCTGTGATCTGGGAAGTTTTTTTTTCTTAAAAAAATTAATTTATTTTCATCAGAGGCTAATTACTTTAAAATATTGTGGTGGTTTTTGCCATACATTGACATGAATGAGCCATGGGTGTACATGTGTCCTCCATCCTGAACCCCTCTCCCACCTCCCTCCCCATCCCATCCCTCAGGGTCATCCCAGTGCACCGGCCCTGAGAGCCCTGTCTCATGCATTGAATCTGGACTGGTGATCTATTTCACATATGGTAATATACATGTTTCAATGCTATTCTCTCAAATCATTCCCCACTCACCTTCTCCCACAAAGTCCAAAAGTTTGTTCTTTACATTTGTGTCTCTTTTGCTGTTGTGCGTATAGGATCATCGTCACCATCTTTCTAAATTCCATATACATGTGTTAGTATACTGTACTGGTGTTCTTCTGACTTATTTCACTCTGTATAATAGGCTCCAGTTTCATCCACCTCATTAGAACTGATTCAAATGCATTCTTTTTAATAGCTGATTAATACTCCATTGTGTATATGTACCACAGCTTTCTTATCCATTCGTCTGCTGATGGACATCTAGGTTGCTTCCATGTCCTGGCGATTATAAACAGTGCTGCGATGAACACTGGGGTACACGTGTCTCTTTCACTTCTGGTTTCCTCGGTGTGTATGCCCAGCAGTGGTATTGCTGGGTTGTATGGCAGTTCTGTTTCCAGTTTTTTAAGTAATCTCCACACTGTTCTCCATAGTGGCTGTACTAGTTTGTATTCCCAACAAAAGTGTAAGAGGGTTCCCTTTTCGCCACACCCTGTCCAGCATTTATTGCTTGTAGACTTTTGGATCGCAGCCATTCTGACCGGCATGAGATGGCACCTCATTGTGGTTTTGATTTGCATTTATCTGATAATGAGTGATGTTGAGCATCTTTTCAAGTGTTTGTTAGCCATGTATGTCTTCTTTGGAGAAATGTCTCTTTAGTTCTTTGGCCCATTTTTTGATTGGGTTGTTTATTTTTTTGCATGAGCTGCTTGTATATTTTTAACTCTTTGTCCGTTGCTTCATTTGCTATTATTTTCTCCCATTCTGAAGGCTGTCTTTTCACCTTGCTTATAGTTTCCTTTGTTGTGCAAATGCTTTTAAGTTTAATTAGGTCCCATTTGTTTATTTTTTGCTTTTATTTCCATTACTCTGGGAGATGGGTCATAGAGGATCCTGCTGCGATTTATGTCAGGGAGTGTTTTGCCTATGTTGGGAAAGTTTTTTCTTAAAGACTCTATCCCCAAGAAACAGTTAAGATAACCAGAAAGCTATCTTAATTATGAAATATCAACTTGGCAAAAAGCAGATAACCAAGGACCAGAATGTAGAAAAGCAAACAGTTTCCTCTTTCAGGCAATGAAAGTAACTTCTTTGTTTCTGACTTAGGATATGTCTCTCTCAAAATTTTAGTCCAGTAGGCTTAGCCTGATTTAGATTTCTGGCTCTGTTGTAAAACAGAACTAAAATAACTTTCCAAGTATCAAAAATAATATTATTCTCTAGGCAAAATTTCAGATTCTTTTAGAATATATGAGTACAGTAAGTTTTGGACACATACACACACACAGACTTAGAAAAGACAGAACTAAAATAACGAGGTTGCTTTTTGAGCCACACATAGAAATCAGATTTATTTCTTAATAGTAACCCCTTTATATCCTCTTATATACATATTAATAGTAGACTGAACTGTTCACAGATTACTGGTTACCTGGAAAATCATCTTTCATACTATTTGATTTTCAGGTTTAATTTTGTTATGAATGCCAGTGAATTTATAGTTTTGGTCTTAGGTAACAGACCATTCAAAATTTTTTCTAAAAGTTAATTAAGCTATCATTATTCCTTCCAGAAAAATTCAGGCCAAACAGAATCATGGAATCTTATACTGAAAAGTAAGCCTTACCAATCATCCAAAACAATGACCTCCAATGTTGAGGATACACATCTAAGAGATGCATAGATTTTCCATAAAATCTAATTCACAAAAATATCTAAAATTTTATGTCAAATCTCGTATGGCACATGCTAAATTATTTTTCTGAAAGGGTACAAATGATCAAATGAGCTTGCAGACCATTGATCTAAATTCAAATTCAGGAATTCAACATTCCTTTCAATTCTTCCATTTATATACTTTGAAACATTTTAGAGATGAGGGAAGAGTGGTCATTACCTTGTCAGACAGAAGATGACTAGTGATGTACAGTGTAATTATAAGAAAGCTTGCAGCCAAACAGAATAGCAAGTATAGTGGGAGAGAGATCACACAGACGTGGATTTGAAACAGGTTTTACCACTTATTTGCCATGTGACCTTAGGTACTGTTTTCTCCAATACTTAAACATACACAAACACAAAAACCCTCATAGGATTATTTTAAATATAAACATAAATGAGGTAAGATATTTAAAAAGCCCCAATTTCCTTTTCTGTCTCCCTTTCTCCTTATGACCTTACACTGAATCAAAACATAATGCTCTAACTCCCACCCATTGATGTCATATAGTATAGCCAGTTACAGCCACTCTTCAAATATTTTAGACAGCATTAATGTGCCCCCCTCTCTCCATTGACTATTTCCACTGTATTTCAGGCAAGATTTCAGAATTACTCACCGTTCTGATCTTTCTCCTCCAGACATACACCAGACTATCACACTTTTAAAGTGACAGCACTGAACATACTCTTTGTCATAGCATGTATTATTTTTCCCAAATATTTGCTGCCCCTCTGTACTGACCCCTTCCCCAAAGGAGGATTATGACACAGTGTCACTGTTGCCTTGGTCAATGAAATACGAGTGGAAGTGTACCACTTCAGAGCAGACCTTTAAGACCTGTCCACATCTTTCCTTCTAGTCTACCTTGATTCTAAAGTGGAGAGAACACAGAGCAGAGCCACAATCAATTCACAGATAATAAATAGTGTAAGTGAAAAATAAATCTTAGTTGTTTGCCATTGAAATTTATGATTGCTTTTAAGCTGACTGACTTTATTCCAAATGTCACATGATAAGAACAATATTTCTATCAACAACTGCAATATACTATTATTAATCGACACAACAACCATAAACAAATCTTTTCTCAGATTTAGAAATTGAGGTTCTAAGTAGTTATGTAACTATCAAGGCCTCATACTAGGTAAGTAGAACCCAAATTAGAACTCAGATCTACACATTTCCAAAGCCCAAGCTCTTCTCATAACATAGGACTATTAGCTTCCCGACCTAAGTGTTGTACTTCTATTAAGTACAGACTAGCATTACATTTGATCACAGAAAACAGGAAAAGAGTTCCCCACTATACCCTCATCATAACTGCTTCTCATTTCTTACCACTTAAATTATACATATAATTTGAAAGCTTGCTTTAAAAAAATTACTCATCACATTTTCAATTATAATCTCTATTACCATATTTAATTATTGCACTGTATTCTATCTATGGGGTATATGAAAATTATAATTACTCCTTTGATTAGCCATTTAGGTTTCTCTAAGTTTTCATTATTTGAAAACAACTCTGTATACAGGATTTATGTGTTTGCTTTTTGGAAAGAGGGATGTAGTTATTATTTTCTTTGGATAAATTCCCAGATGTAGGTTTTCTGGGTCAAAAAGTATTGAGATCTTTTAAAATGAATTTTATCACAAGAGTGGTTTTCAAATGCTTTTAACACTATATATATATATATACACACACACACATATATAAAAGACCATTACCAATTTGTGCATCTACTTATTGCATTTTACTCTGGCCTACCTGGGAGTTGCTGTTAATTTAATGGATAGGTCTCCTTAGTTAAGTTTTATGTAGTCTTATCTGTCAATCATTTCCTTTGTTAATTTGCATTGTTTCCCTCCTTAGGTTCATCTAGTACACACTTCATTTCTTTGGCTTGTTGTTTCCATGTAATTATCGATCCATCTGGAACATATTTTAATATGTGATATTTTTTAAAATATAAAATTTTGTTTCTCCAAATTGCTTAGTTATACTAACACTATTTATTAAATAATCTTTCTTCCTTATGGATATGTGTGCTTCCTTTATCACATATTAAATCCTTATATCCAACATGTTCCATTTCCAGGCTGTTTTCTCATTGGTCTTCTTTATCCTGGTGCTGGCACCCTATTTTTTTAACTGTTACAGTTTCACTATGTTTTGATATCTTCTATTAGGTTTCTCTCCATTTATTCTTTTTTCAGAACTTGAACATCAACTCAAATGTTTTATCAAGATGAACTTCTGAATCCTTTTGTCATGATTCTCAAAGTTCAATGGTATTTTGAGTAAAATTATACCCATGACTTATTTTAAGGGTTGATATCTTTATATCTTTAATCTTTCTATGCTGGAGTACTGTACCTGTGTCCATTTATTCATATCCTTACGGTTTTACCATTTTTATCATCGGATTCCCAGGTAAAGAATCTGCCTGCCAATGCAGGAGATACAGGTTCAACCCCTGGGTCAATAAGATCCCCTGGAGGAGGGATAGCAACCCACTCCAGTATTATCACTGGGAAAATCCCACAGACAGAGAAATCTGGCGGGCTACAGTCCATGGGGCCACAAAGAGTCGGACATGACTGAGCACACATGAATGCATTTTTATCATAAAAATTAGTCACACAGTTTCCATTAAGATAATTCTTACACAAACTATCAATCAATAGGAGAACGACTAGGCATTCATATAACAGAACACTCTGTAACAAAAAAAAGAAAGAGGACAATCAACACCAGAAGCTAGTTTCTTTTGAAGATCAATAAAATTGATAAACCTCTAGCAATACTACTAAGGAAAAGAAGAAAAGACACAAATAAGAATAAGAAACATGAAGTGACATCACTACAGTCTATAGAGAATAAAAACATATAAAAGAATATCACGAACACCTTTCAGACTAGAACTGACAACTTTAAAACTCTTGCCCCTAAATTAAAAAGAGAATATTTCTCAACTCATTCCATGAAGAGAGTATTACTACAGTACCAAAACAAGACAAATACATTGAAAGAAAACTACCACTGTTGCTTCTCATGAACATAAATACAAACATTCATGACACAACTTTAGCAAATCCAATCCAATCATATTAAAATTAAAAAATGACTATATGACTATAAAAAAATGACTATACTATATGACTATATTTAAAAAAGGGTAACATATCATAACCAACAGAGACTTATCCCAAGAATGCAGGGTTGGTTCAACATTCAAGTCACTAGGTTAAAAAACTAAAGAAGAAACAACATAATATCATTTCAATAGATACAGAAAAAGCATCTGACAAAAATTCAACATCCTTGATTTTTAAAAAAACTTTCAGCAAACCAGGTATAAAAGTGAACCTTCTCAACCCAATAAATGATTTCTATGAAAAATCTATAGTCAACATTATACTAAAAGATGAAAGACTAAAGAATTAGAAACAAGGCAATGATATCCATTTATCATTTCTATTCAGCAATATACTGGCAATTCTTGTCAGTGTGATAAAGCAAGAAAAAGAAATAAAAAACATCAGGATTGGAAAGAAAGTAAAATCATCTATCCACAGACAATATGATGATCTATGCAGAAAATCTCATAGAACCTACCAAAAGGTATTAGAATAACTGAGTTCAGTAAGGTAACAATAAAATATAAAAATCTGTGTTATTTCTCTAAATTAGCAGCAAACAGTAAGAAATAGAAATTTTAAAAACACATTTATAGTAGCATCCCCTCAAAATGAAATACTTAGGGATAAATCCGACAAAAGAGGCGCTAGACCTGTGCAGTGAAAAATGCTAAATAATGCTCAGAAAAATTAAGGACCAAAATAAATGAAGAGACAGTGTTTATGGATCAGAAGACTCAATTCTGTTAAGATATCAGTTGTTTCAAACTAATCTACAGATTCAATGTAATCTAATCAAAATCCTAGCTAGTTTTTGCTGTTTTCTTTTAAAGAAATTGACAAGGTGCTTCTAAACTTCACATGGAAATGCAAAATACCTAGCAGAGTTAAATCAACTCTGAAAAAGAACAAAGCTAGAGGACTAACCGGAGAAGGCAGTGGCACCCCACTTCAGTACTCTTGCCTGGAAAATCCCGCGGGCGGAGGAGCCTGGTGGGCTGCAGTCCATGGGGTTGCTAAGAGTCGGACATGATTGGGAGACTTCACTTTCTCTTTTCACTTTGATGCACTGGAGAAGGAAATGGCAACCCACTCCAGTGTTCTTGCCTGGAGAATCCCGGGGACGGGGGAGCCTGGTGGGCTGCCGTCTATGGGGTCGCACAGAGACAGACACGACTGAAGCGACTTAGCAGCAGCAGAAGCAGAGGATTAACACCACTTGATTTCAAAACTTATCATAAAGATACAGTAACTAAGACACTGTGATGCTGGTGTCAAGATAAAAAAAAAAACAGATCTATGGAGCAGAGTAGAGAATCTTGAAATATTCCCACATATATATGAACAACTGATTTTTGACAAAGGCACAAAGGCAATTTAGTTGGAAAAGAATAGTCTTGTCAAGGAATGGTGCCAGAACAACTGGAAAACCATATGCAGTGGGGGGAAAAGTGCTTTGAATCATACAGTACACCATATGTAAAAATTAACACAAAGTAGATCATAAGTAACAACAGAGAAAATGGTAGAGTAGGAAGCTCCAGGAGTTACTCCCTCCTCCAAAACAACCATTAAGCTGGAGAAATTTTTTAAAAAGATCAGAATTAATGATTTCAGAACTTTAAACCTGATCAGACACTTCACAGCAACCAGGAGGAATGCTTGATGAAGAGACTGTCGAATATGTTGAGAGGGCTATGTGAGAGATCTAGCAATCATCCTCTATTCCTCAGCCCCACTATAGCTGTAGGGACTGTGACCTGCCATCTATTACAAAACTTAAAGAGGTGTACACACTTAACACACCTTAGGAGGGGGCAGGGTGAGAGGGTTATTGGCTATTTGTAGAAATCTCTGTCAGATCACAGGCTGACTGAAGAGAAATGGCAGAGAAACTTCACAGACCACACAAAAGGAATACAGCTAGCTCCAGCTTATCCCTGAGGGTCACTAAGTTGCTGACAACCTCTTTGAACTCTGCGTCCACCTTATCAAATCCATGAAAATCATCAACAAACTGTGGGAAAAGGTTCTTCCAAACTCCATTCATGATGACAGCTGAAACCTCAGGCCGAGCAAACTCAAAGTTATATATGGCCTTGTAGATGTTATAGTCCTTCCAAAATTGCTGCAAGACTGTTCCTGATTCGTCACTCGCCTTTACTGCCTGATGAAAAGTGTGACACAGAGAGTATTTCTTGAAAGTCGCTATAAGTCCCTGGTCCATGCTGAGACATAGTATTTGGTGGCAGATGTACCTCTTTGACGTTGGCGTGAAAGTCATCCATGAACAGGGCCTGGAGCACTGTTGAGCAGCAAAAGAATTTTGAATGGGACATCCTTCTCCAGGCAATATTTCTCTACCTCCAGGATAAAGTGGTGGAAAAACCAGTCCTGTGGAAAATGGCCTGTGCACCCAGGCTTTGGGGTTACTCTTTCATACAACAGGAAGAGAGTCCTTCGCTATGTTTTTAAGGGTTCTTGGGTTCTCTGTACGATAAACTAAGAAAGGCTTCAGCTTCACATAGCTGCAACCATTGCCACCAAACAAGAGTTAGCCTATCCTTTGCTGCTATATAGCATGGCATCAACTTTTCCTACTTACTGATATAACTTTGGTCTGGATCCTCTTCCAGTATAGTCCTGTCTCATCCACATAAAAAGACCTGCTCAAGTAAATACTTGCCTTCATCAATAATAGCTTTTAGAGTTTCAGAAAATTCCCAGGCAGCTACCGTATCTGCAATGGTTGCCTCGCCACTTACTTTTACACTGTGAAGGCTGGCTCTAGCCTTTAACTGGTGAAATCAGCCATGTTGTTCACCTGGTAAGTCGAGTCCGAATCTTTGCAACCCCATGGACTGCAGCACACCAGGGTTCCCTGTCTTTCCCAGCCATGGATGGCATTAAAAGATGCACCCTCTGACTTGTCACCATGTTTTTACTTCAAGTCTTCATAAAGACTTTGAGCTTTCATTAAGTCAGCATTAAGCTGAGCTGGAACTCAGTGCTGAGGCTGATCTTGGATTCACACACTGAGAAGTTTCTCTATCTCCTCCATTGCTTTTCCATGCTTCTTCAATATTATTGTCAAGATCACCAGCACAGCAGACTTCACATGTTCCATGATCTTCTCCATGTTCTTTAGAATTGGGCCTATGCTTGAATGATTCAATGTTATAGGAACAAGTGATATCTACCATCTTTTCACTTCACTGCACTCAATTATTTTCATTTTTGTTTCCCTTGTTATCACTTAGTACTTCTGAGCAGTATCAGCTACATCACCACTGCTTTTGCACTTGCTTCTGGACATCCTGGACTTGATATAAAGATACGTACTACTGTATTCTACACAGTAAAGTACATAAAAACACAACAATTTGTAGAGGAAGCATGCACTTGACAACGTACGCCAGACACGTGAACTAACTTACGTGACTGGACATGCAAACGTACATTCTCATCTTTGAAAGTTCACAACTTGAGGTTCATATGTAGGGGACTTACTGTACACAAAACCAGAACCACTTCAAACTGACTAGGATGGCTATAATTAAAAACAAAACAGAAAATCACAAGAGCTGGTGAAGATACAGAAAAACTGGAACCCATCATACACTGATGCAGACGCTGTGGACAACAATTTGGCAGCTCCCCCAAGAGTAAACCACAGAATTATCATTAAGATTCAGTAACTCCACTTTTACGTATATACTACAGCAAAGAAATGAAAACAAGGACTCAGACACTCAAATGCCAGTGTCCATGACAGTTTTATTCACAATAGCCATAAGGTAAAACAGTGTCCATCAACAGATGAATGGATAAACAAAATGTGGTTTATCTATACCACAGAATATATTATTCAGCCACTTAAAGGATAAACTTCTGACACATGCTACGACATGGACGAACCTTGAAAATACTAAGTTGAAATAAGGCAGACACAAAAGGGTAAATATTATATGATTCCATGTATATATCTAGATTAGGCAAATTGATAGAGATCCAAAGTAGATTAGGGGTTCCTAGTGGCTGTAGGGAAGGAGGAATGGGAAACTACTGCTCAATGGCTACAAAATTACTGCTCAGGGTGATATAAATTTGGAAATGTAGTTATAATCATTGAACAACATCATAAATATAATGAAACACACTGAATTATATACTTTTTAAAAATGATAAAATGACAAATTTAATTTATATTATATATATTGTGTGTGCTCAGTTGTGTCCAAATCTTGGCGACCCCATGGACTGCAGTCCACCAGCCTCCGTCCATGGAATTCTTCAGGCAAGAATATTGGAATGGGTTGCTATTTCTTATTCCAGGGGATCATCCTGACCCAGGGATCCAACCTGCGTCTCTTGTGTCTCCTGAATCGGCAGGTGGATTTCTTTACCTCTGTACCACCTGGGAAGGCCCTATATTATTACAATAAAAAGATCAACAGGTCCTAGACCTAAACGAAAAACCTAAAACTACAAAATATATAGAAGAACACATAAAAGAAAATTTTTTGTAATCTTGGATTAGGTAAAGGCTTCTATTTTTTAAAATGTATATTATTGTAGTTGATTTACACGTTGTTTTAATTTTGGCTGTACAGCGAAATGATTTAGTTATACATATATGTACATTTTTTTCATATTCTTTTCCCTTATGGTTTATCACAGGACACTTTATTCCCTGTGTTATTCAGTAAGACCTTTTTTTGTAAGCCATTCTATGTATAATAGTTTGCAGCTGCTAATCCCAAACTCCCAGTCCAGGAGTAAGTTGAGAGTACAGATTTCTTTAGAGATACAGTCCCAAAGCACAATGTTTTTTTTAATTGATGAACTGAACTTCATAAAAATTAAGAACTTATGCTCTTGGAAAGACACTGTTAAAAAGAAATGAAAAGAGAAGCCACAGACTGGGAGAAAATATTTAAAACTCACATAACCATTAAGACTTGCAGCCAGAATATATAAAGAACTCTACATAAAGTCACCAACAAAAAAGCAAACAACGTAACAAAATTTACAATGTGAAAAGGTCTGAACAGACGCCTCGCCAAAGAAGATAAATACATGGATGACAAAAAAGCACAGTAAAAGATGTTCAACATCCTTAGTCTGTGGGAAATGCAAATTAAAACCACAATGAGACACACACCTATTAGAATGTCTAAAAATCTTTAAAATGATAACATCAAGTGTTGACAAGGATGGAGAGCAACTGCAAAGTTCATATGCTGTACGTGAGAATATAAAATGAACTAATACTTAAAAAAAAAGTTGAGCAGTTGCTTACTAAGTTAAACCTGTATCCACTAACCCATTCATTCCATTCCTAAGTAATTTATCCAAGAAAAATATAAGCATATAATCATTTGAGCCTAAATTCTGAGCCCAAATTTTTATAGCAGCTTTGTTCTCATCAGCCAAAAATTGGAAACAACTCAAATATCTATCAACGGGTGAATGAATAGTGTTATATCCACACAATGAAATACCACTCAGCAATAAAAAGCAATAAACTATTGATACAACATAGATAAACCTTAGAATATAATCTTGAATAAGAAAAAATCAGACCTCACTACCCACTTCAAAAAAAAAAAAAGATTATATATTTCATGATACCATTTATAAAATTTTAGAAAATGCAAACTGATCTATAGTGACAAAAAAACATCTAATCTAGGAGCTGAGTGGGAATGGAAGGGGCAGCAGGGAGGAATTTCTAACAAGATGAGGAAACTTTGGGGAGTGATAGATATGTTCATTATTTTTATTATGGTGGTAATTTCACATAGTTAAAATGTATTATATTGTACCTTTCAAGTATGTGTAGTTTATGGCATGTCAAGGATACCTGGATAAAGTTGTTTAAAAAAATAGTAAGTAAAGCAAAATGATCCACACACACACCCACATGCAAAAAAAGGGCAGATGGTGAGGGGGTAAGAACAACAGAGCCCTGGAGAACCTGTACCAAATTTAAGGCTCAAGTCAAGGAATAAATGCCCAGAAATTCAGAAAGAAAAACAGAAGGAAATGTTGTCCTTGATATCGAAGGAAGACAGGATTTCAAAGTGATAATGTTAAATGCTCAGAAGTCAGGATAAGAATTGAGAATTAGACTTAATAACTAGCAAGTCATAGGTGATCTTGGCTGGACCTGTTTCAGTGGAATGTGACTGCAACAAATTCAGGTATGAATGGTTACTGATTTTAATACTTAAATATGAGATGTTTGTTTTCATAACTGCAATAAGAAATTAATATCTCAGATTTCTGAACTAATTATCATTCTGTTTTGAATTATTATAAGCAATCTTGAAGACCTCCAAAGTTCTATAACTTGAAATTTTGCTAAGAGTGTTTAATATGAGCATTTTCAGGATGTAGGATGAGTGTCCTGGGTAATAACTCAGCCTCTCAATGTGCCTAAATTGTTGTATACTTGTCAGTAGCTCTTGTAGACAGTAAAAAGAGTTATTCAGATTTCCACCTTTTCTATACACCGATTTAGAGAAAGGATGAAATGTTCTAGTGGAGTTACCTACAAAGGTTGTGGAGGATATCTCTTGAGGATATTAAGGGCATACTGTACTCAAAGGAGAAGATTTTCAATCATCTCCCCATAAGTATTAACTTCTGTTTCAGTTGTGAGAAAGAAAAGCATTGCTCATAATAAGCAGAATATAATTATCATTCAATATATAAAATGTGCAGAGAAAAGGTTAAGGTTTTAGAAACTTCATTTTTTAAAACATTGTTCCATAGAGCGATGAACTAAAAACAGAAAGAAGAATCATGTGGCAATTTACATAAACACATGGAAGGTAAAACCTAGATACATAAAATAAACAAAGTTATTGAGATTCTGATGATAGAAACACTGAGCTAATCTAAGTGGTTGTACTTTCAACTGCTCTAAAAATATTCGTTATTCCACCTCACCAGCAGAAAGAAAAGCTAAAAATAGTCATCTTTCTGTTATAGAATATTTCTCACTGTCTTGGGGAAAGTGAAACTTAAGTACCTATCTACAAACATCAGTGATAAAATCTTTAATGAGCATATTGGTTTACTTAAACAAACAAAAACAAAAACCTGGACAACTCGGTAATTTTTTAAAATACACCTGAAATTACATAATTTCATCATTAGGCTGCTAACTACCATTAAAACATAAGATTGCAAAAATCTGTTCCCCAATAAAAGGCATATAACAAATCAACAAACTTACTATCTATCTTTAATATGGGAAATACTTTAAGCAAACAGAATATAAAGATCTAAGAACACACTCATAAAATATTAAGGTAAAAAAGGCAAGATATAAACTCGAAATGTACAGCATAAGTAGAATTTATATATATAGATAAATATATATGCATTGAAAGATCAAAAGAGGCAGCAAAACTGATTACTTTGTAACTTAAAATTTTTTCCATATTGAGTATGTATTGCTTTTATAATAATTTGTTTTATCTTACCTAGAAACCAATATAATATCATACATATGCATTAAACATACAGCTATGATGTTTTATTGCAAGATTTTAAGAATTCTAGGGTGGCAAGCATTTCACAACAAAATTTGACTAAAGTTCTTTAGGGGGGACAACAAAAACAAAAGCTAGACATGAAGTTTTTCACTTATATAGAACAAAAAGTACTAAGAAGTGGGAAAGAACATTGGAACACGCAATTCTAATGGACTCTAGCTGTGTAAAACCCTTTGGTTTCATTTTATCACATCCTAATTGTAGGTTCCTAATAAATTAATTTTAAGTAAGCTTACTATGCTTTTCATCATCTTTCTCCTCTGGAATTTAACTCTACCTGTCCTATTTGTCTTTATAATTTCTCAGTTTACTGAATTAGTTAGCTGGTCTCCTGCAAGACTCAGATCCAATGAGCCTATAGAGACCCCTGAATAACTTTAGAACTTAAAGTATGGTAAATATTATATCTGGCCTATCTATTCTTTCACAGGTGACAGGCCATCAGGCTATTTAAGTCCAATGGGGTTTAAGAAAAAAGACTGGGTCAAACCAAGCCAGTCAGCTATGAACCAAGTTTGATGCTCAATGTTTAAATGCAAAAACAGAAAAAGGAAGAAGACTATAAATTGGAAACGTGGGTTTTTTCTTTTGCAAAAGTTTTTCATTTTCTTCTTTTTCTGATGTTGGGAATATAACCAATCTAATTTAGGAAAGTTTGGCCACCTCATGCGAAGAGTTGACTCATTGGAAAAGACCCTGATGCTGGGAGGGATTGGGGGCAGGAGGAGAAGGGGACGACAGAAGATGAGATGGCTGGATGGCATCACCAACTCGATGGACGTGAGTTTGAGTAAACTCCAGAAGTTGGTGATGGACAGGGAGGCCTGGTGTGCTGCAATTCATGGGGTCGCAAAGAGTTGGACATGACTGAGCAACTGAACTGAACTAAAGTTAGGAAAAAAAACAAAATTCTGCTACTTGATAGCTAAAATACATTTGGAATATATTCTTCCAAGCATTCTGATACTGAATCTGAAGCTCCAATACTTTGGTCACCTGATGCGAACACTTGACTCACTGGAAAAGACCTTGATGCTGGAAAAGACTGAAGGTAGAAGGGGGCAACAGAGGATGAGATGGTTGGATGACATCACTGATTCCATGGACATGAACTTGGGCAAACTCCGGGAGAAGGTGGGGGACAGGGAAGCCTGGCATGCTGCAGTCCATGGGGTCGCGAAGAGTTGCACATGACTTGGTAACTGAATAAGAACAACAAGCATTTCACTGTTGTGTATGTACATTCAAGAGTGCAATATACACAATGTTTTCCAAAAAAATTGTTCTAAATACTTTTTGCAGTTAAAAATGTATAATAAAAATCTTTCCGGGTCAACAAACCTCCTTCTGTCACCATTTTCAGTGGCTGCACGGTATGCCATTACACAGAAATGTGGTAATTTAACCAATCACTCATTGTTAGGATATTTCAGTTGTTTTCAGTTTTCCCCTTCAGGTTGTTTCCAATTTTTTCCTTTTGGAAACTACTCCTTGATGAATCCTTTCCTCTTCCATGGTGAGTGTGTATACACATTTTTGTGATCTTTATTTCCTTAGGACATACTCTCTTAGAAAAGGAAGGGGTGGGTCAAAAGATATATATATTTTTAAAGCTTTTGTACAACTGCCCAAACTGCTTCCAGAAATGCTGTTCACTTGCATAAGTAAGTGGTATATGAGAATTCCCTGCCAACACTGGGCACTAGATGAAAAACATCTTATTGTGTTTAATTTGCATTTCTTTGGCTACTCTAAGCTGACTACTTTTTATACCCTTTTTGGCTTTATGTTATGAGCCACTCTTTCGATGCCTCAAAACCGAGAAATGATTTGCTTTTACTGTCATAATGGTCACTGATGACCTAGATAACTGGTTTCTGTGGCATGGGTTAAGTGAAAATCTACTTGGAAAGGATTCATGACAGAAAAAGGAGGAAAGAAATCAAGAGACAGTGAACTGAAACACTGCTGGCAAGGAATTTTGTGGTTAAGGAAAAGAAAATGGGGGTATAGCAGGAGGGAAATTAGGAGAACAGTAGTTTGTTTTTTAAGATTGGAAAGTTAGCACAAAATTGTATATTAAAGGAATGATCTAGTACATAGGAAAAAAAACACTGATGACATAGGAGAGAGAAGGAAGAATTAATAAGCAATGTCCTTGAATAAGGAAGTGAATGGGATCTAAAGGACAAGTGTTAAGAGTGGTCTTAGTTCAGAGATCAAAGAATTATCACATACACAGCATAGGGGCAGAGATGCAGGTAGCTGTGTATAAGTTACTTGTGATGGTGGGAACTTTTAGAAGTTAATTTTTGACTGGTTCCTTTTTCCCAGTAAAGAAGAAATAAATGAAATCATCAGCAGAGAGGGTGGAAGAATAGCTGTGTGAGAGAAAATAGTGTGTTGTGTGAGAATAAGATTAAACAGTCATCCAGCGTGGATCAACTAGGTAACACTGTCTAATGGCTGGTTAAAATTAAGCACTTCTGTCCACACACAAATTATTTATAACAGTCTTTCATCTATCAAAGATGTATAATATGATCATATGTAGTAAATATTCTCCCTTGGTTTATTTTGCTATTTAATGTAATAAAAAAACAATTGAGTCCTCACAACTAATGCTTTTTTTCCTGAAGAAAAACTCCTTCCTAACTCCAATATTTAAATTTTTTATGCCATGTAATGCATATTTATTCATTTATTTAAATGCAATCTATATTCCTCTCTGACCTCACTACAGTTTCATTTTTAAGCATTTAAACCTTTAAACCATTTTGATATTATTCTGACAAGTTGGAAGGTAGGAATTTTAATTTTAGCAGTTAATTAGGTAATTCTGAACAATTTAATATCCAATTTATGCCACTAATTAGAAATTTCACTTTTATGTTGTTTTAAAATTATATTTGTACTTCATTAACTACTTATTCAGGCATCAGTTCCACAGCTTTAATTACTATACCTTTGCCATGCCTATAGGCAGTATATTTTTAATGTCATATGCCATATGCCTCTTTTTCAGAATTCCTCTCTTCTTATTTCTTCTAAATTATACCAAACATTTCAGTCATGTTACCTACCACAACCAACTTTCTCTCCTAGCTGAACCTTCCCAGCCCAGGCCTTCTACCAGGAAAGCAGCTTTCGGCTGTCTATACTGGACAGTCATTGACAGCAACAGGGAGCTTAATTTTCCCAGGGGTAGCCTATCCACTGGCAAACCATAAAATGACTATGCCTGAAGGAATTCATCCATTAGCAACATATTAACTAAAATCAATTCAAACTAGCTTCTTTCAGGATTTGCAGTGTGGACACAGAAAGTCTCCAAAAGCTACCTGCAGTGAGAGGCAAACAAAATAGATGCTTAGAAAGAGAAAGAGGTGCCACAGAGGGAGAAAATAAACATAAGCATACAAAGTACATAATCATTAACTTTCTAATTCTGGTTTTAATCCTTACATAGCCTCACAATAAACCTTTCTGAGGTGGCCTGAAGTATTACCCTTTCCTGCAGTCAAAAAAACTACAACACCAAGGAACTCTGAAAGTCATTCTATAAAGCACTCTTTCTCTTCCCTTCACTCCCTTCTCTATTAAATTGGATTTATAAGTACAACTACACTAAATTTATTGAGAACAGACATCTTTCAAAGGACTGTGTTTTTCTATATAAAGTCTTTGTGGAGTCATAAACATTTTTCCTTCTAACAAATCCTGTAAATTTGATGAGTATTCCTTTATATTTTTTTCTTGCTGTTGTTGCATGAGATTTTGCTTCAATTTTCTAACTAGTTTTTTTTTTCCCTAACTAGTTCTTAGCAAACATAACAGTATTTCTCCTTGTGCGGGCCATGAGAATATACCATGAGCTGTTCTTGAGGGAAAAGGGTTCCATGTTCAAAGAATTTTGGGAATTGTTGCATAAAACATCTTACTTAGAGATCCACAGAGTACATTATTATATTTAAAACCCCAAGAAATTCTGCAATAACAAAGTTTTACAAAATTTAAGTTTCCAAAATTAATGGGAGACAGTCACAGAACGCCACGGAAGTACATGCCACGGAACCAGTATCTAACAACCACATTTTGTAAAACAGTGGTATGAAAGCTAGCAGACATTTCTTGTATTCAGCAGCTTCCATTCCCCCAACAGATATTTTTATTTGTGACTTTCTTCCAGTCTCAGAATGGAGCATATGATCAAAGTCTAGGCTGAAAGTACACTGCATTCCCCTGCAGGGTTGATCGGTCAAGGGTGGGACATGGCATTTAAAGTAGTTAAATCATACTGAACCTCACGACTTTTTCCTGGGAATACTGGGACAAAGACTTTTTCTCTTTTGGGCTAGATTTGAATCTGGAAGGATTCCAGGAACTGCTGGGAACTACATAATGACTAAAAAAAAGGAAACCAACAGCAAGGAAGCAAGAGTCACAAATAACATGAAACAGATTTGTTACACAAACATTCGTTCAACAATATTTATTGAGCATCTAACATGGATAAGACATTATGCTAGGTGCTTGGGATAATTAATGAAGAAGAAACCAAAATCTCTGCCCTTATTGCACTTATATTCTAATAGGAAAAGAAAGATAATAAATGACATCATAATGAAGTATGTCAAAAAGTGGTAAACATTATGAAAACATACGACAGGGTAACAGAGATTAGAAAGAATGAGATGGAATTTTAAATAGGGTAGTCTGGGTAAGTCATTTAAAAATATTAATAACTTGGCTTAAAGGAACTGAAGGAGATAGCCATGTGAGTATCTTGGTAACAGCATTCCAGGTTAAAAAAACACCCATGCCAAGGCCCAGGATAAGAGCATACAGTACATCTGAAGAATAGCAGGAAAGTCACTGTAGTTAGAGCCAAATTAAACAGAATACTAGTAAATGATGATACCATATGGGTAAGAAGAGACATCATAAGGATCCTGGGGTTTACTTCCCTGGTAGTTCAGCTGGTAAAGAATTTACGTGCAATGCAGGAGACCCTGGTTCAATTCCTGGGTTGGGACGATCCCCTGGAGAAGGGAAAGGCTACCCACTCCAGTACTCTGGCCTGGAGAATTCCATGGACTGTATAGTCCATGGGGTCACAAAGAGTCGGACACAACTGAATAACTTTCACTTACTTACTTACTTACACTATAATGAAAAACAAGAATCCAGGATGACTCTAAAGATTTTAGCCTGAGCATCTAGGCAGATTGAAGGTTCCCTTAACCAAGATGACTGTGGATCAAATTTGTTTCAAAAGAAAGAACAAAAAATCATTGCTGGACATATTAAGGTTGAGGTAGACATCTGAAAAGTAATTTTATATGGGCAGTTGGATAAGACTCTGGAACTCAGAGAAAACTTGGCTACGGATACAAACTTAGAATCATTTATGTTTAGTTACTATTTAAAGCCTTGAGACTAGATAGAATTATCAAGGAAGTGTAGATAGCAAAGAGGTCTGGGATAAGAAAAGTATAGAAGACATACAGATGGCCAAGAGGCACAAGATGTTCAATATCACTAACTACTGCTGCTGCTGCTACTGCTAAGTCACTTCAGTCGTGTCCGACTGTGTGTGACCTCATAGACAGCAGCCCACCAGGCTCCCCCATCCCTGGGATTCTCCAGGCAAAAAGGGCAAATCAAAACTACACTGAGGCGTCACCTCACACAGGTTAGAATGGCTATCATCAAAAAACAATAAATGCTGGAGAGGATATGGAGAAAAGGAAACCCTCCTACACTGTTGGTGGGAATGTAAATTGGTGCAGCCACTATGCAGAATAGTAGGAAGGTTCCTTAAAAAACTAAAAACAGAGCTACCATACGATCCCTGGTAGATCCTATAGGCTTCCCTGGTGGCTCAGATGATAAAGAGTCCACCTGTAACGCAGGAGATCTGGGTTCAATCCATGGGTTGGGAAGATTCCATGGAGGAGGGCATGGCAACCCAATCCAGTATTCTTGCCTGGAGAATCCCCATGGACAGAAGGGCCTGGTGGGCTACCATCCATGGGATCACAGAGTCGGACACGACTGAGTGACTAAGCACACCATATGGTCCAGCAATCCTACTTATAGGCATATATCCACAGAAAATCCATAATCTGAGAAGATACAGGTACCCCAATGCTCACTGCAGCACTATTTACAACAGCCAAGACATGGAAGCAACCTAAATGCCCATCAACAGAGTACGGATAAAGATGATGTGGTTCAAATACACAATGCAATGTATCTCAGCCATAAAAATGAATCAAATAATGCCACTTGCAACAACATGGATGGAGCTAGAGATTATCATACTAATACATGAAGACAGGGAGAGACAAATAAATGATGTCGCTTATATGTGGAATCTAAAAAAAAAAAAAAAAAGGTACAAATGAACCTATTTACAAAACGTAAACTGGGTCCCAGGTATAGAAAACAAACTTATGGTTAAAAATGGAAGGGGGAGGGGGAAGAGGGGATAAATTGAGAGATTGGAACTGATATATACACTACTGTAGACAAAAGATGACTAATAACCTACTGTGTAGCACAGAGAACTCTATTTGTTACTCTGTGGTACCTACAGGGGAATGGCATCTAGAAGAGGGTAAATATATGTACATACATATGGCTGATTCACTCTGCTATATAGCAGCAACTAGCAAAACATTGTAAACCAACTATACTCCAGTTAAAAATTTTAAAGAAAAAGAAAACAAGTGTAAGAAATGACCAGCAAGACAAAAGGGAAACCAAGAAACAGAGTTGTGTCGTAGACTGCTCCATTCAGTGCTGCACGCAGGAGAGCTTGATTAACTGAGTCACATGCTGCTAACAGATAAGTAAGCTGGAGACTGAGAATGAACTATGCACGGCTTTGGCATCAAAATCTTTCGGACAAAGAAAGTTTCAATGGAGTGACTGGAACAAAATCATTACTGGAGTGCACTTACAGGAAAATGGAAAAAGAGGAGCTGGAGACAGAGACTACAGAAGACTTGTTCAAGGAATTTTGCCAAAACGAGGAGCAAGGCAATGGGGGTAGAAGCTGACAAGGGAAGTAGAGGGTTAAGAAAAGCATCATGCTGATGGCATTGAGCTGAGCATCAACCCTCTTCTTCTTTGGTTATATAAACTAATGGATTAGTTTTTACGTTTATGCCAGTTTTAGGTGGATTTTTTGTATCACTTGTAGTAAGAATACTGATTTTTTTCACAATAACTTTTTAATTCACTCTCATACTGAACGCTTAACTAGTTCTAACAGCTCCAAACAGGTGATTTTCTACTAGTTTTCCTGTGTAAGAATTCTTGCATATATATTTAAAAAAAAGAGTTCATGCATACAAGTAGCTAGAAGTTTCCAGTTACACTAGAAAGGGAAATTACTTTAATCTTTCAGTAACTATCTGGTAGTACAGACTGAAACACAATGACTGTACACTTAGCTGTTTTCTTAACTGTGTATTTTCTCCAGTAAATATAAGCCTTAAGTATTACCATGAACTGTTTTTCTTGTTTCTAAATGTTAGCCACCTTATTTGTCATCATACATTACTATTCGTTGTATACTGATATTCAGATATAGTTTAACAGTCATTTTCAAAGTCATTCTATACCATCCTTTCATAAATGAAGTAGAAGGGCAAAATGTTAAAATCTGAGTAGCAACCTATATTCATAAGCCCAGAAAAGGTTCCAAAGACTGTAATTATCTAGTGTAAATATTAGACATTTAGTAACATTTACCCGTAACTGATTTTCAGTTCAGTTCAGTGCAGTTCAGTCGCTCAGTCGTGTCCGACTCTTTGCGACTCCATGAATCGCAGCACGCCAGGCCTCCCTGTCCATCACCAACTCCTGGAGTCCACCCAGACTCACGTCCATCGAGTCAGTGATGCCATCCAGCCATCTCACCCTCTGTCGTCCCCTTCTCCTCCTGCCCCCAATCCCTCCCAGCATCACAGTCTTTTCCAATGAGTCAACTCTTCACATCAGGTGGCCAAAGTACTGGAGTTTCAGCTTTAGCATCATTCCTTCCAAAGAAATCCCAGGGCTGATCTCCTTCAGATGGATTGGTTGGATCTCCTTGCAGTCCAAGGGACTCTCAAGAGTCTTCTCCAACACCACAGTTCAAAAGCATCAATTCTTCGGCGCTCAGCCTTCTTCACAGTCCAACTCTCACATCCATTATTTACAACAGACAAACTAGAAATACCAGGCATTTGGGTAAATACTGATTTATACTCTTGAAATATATTGCTGGAGAGAACTCAATCTTACAAAGTATTATGTTTACTTTCCTGCAGGAAGAAATGGAATTTCCTTCTGATAAGGATTAAGAGAATTTATGTGGCGAAGGTGGTGGCAAGTGAGCCCAATATCCAAGCATATTTGCCATGAATAGTGATCAGACGGAAACCAGCTATAAGTCATTGGATAATTTCTAACAAATACTTTAACTACAAAAAGCAAACAAGTACAT
Source organism: Oryx dammah (assembly GCF_014754425.2). Classification (NCBI taxonomy): domain Eukaryota; kingdom Metazoa; phylum Chordata; class Mammalia; order Artiodactyla; family Bovidae; genus Oryx; species Oryx dammah. The sequence continues at coordinate 85,867,450 of NW_024070210.1, forward strand.
TTCTTTCTGGAGAAGGAATTGGGAACCCACTCCAGTATTCTTGCCTGGAGAGCTCTATGGACAGAGGAGCCTAGTGGGCTACAGTCCATGAGATTGCAAAGAGTCAGACATGACTGAGTAATTAACACAATTAACACTAAACACGTACAAATAGCTGTCACTACCCTGGACTCCCATTCCTAAGCAGAGAACCTATGGGTTCAAACATGGAAATATCATGGTATCAAGATTAATGGAGTTGATTGAGAAGAATGCTCAAACCAAAGTGGGCTTCTTAGATTCAGCTCCTTGCTCAAAAACCACTGCTCTCCTAAGGTGCCAAATAATCAAAAATAATGCCAGAGATTCTGTCTGACTACAGTCCCCAGTTAAGCAGAAGAGTGTTTCCCTAGGTCAGTCTCTACCTCTCCTAACAAGAGCACCTCACTAACCTCATTATGATGCTAATGTTTTAAAGATTCAGTAAAAATTTTTCACAGAACATGACCCAAAACATAAGCCAATTTCATCTCTGTTCAACCAATGAAACAGCAATCTGATCCAATGCTGGAAGAAAGCTTACTGTGCTGTATATCTACTTAAATATGGCACACTATTGTAACAGAGAATTTCATGAACTCTCAGTAGTCAGGCATATAATCCACTGACTTGTAGAATCAATTCCCTTCACTCTGTAGATGAGACTGTTTTCTTATTTTACAGACTTTGGAAAGAAAATGAAGGAGTCTTGTGGAAGTTAATAAGAGGTACATCTGCAGGCCTGGAAAAAATGCCATAGTAAGGAGCTAAAAAGAGTAGACACCCAAGAAGAAGGCAGAAGGAGGTGGGAGAAGCATGAAGAAAGACAAATGGGAAGATGCCAAAAAAAACTTACTTTCCACTGAAATTTGGTCTATGCCAGTTTTGCACATGGGTTAAGAGAATAGTTTCTTCCTGCTCCTCAAGTTGACCTTCCTGTACCTCAAAACCCTCCATTCAGAAAGTCCAGAAGGCCTAGAAGCAAAGGTTATTTTCCTCATGGGCACAGAAACAGGTGTTTAACCATCATTTTTAAGCTTGGAGGAGAAAAGGGGATGCAAATAGTTTAATATTTCTAAAGTAAACATTTTCATTTCTCCTACTCTTTTGAACTCTGGGTGCAAATGAGTGTATTCTCTTACACATATTCTTGTATGCAAATGTCTATGTATGCTAATTAAGAGTATTAAAATAAATCAGCTGGAAAAATAAGTATCACCTTTAATTGAATCAGTATCTAAACTATAGTTTGCTTACAGCAGAAAAAGTATGCTCTGCAATGACCTTCATTTGAAGAACTGAATGAGACTGATAATTATCACTTTTAAAGCGAAAATGGTTAACAGTGTGAATGATATTTTAGGTATCAAAAAAATTAAGTCTCTACCCTGTAATTTTATATAGCAAATCTAATACATGTAGGGCAATAAGAGATATAACAAACTATTATTAAGAACTATAGTTTCATTTTATAAAAGTTAAAACACATCTCAGAAGTTACTCTAAAAGCATAAGGGGGTCAAAAGAGATGCAATGCTAGATTGAGGAGCAAGTAGAAGTAAGCTGCAGACACAGAAAGGCTGATATAGATTACTCATTAGGTAGTAAAAGCTCCAGCACTTTAATTCTAGTCACACCAAGTGTCATTCTCTATTAACAGTCTTTTGATTTAGCAAATCCAGGTCTTATGGTGGGAAGGTAAGAATTAATATGAAAAAAAATCACTTATAGAAATACAATCTTGGTTTTAAATTTACTTCAAAAGCACACCAAAATCTATACAAAGCATAAGAAAATTACACTCGAACACATAAAAGATAAATACAAACACAAGACCTGTTTTACTTTATCAAAAAGTAACCATGGGATGAATTCTAGAGAAATTTCAATCTTAAGCAGAAATACAAGTTATACCATCAAGGCTATTAGTTAAAGAATAATGTGTTATTTCTATTAAAAAGGAAGTTAATTCACATCCTAAGTGAACTTGAAAATAAGAATTTCCTAATCTGCTATGTAGATGAAATTGCAATTTGATATGCTAAATACTGTTATAGCTCACCTCTTTTGGTTGCACTTTAACTCAATTCACAATATATTTTTTAGATTTTTTAGTCCCCAGTCCACCTACTTTGGAGTTGAAAAACTCCTTGTTAGCTTTTAGATTCTATAGAGACCTCTCAAAATAATCTGAAATAAAGCGCTAAAGTGAATGTCTATTTCTCCATTTGACAGCAATTCTTTTATAACCATAATTACTGAATCTATTAAGATTTAGAAGGGGGGTGGGAGGGGGGTTCATGTTTGGGAACGCATGTACACCCGTGGTGGATTCATGTCAATGTATGGCAAAACCAATACAGAATTGTAAAGTAAAATAAAAAATAAATTTAAAAAATAAATAAATAAATAAATTAAAAGATTTAGGAAAATGCTTCTGTCAATGACTGTCATGTAAACTTCAACTGTTAATATAAACTTTGAAGAAATAGCCATCGACATACTTCTGATAAAATAAATCAACGAATAAGTTAACAAAGTGGGGGAAGAAGAAAGACACACTGATTACACTGAAAAATTAACAAAGCTGTTAAGAAAACTTAGATTTAAAAGTGTCTGGTAAACTAAAAGTGGCTTCCCTAGTGGTTCAGTGGTAAAGAATCCACTTGCCAATGCAGGTTCAATCCCTGAGTCAGGAAGATTCCCTGGAGGAGGAAATGGCAGCTCACTCTAGTATTCTTGCCTAGGAAATCCCATGGACAGAGGAGCCTGGCACACTACAGCCCACAAGGGTGCAAAAGGGTCTGACATGACTTAGCAACTAAACAACAACAAAAGCAGAACTTTAAATAGTAACTACTTAACAAAACAAAGATGGCAAAACAAAGACCAAATATAACAGTGTGTGCATGCTAAGTTGCTTCAGTTGTGTATGACTCTTTGCAACCCTAGAGACCACAACCAGCCAGGCTCCTCTTCTATGAGATTCTCTGGGCAAGAATACTGGAGTGGGTCACTATTCCCTTCTCCAGCGGATCTTCCCAACCCAGGAATTGAACGTGCATCTCCTGCACTGGTAGGCAGATTCTTTACCACTGAACCATCTGGGAACCTGCTAAAAAGCCAACTGCTCCTGCTGCTGCTGCTAAGTTGCCTCAGTTGTGTCCGACTCTATGCGACCCCATAGACTGGACTATGCAGCCCACCAGGCTCCGCCGTCCCTGGGATTCTCCAGGCAAGAACACTGGAGTGGGTTGCCATTTCCTTCTCCAATACATGAAAGTGAAAAGTGAAAGTACTTGTTATTTACAAGAGGAAAAATTGCCTCAAGGAGATACCACTAGGTTGGTTATAACCAAAAAGACAATAACAAGTGCTAGCAAGAATGTCGGAGAAGGTGATGGCACTCTACTCCAGTACTCCTGCCTGGAAAATCTCATGGGTGGAGGAGCTTGGTAGGCTGCAGTCCATGGGGTCGCGAAGAGTCGGACACGACTGAGCGACTTCATTTTCACTTTTCACTTTCATGCACTATAGAAGGAAATGGCAACCCACTCGTGTTCTTGCCTGGAAAATCCCAGGGACGGGGGAGCCTGCTGAGCTGCTGTCTATGGGGTCGTACAGAGTCAGACACGACTGAAGTGACTTAGCAGCAGCAGCAAGAATGTGGAGAAACAGGAACCCTCATTATACCACTGGTGAGACTGTAAAATGGTACAACTCCTTTGGAAAACTGTCTCACAGTTATTCAAAGGTTAGACAGAGTCACCCAGTATTTCCACTTCTAAATATATAACCAAGAAAACTGGCAACATATGTCCATATAAAAACATGTATATGAATATTCATAAGCTTTATTCATAATACTGAAAAAACAGAAACAACCCAAATGTCCATCAACTGATGAATTTTAAAAATGTGGTACAATGAAATACTATTTTGCTATAAAAAAGAATCAAGTATTGAAACATGCTATAACATGAATGAACCTTGAAAACATTATCCAAAATAGGCAAATCCATAAAGACAGAAACTGCATTAGTAGTTCCAGGGGCTGGGGAGTTGGGACTGGAGAGTGACTGATAATAAGTATAAAGTCTCTTTTCAGGGTGATGAAAATGTTCCAACACTGACAGTGGTGATGGTTGCACGACTCTGTGAACATATTGAAACCAATGAATTGTACACTTTAAAAGAGTAAATTTTATGGTAAATTCAATCCTGAAGGAAATCAGTCCTGAATATGCACTGGAAGAACTGATGCTGAAGCTGAAACTCCAATACTTTGGCCACTTGATGTGAAGAACTGACTCATTTAAAAAGACCCTGATGCTGGGAAAAATTGAAGGTAGGAGAAGGGGAAAACAGAGGATGGGATGGTTGGATGGCATTACCAACTCGATGAAAATGAGTTTGTCTAAGCTCTGAGAGCTAGTGATGGACAGGGAAGCCTGGTGTGCTGCAGTCCATGGGGTCACAAAGAGTTGGACATGACTGAGCGACTGAATTGACTGATGTATCAATAAAGCCGCTATTTAAAACACAAAGAACATTCTAAAATAAAATGCCACAAAAGGTTGAAAAAACAAAAAAACACGGCTTTTATCAGGCAAATAGTAATAAAAAGGAAGCTTAAAAAAAGTAACAACACAAAACAAGGTAATCTTATGAGGAAAAGTCTAAAAGCAGGGGGAGGGGGAACAGTTTAATTCCAGACTTTCCCCCTCAGATTAAAAAACAAAGGATGGTCATTCTCACCACCATTATTCAACAGTGTATTGCAATCCCAAAAAGTGCATAAGATAACAGCATATAAGGTACTAAAAGAAGAAATAAAACTGTCTCTATTACCAGATGACATTGTAGCCACATATAGAAATTTCAAAAATTGGAAAAAAAAGCCTTCTTAGAACTAAGTAATGAGCTCAACAAGGTCACAAGATAGAAAATCAAGAACAAAAAGTCAAGCGTACCTCTATATACTAACAACCACCATGAAAAATCAAAATTTAAATTATAATACAACCTGTAATCACTCAACAGAGTGAAATACTTAGATAGGGCTCTAATAAACAAGTGTAAGACTTGTATACTGAAAACTGCAAACAAAATGCTGATGAACAAAATAAAAGAAAAATTAAATGCAAAGACATTCATATATTGAAAGACTCCACAGAAAAACTGTATATTATCCCTCAGTTGATATAGAGGTATAACTCGATTTCCATCAAAATCTCAGCAGGTTTTTTTTTTTGGTAGAGAGAGACAAGACCACTTTTAAAATTTATATGGAAAGGCAAAGAAACTAGAATAGCTACAAAAATTTTAAAACAAAACAATAAAGTTAGAGAAATTACTCTGCTCAATTTTATGAGACTATATATCTACGGTAACCAAGATCATGTGATATAAGAGAGAGACAGAAAACAAATCAGTGGAACAGAGCAAAGAACTCAGAAACAGACCCAAATAAGTATGGACAGTGATTTTTGACAAAGGTGAAAAAGCAATTCAATGGAGGAAGGATACGGCTTTAAAACAAATGATGCTGCAGTAATCAGAAATTTGTAGACGAACCTCACCTTATATAAAAGGTAACAACAAATGGAGCACAGATTAAATGTAAAACATAAAAATATAAACCTTTTAGAAAAAAATCACAGGAGAAAATCTTTCAGACATATCTAGAGTTAAGCAAAGAGTTTTAGACTTTACATTAAAAGCATGATCTATAAAAGAAAAAAAAATTCAACTTTGCTCTGTGTAATACTCTATCAAGAAGATAAAAAACAACTACAAAACAGGAGAAAATATTGGCAAACCACATATTCAACAAAGGACTAGTATCTAGAATATATAAAGAACTTTGAAAGCTCAATAATGAAAAAACAAACAAATACTCAATTAGAAAATGGATAAAAAATATGGAGAAAATTCACTAAAGAGAATACTCGGATACCAAACAAGCAAATAAAAAGATGTTCAATATTATTAGCCATTAAGCCAAATTAAAATCATAAGCTATCACTACACATCTACCAGAAAGGCAAAAGAAAAAACAACAACAACAACCAAATGATGTAAAAGATTCAGAGAAACTGGATCACTTATACGCAGCCAGTGGAAATGCAAAATGGTATAGTTATTGTTTGTGCTTTCCGAGAGTCTCTGTTTCCCTCAGTCCTATGGAAGTTCTGTAAACAAATCCTACTGTCCTTCAAAGTCAGATTCCTTGGGGATTCCTAGTCCTTTTGCAGGATCCCCAGGTTGGAAAGTCTGATGTGGGGCCTAGAATCTTTGCAACAGTGGGACTTCTCTGGTATTACTGTTCTTAAGTTGGTGGGTCACCCACTCGGCGGGTATGGGATTTGATTTTAACGTGATTGTTTTCTTTAGAAGAAAAGTTATGATCAACCTAGACAGTGTATTAAAAAGCAGAGACATCAATCACTTTTCTGACAAAGGTCCATATAGTCAAAACTATGGTCTTTCCAGTAATCATGTATGGATGTCAGAGTTGAACCATAGATAAGGTTGAGCACCAAAGAATTGATGCTTTCAAATTGTGGTGCTGAACAACTCTCTTGAGAGTTCCACAGACAGCAAGAGTTCAAACCAGTCAACCCTAAAAGAAATCAGTCCTGAATATTCATTGGAAGGACTGATGCTGAACCTGAAGCTCCAATACTTTGGCCACCTGATGCGAAGAACTGACTCATTGGAAAAGACCCTGATGCTGGGAAAGGTTGAGGGCGGGAGGACAAGGGGACAAGAGGATGAGATGGTTGGATGACATCACCGATTCAAAGGACATGAGTTTGAGCAAGCTCCAGGAGATAATGAAGGACAAGAAAGCCTGGCATGCTGCAGTCCGTGGGGTTGCAAAGAGTCAAACACGACTTAGTGACTGAACAACATAGTAACTGTGGGAAATAATTTTGCAGTTCCTTTTAAAACTGGAAATGAACTTACCATATGGCTCATCAATTGAACACTCGGGCATCTATCTTAAAGAAAGGAAAACTTATTTCCACACCGAAACCCATATATAAAGGGTAACAGCAATTTTATGCATAATAGCCAAAACACTGGAAACTATCTAAAATGTCTTTCAATGCATAAAATGGCTAAATAACAGAATACCATGCAACACACTACTTCCCAGAAATAAAAAAAGAACTACTGATATACACAACACATCTATCTTTGGATAAACCTCAAAGAAATTATGCCGAGTAAAGAAAGCCAATCTTTAAAGGACATAAGGCATGATTTTTTTAATATTGGTGAAATAATTTAGAGACAGCACGAATTAGTGGTTGTCAAGGACTAGGCACGGGGGAGGAGGGTAGTGAGGCTATGAAAGGGTAGGAACAGGCAGTCATGTGGACTTGGCAGTAGTTACATGAAGCTACCGTGTGATGTGATGTTCAAGCTGGTTTTAGGAAAGGCAGAGGAACCAGAGATCAAATTGCCAACATCCGATGCATTATCGAAAAAGCAAGAGAGTTCCAGAAAAACATCTATTTCTGCTTTAAAGCCTTTGACTGTGTGGATCACCACAAACTGTGGAAAATTCTGAAAGAGATGGGAATACCAGGCCACCTGACCTGCCTCTTGAGAATCCTGTATGCAGGTCAGGAAGCAACAATTAGAACTGGACATGGAACAACAAACTGGTTCCAAATAGGAAAAGGAGTACGTCAAGGCTGTATATTGTCACCGTGCTTATTTAACTTCTATGCAGAGTACATCATGAGAAACGCTGGGCTGGATGAAGCACAAGCTGGAATCAAGATTGCTGGGAGAAGTATCAATAACCTCAGATATACAGATGACACTACCCTTGTGGCAAAAAGCAAAGAAGAACTAAAGAGCCTCTTGATGAAAGTGAAAGAGGAGAGTGAAAAAGTTAGCTTAAAGCTCAACATTCAGAAAACGAAGATCATGGCATCTGGTCCCATCACTTCATGTCAAATAGATGGGGAAACAGTGACAGACTTTATTTTGGGGGGCTCCAAAATCCCTGCAGATGGTGACTGCAGCCATGAAATTAAAAGATGCTTGCTCCTTGGAAGAAAAGTTAGGACCAACATAGACAGCATATTAAAAAGCAGAGACATGTGTATACCTGTGGCAGATTCATGTTGATGTATGGCAAAACCAATACAACATTGTAAAGTAATTATCCTCCAATTAAAAAAAAAATTATACTGTCAAAAAAAAAAAAAAAAAAAAGACAGAGACATTACTTTGCCAACAAAGGTCCGTCTAGCCAAGGCTATGGTTTTTCCAGTAGTCATGTATGGATGTGAGAGTTGGACGGTAAAGAAAGCTGAGCGCTGAAGAATTGATGCTTCTGAACTGTGGTGTTGTAGAAGACTCTTGACAGTCCCTTGGACTGCAAGGAGATCCAACCAGTCCATCCTAAAGGAAATCAGTCCTGAATATTCTTTGGAAGGAATGATGCTAAAGCTGAAATTCCAATACTCTGGCCACCTCATGCGAAGAGTTGACTCACTGGAAAAGACCCTGATGCTGGGAGGGACTGGGGGCAGGAGGGGAAGGGGACGACAGAGGATGAGATGGTTGGATGGCATCACTGACTCGATGGACATGAGTTTGAGTAAACTCTGGGAGTTGGTGATGGACAGGGAGGCCTGGCGTGCTGCTATTCATGGGGTCGCAAAGAGTCGGACACCACTCAGTGACTGAATTGACTGAATCATGTGATAAAGTTGCAGAGAGGTATACACACAAAGATGAATGCATAAATAACCAACATAATTTGAATAAGCCCTGTGAGTTGTACCAATGTTAATTTTCTAGTTATTAAGATCTTGCACTGCAGCTAGAAAAGATGCTAACAATGGGGAGGCTGGGTGAAGGGTAGACAGGATGATCCTTACTGTGCACTTCTTTGTAATTTTCTATGATCAATGATTATTTCAAAATCAATTTAAAAAATAAACACAAGCTATAACTTGGAAAAAAAATATTTACAAATCATGTATCTAAGGACAAGTATCTAGAATACATATATGGCAACTCTCAAAATTCAACACTATATAAACAAACAAATTAAAAAATGTGAAACTCTTTGACATATATCACAGCAAGATCCTCTTTGACTCACCTCCCAGAGTAATGGAAATAAAAACAAAAGCAAACAAAAGGGACTTAATTAAACTTAAAAGCTTTGGCACAGCAAAGGAAACAATAAATAGGATTAAAAGACAAAGCCAGAATGGGAGAAAATAATTGCAAATGAAACAACTGACAAAGGATTAATCTCCAAAATATATAAGCAGCTCATGCAGCTCAATACCAGAAAAACAAACCAATCAAAAAATGGGTGGAAGACCTAAACAGACACTTCTCAAAGACATACAGATGGCTAACAAAGACATGAAACGGTGCTCAACATCGCTCATTATTAGAGAAATGCAAATCAAAACTACAATGAGGTATCACCTCACAGTGGTCAGAATAGCCATCATTTAAAAAATCTACAAACAATAAATACTGGAGAGGATGTGGAGAAAGGGAACCTTTTTGCACTGTTGGGAATGTAAAGTGATACAGCCACTATGAAGAAGAGTATGGAGATTCTTTAAAAAACTAGGAACACCTGTGGTGGATTCATGTCAATCTATGCCAAAACCAATACAGAACTGTAAAGTAAAAATTAAAAATAAATAAATAAATTAAAAAAAAAAAAAACAAACAAACTAGGAACAGAGCTACCATATCACTCAACAGTCCCACTACTGGGCGTAGTAAGTGAAGTCGCTCAGTCATGTCTGACTCTTTGTGACCCCGTGGACCGTAGCCTACCAGGCTTCTCCGTCCATGGGATTCTCCAGGCAAGAATACTGGAGTGGAGCATGGACCCTGAGAAAACCGTAACTGAAAGAGACCTATGTACCCCAGTGTTCACTGTAGCACTTTGTACAACAGCTAGGACATGGAAGCAACCAAGATGTTTATCAACAGATGACTGGATACAGAAACTGTGGTACATATATACAATGGCTATTACTCATCTATAAAAAGGAACACATTTGTGTCAGTCCTAATGAGCTGGATGAACCTAGAGCCTATTACACAGAGTGAAGTCAGTCAGAAAGAGTAAGACAAATATTGTATATTAACTCATGTGTATGGAATCTAGAAAGATGGTCCTGATGAACCTACTTGCAGGGCAGCAGGGGAGACAGAAAGAGAGAAGAGACTTGTGGACATAGTGGGGTAAGGAGAGGGTAGGATGAATGGAGAAGAGCAAGGACAGATATACATGACCATATGTAAAATAGACAGGCAGTGGGAATTGGCTGGGTAACACAGGGAGCTCAACCCAGTGCTCTGTGACAACCTAGAGGGGTGGGATGCGTGGGAGATGGGAGGGGGGCTCAGGAAGGAGGGGACATATGCATATCTGTGGCTGATTCATTTCGATGTACGGCAGAAATCAGCACAATATTATAAAGCAATTATCCTCCAATTAGAAAAATAAGGAAAACAATGTGAAAGACATGCACAAATATTTCAGCAAATACACACATGGAAAGATGTTCAACATCATCATTAGCTTTTAGGGAAAGACAAATTAGAATACAATGAGATATCACTACATACATAATTAAACACTGAAAATAAAAAGCAACAATAACATATAAGCTGGCAAGGATGAAGAGAAACTGCATCTCTCATATATTGCCAGTGGAAGCAAAAAATGGTATGCACACTCAGGAAAACAGTTTGGTGTTTCTTCAAAAAACTAAACACATACTTAGGACTCAGAAAACTCACTACTGGGTATGTACTTAGGAAAAAAAGAGGAAACTTAAATCCATACAAAAATCTATATATGAAAAAGAAAAAAAACTGCACATCAGTGCTTATAACATTATTTGTAGTAGACAAAAATTGAGGAAAACCAAAACACCCTTCAACAGGCAAAAAGGCAGAGAAACTGACACATGCATACCACGAACTACTCAGCAATGAAAAGGAATGGAACGTAAGTTTCCAACACAAATCATCAATAAAGTCAAAAGACATCCAACAGAAAAAACACTTGTGAACTGTATCACAGAGTGCTAAATTCCTTAATTTTACAGATCAAAGAAAACCAATTTTTTTTTAAGTTCTTGAATTTAATGACTAAACTTTTAATATGTTGACTGCTTGACAATTTTTCTTTGGTTCTGTATTTTCTCATTTCTCAGATTAAGCTTATTCTTTGAAACAAAATGTTACTTTCTTTAAGATTTTTTTTTTTAAATGCGACCATTTTTTAATGGTCTTTATTGAATTTGTTACAGTATTGCCTCTGTCTTTTGTTTTGGTTGTTTGGCTGCCAGGCATTTGGGATCTGAGCTCCCCGACAAGGGATCGAATCTGCACCCCCTGCATTTAAAAGCGAAGACTTAACCACTAGACCGCCAGGGAAGTCCCACAGACGCCACAGAAGTCCCATAAACCAATCTTTAAATGAGCAAAGTTCACATAACAGTTCAAAGAGAAAGAAATATAACCGTCTCAAACAAACTTAATCCTCACTTTTAAGAGATGCAAGTAAAAACTTCAATGTGTTACAGATACTCACTTAATCTGAAGTGTTCAAAAAGTTTAGTAACAGAGTATTGCTGAGGCATAGGGGAAAAAAATATTCTCTACATAGCCACTAGCATTATAAATCGGCAAAAACATTTTCTGGAGGGAAATTTGACAACGTCTATCAAAATTTTAAACACACATTCTACTTCTAGGAATTTATCTTATAAAAATATTGGATATATTTGGACATGTGCACAGGGATATACACCCCAGAACAATCTGTGTAATACAGCTTTTTTGTGTAATACAGTTTTTAATAGCAGGAAAGTAAATGTCAATCAACAGAGGAATATTTAATAAAACACAGTCCAATCAACTACATACTAAGCAGATGCTAAAAAAAGAATGAGGCAAATATGAGGACAAAAACTTTCTGGAAAGACATAAAAGGAACTGAAAGCAACACCTGTGGTTGAAATAAAATTAGGAGAGAGACTTCCTTTTCACTATAAACTCTTTGGTAACTTTTGACTTTTATATTAAGTAAAAATGCATTAAAAATGTATTTTAATTTGAGTAAAAATTAAATATAATAAACAGACCAAGAGACTAACAGTTTCATTTTGATAAAACAGAAACAGACTCACAGACACAGAAAACGAACTTATGGTTGCCAGGGGAGGGGGTTTAAATTAGGAGTTTGGGAATAAAATATATACACTTCTATACATAAAATATATAAGCAACAAGGACCCACTGTATAGCATAGGGAACTATACTCAATACTTTGTAATAAACTACAATTAAAAAGAATATATATATTTATATACAAAGCTGAATCACTTTACTACATACTTGAAACTATTATAAATATTTTAATAAAAAGTTTTAAAAATAAAATTGCAATTTATATTACTTAATGGACACTAGTGTCTGGTGATACTATTGTATACAACAAATGTAACTAAAATGCATAAGAAATAAATTAGTCAAATTTGCCAAAGTTTAAAATAAATATTCTCTACATCTTTTAGAAAAGAAAAGAGAAGAAACCAGTGCTGCCAAATTAGGAAGACAAGTTTCTAGGGAAGAAATCCGCCTACAGAAAGAATCAGTGCTTTTGATTTCCTAAATTTCAAGTACAGAAGAGCACAGCTTGTGTTGAATTGTTAGAAGGCAAATTTTCTAAAAGCAGAGTAAATCATAAACCTTTGAATGCCCTTTTCAATGCTTATCAGAGCCTGCGTCCTTGAATTTGCATCACCTGATCTTCAGGCACTGGCTATTAGGCATGTCAGAGAAGGCAAATTCAATTATAAAAAATGAGAGGAGAAGGAAACTGTGAAACCTAATCCAATGCCAGAGGAGCCCTTGGCAGAAAACACTGGTAACCAATGTTATTAAGATGTAGCAGAAACCCTACCCGCACTGCACAAAACAAGATGGATCATTTTAACTATTTAGGAATGCTGACACCATCTGCTGTCTTGTTTCCTAAGGCAAAAAATCGTGTGTGTGTGTGTGTGTGTGTGTGTGTGTGTGTGTGTGTAATCGGATGAATAAATATATATTAATTCAAATATTTTCTATAAATTATTCACACATCTTCCCAAGTCTAAAATAACTGTAATTTCCTTTATGCAAATGTTCTACTTTAAAAAGGAAACAGGTTGACCTAGCTTTCTAAAATACTGAGACTATAAAGCCTACACACTTAGGCTGTTGAACTTTCCCAGGAGTTCAATACACTGTTCCACATCGAAGTAGAGCTACTCATAATAGAACTCAGGAAAATCAAAATACACATTGAGAAGCTATGTGGTGTTTTAGACCTGTGGTGTTTAATGAAAAAGACTGTTTGACAAACATTAAAACCTATACAGAAGCCACCTTCCAAGACTTACGAAAAGAGTGAGGGAGGGATAAATTGGGAGACTGAGATTGACATATAGACACTACTATATATAAAACAGATAATAAGAACCTACTGTATAGCACAGGGAACTCTACTCAATTCTCTGTAGTGACCTATATGAAAAAAGAATTTTAAAACAGAGTGGATATATGTATAACTGATTCACTTTGTTGTATAGCAGAAACTAACACTTTGTACATCAACTATACTTCAATAAAAAATAATTTTAAAAAAGACTTAAAAAGAAAAAAGTGACTTGCTTCATGACAAACTGAAGAATGACATCCATATGATCAGTTAAAATGTGTTTCAGATTCTTTGCAAAAAAAACATTAGAAAACACTTTATTTACTGTATTTAAATAAAGTGGAGCGCTAATAAGTGTTTACTGTGGTTACCACATAAAAGGTTCTTTTGAGAGTATACAGATGAATATATCAGAGTTGATTTTGAGGAATAAATAACAAAGTTTTATTAAGAGCTCGCAAGAAAGTGAAATTGATTTGGATGGGAAAGAACAGACAGATATGTAAGGGGGACGGACATCATGCAAAGTTTAATGGAAAAGGCTTTTCAAAGCATCTGAAATAGGCCTCATAGAACAAACAGGATTTTAATACTGACAGACAAAAACGCACAGTAACTTAAGCATTTTACTTTATAACTACCTTTACCTCATCTCCCAATTCCTCCAGGTACTATGGACAATGAAAGAGTTCTCTTTAATATGTGTTCCAAAATGAAGAAAGACCTTAAAATTACTTACTGTTAAAGAAATAAAATGATTATAAAAATGGATAAAAATTATCTAATAAAATAGGGGAATGCCAAAACTATTGTTTTTAGTTAGAAACACGGACCACGCATACAATACAAACATTCAGCTTACACTGGAACCTCGTAAACTCTGTCTAAATTTAGTGCTTACAGATAAAATGGAAGGGGAAAAATGAAAAATTAAATTTATCCATCACATTCTGGACTCAAATGATCGTGATAAATTAGCTAAGTACAGGTCAAAACTAAATTCTTAAGAGTTTGTAATGATTTTAAATGTATGTATGTTGAGAAAGAAAGAGAATGCTGCAAGGCATTTAATTTTTCAGAAAATAGTTTTCTAGATTCAAAACAAACAACCTACTAGGAAAAGCCATCCTTTAGAAAACTGAATTCTACAATGAGGTAGTCACTTCAATTAATGAAGTACAGAAAAAGTCTTTTAACAATGTCAAAAATCTTACAGATTCTTTTTTTTCAATAGTTTCTGTTAGTTAGCAGGGCTTTAAAATATGTTCATTCTAAACTCTTGCAGATTACTCAGAATCTTTTTTCAATCTTTTCAGAATCTCTGAGTATTTCCATCCCACAAATACTGGATCAATAAACTCCCACCAATCACTTTCCAGCGAGCTTCCTATGTATAACCAAACTGTTTTATTTCTCTTATAAGAGTGAGAAACTAAAAATCTATTTACATCCCACTAAGCAATTCTATACCACCTACCATTTTGTGTGTATATCAAGAATAATGGATTTATTCATGAAGACAGGCTTCCCTGGTGGCTCAGATGGTAAAGAATATGCCTGCAATGCCAGAGAGCTGGGTTCAATCCCTGGGTCAGGAAGGTCCCCTGGGAGAAGGGAATGGCAACCCATTCCAGTATTCTTGCCTGGACAATCCCATGGACAGAGGAGCCTGGTGGGCTACAGTCCATTGGGTCGCAGAGTCGGACACGACTGAGCACCTAACACACACATTCATGAAGTCTGGTGTTCTATTAACACGAAGTCACCACGAACAATGAGTTAGTGAATACTGAACCACTGCTCCTAGGAGAAACACAGGGTTAAGTTCCTATAAGCCTCTGATCGCAACATTTTCAACAACTGATCAATATCTAACTTAGTTTTCTGTGTGTTTCTATTTAAAGACACAGTATTTGATATATATTGATAATTCATTAACACTAAGTTCACTGCCAACAGCATTGTAATTCATGCCTGAACGAAACTGTACATGTCTGTTTTCTCCATAATGCACATCACAGCCTTTTTGCATTTCAGAACATTATAGACAAAACTTCAGCACTATGTTTGGGGCCATTTTAAACAATGTGATCACCAACAAAAAGCACTGAAATGCAAAAACTGTAGCATTAAGTAGAGTGCAAAGAGGACATTTGTTTATGAGAGCGGAAAACAAGAAGACAAGAACCCCCTAGTCAACAGCAGGCTGAGTGCTCCCATCAGCAAACGCAAGATTTCTGCAGCTCTGCGCACGTCTCTAAATGGCTATGCAACTGTTGCAAGAAGTGATTTTGAATTTACAAGTAAAGTTGAGATAGCACACATTCACTCACCAGAACATGCAAATAATGAGGCTCAACAACACAAAGAAAGTTCAACCAAATAAACCTGATGGGAAATATTTCAGCACTTCCGTCAATTTTGTAAATGCAAGGGTTTACTTATTGGATCTCAAGAACGGGTAAAACTTTATGACACTGTTCTTAAACTGTTACATGAAAACACTCCATTAAAGCATTCTATAACTTTTCAGATGAAGCATAAAGAGAGAAATATTATTTAAAATTCACTGACTACTCTTAAAAAAGTCATTAAGAAAAAAATATTATATAGAAAGATAGCAAAAGCTATCTGTAGCTTTAATGTAATTTCTTATGAACTATCTCCTCCTAATATCTTTTTAGGGAAAACCAGATGTTTACCCGTTATTTTTACACACTAAAAAGTTCGTAAGGATAAAGTATCCTGAAGTAATAAAACAAGATATTAAGCTACAAAGGCAGAAAAAATTAGTGTAGACAATTAGAAGTGAGCATATAACATACACACTTAAGCAAAGTACCTCAGTTAAATATCAATAATTTAAATGTTCAATTTTATTTATTTAAAATATTATTCAATATAACCATAATGTATATCCAGTTTGCATTTCTACTTGTCATAACAAAATTTAACAGACATGTATGTAAACATCATCTATTCACTCTGGTACCTGAAATTCATATTAGTGAAACTGAAAACAAAATATGCTAATTATTAACCATGTTTTTGGCAGCGAAAAACTAGAAGATAAGTCTTTTAATAAAAGGACTTATTTAGAACACAGAATTAGCAGTCTTTAATAAGAAATGAGCTACCATATAT
The DNA here is from genome assembly GCF_014754425.2 of Oryx dammah. Classification (NCBI taxonomy): domain Eukaryota; kingdom Metazoa; phylum Chordata; class Mammalia; order Artiodactyla; family Bovidae; genus Oryx; species Oryx dammah. Next base: position 85,884,116 of record NW_024070210.1, read on the forward strand.
ACACATGCTCACACATGTACACATACACATTATATACACATGTGTATGTATATACGTGTGATATGAAAGTCGCTCAGTTGTGTTCTACTCTGCGATCCCATGGACTATACAGTCCATGGAATTCTCCAGGCCAGAATACTGGAGTGGGTAGCCTTTCCCTTCTCCAGGGGACCTTCCCAACCCAGGGACCAAACCCAGGTCTCCCACATTGCAGGCGGAATTTTTACCAGCTGAGCCACAAGGGAAGCCCATGTGTATATATGGCCTCCAACAAAAATGGGAAGATGAACGAGGAGAAATGTCTATACCATATTAGTAAGACGAAGAGAGGAACAAACAAGTCACAGAATACTATGTACAATATGATTCCTTCTTAGACACGAGAAACGTAACGTGCTTATATATGCATACACACTAAACTGCTAATGAGGAACGGAATTTGGGACTTTCACTTTTTATAATGAGCGTGTATAAGTTTTAGAAGTTTACAGCAGGTTCTCAACAAGTGTTTCCTTATTAATGGCTATTTTACAAATGTGATAAAATTCATGTTTGAAAATGACTCTTATAATCTTAATTTATTCATGTATTCTGCTAAATATAATTTAAAACAAACATTTCCTGGTTCAAGAATTTCTGTAAATGTTCTCAAAATTCAACACTCACCAATCCCCCAAACTGAAATGTTTACTGATTTGTAACAGGGATTGACAAATTTTTTCTGTAAAAGCCAGAGAGTAAATATTTTAAGGTTTTGCAGACATGCATGGTCTCTGGTGCATATTCTTCTTCGTCTTTGTTTTACTTTACAACCCTTTAGGAATATCAAAATAAAAAAGTTCTTAGCTCAGATCCACTAAAACAGGCTGCAGGCAGGATCTGCCTTTCCAGCCACAGTTTGACAATCACTGATTTTTAACAACAAACCAGCATCTTGAAGTCTGATATTTCAAATGTATTACACTGAATGTATCAGAGATCCCAACAGAGTCAGTTTTCTTCTACCTTAAATAAAGTAAGGGAGCATACAGCAATTAAAACTTCTGGTTGATTAATACATCGAATTCTATTAATATATTAGACACTGACCAAACAATGGGAAAACACAGTACATGAAATTTCAAGTGTTTATTAGTATTATATAACCATGATCATGTGTGTACCTGTAAAACACACATATTCACTTGAAAAAGTCAACTGAAATTGAAATACTACACAAAGCTCACATCTCCTTTTATAATAATTTAAACCATTTACTCTTTTAAATAACCAAAAATATCAAGTCATTTTAGATGTCATCAACCCTTAAAAATTAAAAACAATTCAGAGACTGACAGTAATTACTGGACTTTGATTTTGTAAAGGTCACTATAAAATATTAATCAACAATCTAACATATTATACTTTTAAAAACATTTATATTTTTGGAAAGTTTTTAACATTCACGGTGTCAGCACCCATCCCTGAAGACCTGAATATACTTTTTTCCTGTCTAAAAGACAGCTTATATACATTTGATTTTGTCTAAAACTGAAAGATTCTTATTACCATCTGGATGCTACTACCAAATATAAAATTCATTATGAATGATAATCTGGGTTACATTCAAACTCAAAAGTGAAAATGTATCCTCCAATAGTAACCAAATAACCATTACAGAATAATCTTACCTAGACTGGTGGGTTTTATCAGTTCATCCAGTAAATCATAAAATGGTAATTTTTGAAGTTTTATATCCGGATGGACTGGGTGAAGAGCTGATGTAAGATGTGGGAGTTCCAGTTCATGTTTAGGTCCCAGAAGAGAAACAGGGAGTAACGGTGATGATGCAGGGTGACCATCATAAGTGAGTTGTGGAATGGTAGATGGAGACAAAGTTGCTGGCATAGGACTTGAATGTACGTTGGGGATGGACAAGTCCGCAGGCGTCATGATTTTCTGGGGGAACCTCCGCCTATAGAGTTCTTTAATTTTCATTTGTACAGCAGGACTGCAGCCAGCCTTTAGCAAATGCAGGGCTTTTGTGAGAAGTTCGTGTTTGCGTCCGTGCTTGTTTCTCCCAGCGTAGCCCAACAGTACTTGGAGTTCAGAAACTCTAAGGCTCATAACCATTTGCTTTGAGACAAAACAAAATGTGAAACATTAGTATTCCAATAACATAATTTACAATATTAAATGATATTTTATTATAACATTTTATCCTTATGTTTTGTTTACAAAGGCCAGTTCCGTTACAGTCAATTCTAGTTATTTCAAACTTAAAATCTAACCATTTAAAGTAAGTAAACAAATAAAATTAAAATTAATGTTCATAAATCCACTAACTTCTACCTAGGGTTATGAAAGCTGTAAAATAAAGCAGACATCAGGTAAAACTACATCTCACCTCATTTTATTGTTATAATGAAAAAGTCAGGTCTTTACCAAGCACTTACTAAGTCTCCAAGAGAGTATTGAGTGCTATATGGATGGCAAAAGATAATGAGCCCTCAAGAAAATTTGTTTTCTTGGGGGAAATTATATACATACATGTGAAAGACATAAACAATCCACCTCAAGCACCAGACGTAGGCATGATGTAAATATTGTAACATTATAGACAATATTGTATTCTATACTAATTTGGGGATTTATAGGGCTTAAACTATACCTTTTTTGACCCATTATATACCAGATACATATGATATTTTCATATGGATTGTCATTAAATCTTTACACCACCACAAGGTGTTACCCTTCCTGCTTTACATGTGAAGAAACTAGTTAAGAAAGGTTAAATAACTTACCTAAGGCCACTTAGCTACTATAATAAATATCAACCAGGATTCAAACCCAGATACGTGTAATTTTAAATCCCATGATCTTTCATTAAACCATTAGGATGAAACTGGAAATATACTATTGACTCTATTGGCAAAGCTAGGCTAAAACGTCCAGAAATTGGGAATTCACCATCAGTCCAGGGATTAGGACTCTGCTTTCACTGCTGAGGGCCTGGGTTCAATCCCTCATGTGAAAACTAAGATCCCATAAGTACAGCTAAAAAGTCCAGGAATTTAATCCACATGTCAAAATCCATAAGCCTGTAGTAAAGAAATCTAACTTTGTTTAACTCTCTGTTCCCAAATTTCTTTCTCCTTTTCCCCCAACTTTTAATACTAACAGACCACCAACAGGAAGTATCAATGTATACCAATTCTCTCATTTTAAAGTTGAGGAAAATGAAACTCAAAGGGAAATATGACCCAAAATCGTAACAGCTATCAACAGCAGAATCCTGACTTCACCATCACTGACAGAAGGTGTCAGGGTGAAAGACACATGTAAGCTCACCATCTGCTCTCTCTTTTCCCAACTGTTTGTACACTCGTGCATGTGTGCTCCGTCGCATCTGACTCTGCAAGCCCATGGGCTGTAGCCCACCAGGCTCCTCTGTCCACGGGATTGCCCAGGTAAGAATACTGGAGTGGGGTGCCATTTCCTCCTCTAGGAGATCTTTCCAACCCAGGGACTGAACCCGTGTCTGTGTCTCCTGCATTCTCAGGCGGATTCCTTACCACTGAGCCATCAGGGAGGCCTCATCCCAAATACCAGTAACACAAAAGCTAAAATGGCTTTCCTAATTTATGACCACTCCCTGAAATTACATCCATTTCAAGCCAATCATCTAGAAGTTACCTACATATTACAAAACAATCAAGAAAAACAGAAAAACAAGCATATAAAGAGCTTCAAATGCAATACAGGTGGTTAATCAAAAAACTATGAGCCCTTCCCCTACCTTCTCTGGCCTGGTTTCCTCAAAGCTCAGCTTTTGTCATCCTTGCCTTTTAGGCCTGGCAGAACTAAATGATTCTCTTTTCACTACTCTCACAGGTTATTTTTCATATCTTTATTTTGGCACTTATTTTGCTGTACTACACTTTTATTTTTATACAAACAATTCCATGATCAGACTGAGGGCCTCTATGGTACAAGGTCATGTTATCTTCAGCTTCTAACACTAAGGCCCAACAATAATGCCTTGACAATGAATGATGAACAAAATTAGAAAGTCATACCAAAACAAAGGGTGGGGATGGATTCTACAGGGATAAGTTATACATATAACTAAAAAATAACTTCAAACGAACTCCCAAGTTCTTATGTTCATACAAAGATATAATGTAGACCTTAAAAACAAATTTTACCCCAAATCCTATAAATATACCTTTCTTTAGATTGCTATCAGAGGTTAAATAATTACTATAATGTCAATTTCTCCCTACTATTTAACCTGTCCTAAGAGTATAAAATAGTTTTAAAGATTTTTTTATTACTTATTTTAAAAGGAACAGAGATTTCAACAGAAAAGCACTGTATTAGTTAAGTAAGCTTCCACTCTTAGAGAGTAACATGAATTATGCTTCAAAGATTATAGGTTAAAAATAAATTTAAGTTGACATTGGTTAAATATATTTCATTTTGCAGAGAAAGTACAATAAAGTTTTCAAAACAGAATGTCTTTCTATTTCAATTCAATTCCATTCTCCTAAGTCAAACACAAACAAAAATCAACATTCATGGGTTACCATAAACTTCCCACAATTTTTGTCCTAACCCTACGGATGTAAGGATTTAAATGCAGCACAGATGGATTATTGCTCTATTTCTATGAAAGAGTACATTGACAACTCACATAAAATTAAATCTTCTGATTGATCATCAAAAGAAAAAAGTTAATGACATAGGTATAATTTTTGGTTTTGTTATCACAGGATGCATAATTAATCATAATTACTATCCTCATTTTACACATGGAAAAACTGAGCCCTAGAAAGGTTAAGAAATTTGTTGAATGTTACACAACTACTTCTACTCCAAACGTACTTTTATACGATGCTATTGTCTTTTAGAGAAAACAAACCACATGCCTTTTAGTTAGGAAAAAAGATCAACTTATTTAATATTCAATCTCAACTTTAAGCTTCAACATTTTAGCCTTAAAAAAATTGGTGGTTAAGATAAAAGAAAACTCCTGGATTCAAATTAACCACTGCACCTTATAATCAGATATAGTGAAAGATGAGGCTCTACCACTATTACTGGAGCAGCTTCTGCATAATCTTAAAGTCTGTAATTAGCATGCAGTATTTAAAAAATCAAGTAAAAGAGGGTGGGAAACACAAATATCTGAAGTTATCTATTACTCAAACCAAAAACTTCATAGAAGCATGGAGCAGTCAATTCACAGTGTAAAGTGTTGACAACAGAGGTAAACTAAACACATCTGAAATGTTGAAATGCAGTGTATTTGAATCTTTCATGTGTTTAAAATCTCCATTTGTTAGCACTATAACAAAATGAATACTTATAACTAAGGATAACATCAACCACTGCTACTACTAAAAATCACTGCCTTCTCGGATAGCACTGTGCTAACTCTACATGCCCAAATGATAGTTTTCAGAATCCTAAGGAATTTAGAATGTCTGAGAAATGTATATATTCTGTATAGAAAGCATTCTGTGGGGGACATCTTTCTAAAATGAATCTTTTTAATCAGACAGAAATACATACAGTTTTAAAAGTCAAAATTTGTCCCTTGCCCTGCCACCATTTTTCACATCCTTAAGACAACCATTTTCAAGTCTTTTTAGCTGTTTCTTCTAGCATTTCCCCCCCTATTTCTACTATATAGTAGTCTTTTAGAGTTATTTAAAATAACTAATATTTTAAATTTAAAAATTGTTTCCTATTAAAAGATAACAATTTAGATCTGTTACATCTCCTCTACCTCCATCTTTCTTTTTAAAAATATTTATTCATTTATTTGGCTCTTCTGGGTCTTAGTTGCGGGCGGCATGCAAGATCTTTTTTGCTTTTTTTTAACTTGCAGCATGCAAGATCTTTAGTTGCAGAATACAAACTCTTAGTTGTGGCATGTGGGATCTAGCTCCCTGACCAGGGATGGAATTCGGGCCCCCTGCATTGGGAGCGCAGTCTTAACCTCTGGACCAGCAGGGAAGTCCCTACCTCCACCTCTCCATCATCATTTTTGGTTGAATCAATTGCTGGTGTTTACATTATTACTATGGCTGTAAATAATATTCACAGATGAACCAAAAGTACATCATGATTACTGTTTATTTTCTGTATGACCTTACTTCTAGTTAACAACTGTACCATTTTTATATTTGCTTAGTTTTCTATGAAGTAATAGTTCATCTGCAAACTGCTAAAGTGCAACTTTCCTGTCAACATATTCAACTATATCAGGTAAATCTCTGTTTTAATTTCCTTCTTCAAAATATACTTCCTAAAACCATCCATTAAGTTCCAATTTGAACTGCTTGATCTCTTGGTCTGGCACAAAACTGTGGTGATGGAATTTCCCTCTAACTTATCCTGGGAATTCCCTTTCACTTGTGTTGGACCTCGTTTCCTTGATCTCACGTCTTTCTTTCTGGATTTTCTCTTTTTAGTGGGGTATTTCCCCCAGTAACTTCCTGAAAAGAGGGCATGGGGAGTACACTTTTTAAAAATCCCTTGTATTGTCTAAAAATATCTCGATTTACTCATACTTAACAAGTGAGCTTGGCTCAGTACAGAATTCCAGAGGAGAAGGTATGTTGTGTCAGAATTTTGTAAGGCTTTCCTCATCATCTTCTGTTAAGAAACCTGACATCTTTCTGATGGGCAATCTTTCAGTCATCTATATATCCCTCACAGAAGTTTCTCATGGTTTTGTTTTTAACTGTATGAACTAACCGTGGCTAAATTTTTACATTTAGCGATGTATGTCCATCCTTCAGTCCTGGGAAGATTTCTTACAGTCTTCCTTTGACTTCGTTCTCTTTTATGTCTGTTATTTAGATTATGGCCTTCCTAAACTGTCTAATTCTCTTTTGCGCTATTTTCTTTTTCCTCTTGCATTTACATCTCTTGTCTTTAGCTCTATTTTCTGGGAGATTTCCTAAACTTTATCTTCTAACTCTTCTTTTAAAATTTTAATTTCTATGAGTTCTTTTCTGTTTGCTGCACATATCTTTTCTATTCCTTCTACATCTTGTTCTTATTTTACATGAATTTAGTATCTTCTTTTCTCTTGAGGATATAAATAAATTGGGTGTTTGACACTGTTGTTTTCTTCAGCTGCCTGCGTTGTGTCTATAATTTGAGTTCTTTCTTACTATTTTCTCTGGTCTCTGCCTCTCAGGCTTGATGTTCTCCTTGAGCAGGAAGAAATCTCTAGCTGTACATTTATATCTAACAGTAAGTGCATGCTCAGTCACTTCAGTTGTATCCCACTCTGTGCGATCCTATGGACGCCCACCAGGCTCCTCTGTAAATGGGATTCTCCAAGAAAAGAATACTGGAGTGAGTTGCCATGCCCTCCTCCAGGGGATCTTCCCAACCCAGGGATCAAACTTGCAGCATCTCCTGCGTCTTCTGCATCGCAGGCGGATTCTTCACCACTGAGCCACCCAGGAAGCCTCGTATCTACTAGTAAGATGACAAAGATGATCAGATGAACTGTGTGAGTGACCAGACCAGGGTACTTCACTCCAGGATGATCAGGCAGGAAACTTGGCTATCATGAGAATTCCTTTTTTTCCTTTGATCTGATCAATTTTGGCAGAAAGGAATCCCTCAACCTCCTGGTTTGGCAGTATAAGACTGGCTTCCAGTGTTCTCAGAACACAGTAGGGGAATGGGGAGGGAGGAAGAAGAGGTCCTTACCATCCAAGAAGAACACATTTTAACTTAATCTCTTCTCAGATATTTAAGATTTTACACACACAGACACACACATTAGACTGTGTGTGCCTGTATAAGAACACTAGTTCGACCACAGAGGAAGGGACCATACACTGAGAAAGATAAATAATCAAGCAACAGTAATAAGCATTGTAGACTGAGTGCTTTTTGAGATTAAATAAAAAGTGCCAATGTTACTTTCTCATTAGCTATGACCCTATGTTATTAAAGGTCATAACTAAATCCTGAATAAAAATTAGGTACTTCCTTTTGAACCACCTAATTACCCTTGTTCACACATTCCCAGTGCAGTATTTTAAAGGATTAGTCATGAAGCAGACCCTGTATTACGAATCTTTATCTGGTATCAATTCGTAACTAATCATAAAGCAAAATGAATTCTAAAGGTAGACAAAAGAGGCATTTAACAATGTCCTAGTATTTCATTTATACTTTTGCTTTCTGTCCACCAAAAAAACCCCAATTATCGAAAATACTGTGCATAAAGATGGTACAGTACACCAAAAATATTTTATTCATTGTTTTCAAAGTTGGATTCTTCTTTCAGTGGAACTGACTTTGGGATCATTTCTAATCCTTTCCATTTGAAACAGTTAATAAACAGTTGTTAGATTAGCAATTTGTCAGCAATGTCCAGTTCAACCAGAAAACCTAGTTAGACAGTTTCTACTAAAGGAGCAAGTTAGGTTGGTTACATACTTCTCCATAATCTTGTTCCACCCAACTTCTCATCTTTTATTGATTTCTTAATATAAGATGACCGAAAAATGACCTGCTGATTATCTTTCCTCTTCTGGTATCTTCCATCACATGGGTTGCATTTAGCTCCAATATAATGACAAAACATGAAGGTTCCATTCTCCTTCAAGCAAAGTACAAACCTAACATTCTGTTGAAATGGCATACCATGGCTTTGATTTTTGATAATTTAAACATCATTCCCATTTCTGTACTACCACAAAACCGATAGCTATGTCCTTTAAAAGCTCCTTCTAGATAATAACTTGAATACTAAAAATAACAAACTCAAACCAAAACAGTTTAAAATTTGGATAAAATATTACTTTTATAATAAAAAAAGTTTAGCTTAATTTAAAAATCAAGAATTTAAACTTCTTATGCACAGGTAGGAAAAACAAAACTTTACATAAAAAGTTGCTCTGTGTACATAGCTGTATAACAAACACTTTCTGGATTCATGAATGAGCCTTAAATGAGTTACAGAGAGAGGGAATACTGGAACAAACAATGAACACAAAGAGATAAGCTATTCTTCAGAGACAGGAGCATATAATCATATTAATTCAATTCTCAAAAGTAACAACACCTACTATGTGCTAAGTACAAATACAACATAATATGGTACTTTTATATGTAGAATTTGGATTCTAGTACTGACTTGGCCACTAATTTACTGAATCACAATTTTCCAGGGTCTATATTCTCATTTTAAAAAAAGAGATTGACTAGAACTTCTCAAAGTTTCCTCAAATCCTCAAAATTCTGTAATACTATAACTCTATTAAGGCTTCCCTCATAGCTCGGTTGGTAAAGAATCCACCTGCAATACAGGAGACCCTGGTTCTATTCCTGGGTAGGAAAGATCCTCTGGAGAAGGGATAGGCTACCCACTCCAGTATTCTTGGGCTTCCCTTGTGGCTCAGCTGGTAAAGAATCCACCTGCAATGCGGGAGACTTGGGTTCAATCCCTGGGCTGGGAAGATCCCCTGGAGAAGGGAAAGGCTACCCACTCCAGTATTCAAGCCTAGAGAATTCCACTGCACTCTATCTGAAAGTTAAGTGGAAAAGGAGGAAGAGATAAATGTTAACAAAACAGGACTTCCCTGGCAGTCCAGTGGTTAAAACCCAAGCTTCCAACTGCAAGGAGGAGTGAGTGATATAATCAAGATAAAAGTCTGACTATTCTTAGTATTATCTATCTTATTATGAACACAGCTATTTCTACCAGTGCAACCCTAATAAGGCATTTTAGGCTGGCTGGATTATTTTCTTTAGGCAAATGGAAGGATGTTTTATGTTATGCTTTTTTTTCAACAGGGGCAGGGAGTCACATCCACATCATATTGTCACTCATATTAAGATTGAGGTTAACTAAAACCTTTATTCAATTGTTTTCACATGAAATGCTACTAGGTTCAGTCAGTTCAGTCACTCAGTCCTGTCCGACTCTTTGCGACCCCATGAATCGCAGCACACCAGGCCTCCCTGTCCATCACCAACTCCCAGAGTTCACTCAGACTCACGTCCATCGAGTCAGTGATGCCATCCAGCCATCTCATCCTCTGTCGTCCCCTTCTCCTCCTGCCCCCAATCCCTCCCAGCATCAGAGTCTTTTCCAGTGAGTCAACTTTTCGCATGAAGTGGCCAAAGTACTGGAGTTTCAGCTTTAGCATCATTCCTTCCAAAGAAATACCAGGGCAGATCTCCTTCAGAATGGGCTGGTTGGATCTCCTTGCAATCCAAGGGACTCTCAAGAGTCTTCTCCAACACCACAGTTCAAAAGCATCAATTCTTCGGTGCTCAGCCTTCTTCACAGTCCAACTCTCACATCCATACATGACTACTGGAAAACCATAGCCTTGACTACTAGACGGACCTTAGTCGGCAAAGTAGTCTCTGCTTTTGAATATGCTATCTAGGTTGGTCATAACTTTTCTTCCAAGGAGCAAGCATCTTTTAATTTTATGGCTGCAGTCACCATCTGCAGTGATTTTGGAGCCTCCCAAAATAAAGTCTGACACTGTTTCCACTGTTTCCCCATCTATTTCCCATGAAGTGATGGGACCGGATGCCATGATCTTCGTTTTCTGAATGTTGAGCTTTAAGCCAACTTTTTCACTCTCCACTTTCACTTTCATCAAGAGGCTTTTTAGTTCCTCTTCACTTTCTGCAATAAGGGTGGTGTCATCTGCATATCTGAGATTATTGATATTTCTCCCAGCAATCTTGATTCCAGCTTGTGTTTCTTCCAGCCCAGCATTTCTCATGATGTACTCTGCATAGAAATTAAATAAGCAGGGTGACAATATACAGCCTTGATGTACTCCTTTTCCTATTTGGAAACTGTCTGTTTTTCCAAGTCCAGTTCTAACTGTTGCTTCCTGACCTGCACACAGATTTCTCAAGAGGCAGGTCAGGTGGTCTGGCATTCCCATCTCTTTCAGAATTTTCCACAGTTTATTGTGAGCCACACAGTCAAAGGCTTTGGCATAGTCAATAAAGCAGAAATAGATGTTTTTCTGGAACTCTCTTGCTTTTTTGATGATCCAGCAGATGTTGGCAATTTGATCTCTGGTTCCTCTGCCTTTTCTAAAACCAGCTTGAACATCAGGAAGTTCACGGTTCACATATTGTTGAAGCCTGGCTTGGAGAATTTTGAGCATTACTTTACTAGCATGTGAGATGAGTGCAATTGTGCGGTAGTTTGAGCATTCTTTGGCATTGCCTTTCTTTGGGATTGGAATGAAAACTGACCTTTTCCAGTCCCGTGGCCACTGCTGAGCTTTCCAAATTTGCTGGCATATTGAGTGCAGCACTTTCACAGCATCGTCTTTCAGGATTTGAAAGAGCTCAACTGGAATTCCATCACCTCCACTAGCTTTGTTCGTAGTGATGCCCACTTGACTTCACATTCCAGGATGTCTGGCTCTAGATGAGTGATCACACCATCGTGATTATCCGGGTCATGAAGGTCTTTTTTGTACAGTTCTTCTGTGTACTCTTGCCACCTCTTCTTAATATCTTCTGCTTCTGTCAGGTCCATACCATTTCTGTCCTTTATCGAGCCCATCTTTGCATGAAATGTTCCCTTGGTATCTCTAATTTTCTTGAAGAGATCTCTAGTCTTTCCCATTCTGTTGTTTTCCTCTATTTTTTTGCATTGATCACTGAGGAAGGCTTTTTTATCTCTTCTTGCTATTCTTTGGAACTCTGCATTCAGATGCTTCTTTCCTTTTCTCCTTGGCTTTTGGCTTCTCTTCTTTACACAGCTATTTGTAAGGCTTCCCCAGACAGCCATTTTGCTTTTTTGCATTTGTTTTCCATGGGGATGATCTTGATCCCTGTCTCCTGTACAATGTCACGAACCTCATTCCATAGTTCATCAGGCACTCTATCTATCAGATCTAGGCCCTTAAATCTATTTCTCACTTCCACTGTATAATCATAAGGGATTTGATTTAGGTCATACCTGAATGGTCTAGCAGTTTTCCCTACTTTCTTCAATTTAAGTCTGAATTTGGCAATAAGGAGTTCATGATCTGAGCCACAGTCAGCTCCCGGTCTTGTTTTTGCTGACTGTATAGAGCTTCTCCATCTTTTGCTGCAGAGAATATAATCAGTCTGATTTCGGGGTTGACCATCTGGTGATGTCCATGTGTAGTCTTCTCTTGTGTTGTTGGAAGAGGGTGTTTGCTATGACCAGTGCATTTTCTTCGCAAAACTCTATTAGTCTTTGACCTGCTTCATTCTGCATTCCAAGGCCAAATTTGCCTGTTACTCCAGGTGTTTCTTGACTTCCTACTTTTGCATTCCAGTCCCCTATAATGAGAAGGACATCTTTTTTGGGTGTTAGTTCTAAAAGGTCTTGTAGGTCTTCACAGAACCGTTCAACTTCAGCTTCTTCAGTATTACTGGTTGGGGCATAGACTTGGATTACTGTGATATTGAATGGTTTGCCTTGGAGATGAACAGAGATCATTCTGTCATTTTTGAGACTGCATCCAAGTACTGCATTTCGGACTCTTTTGCTGACCATGATGGCTACTCCATTTCTTCTGAGGGATTCCTGCCCGCAGTAGTAGATATAATGGTCATCTGAGTTAAATTCACCCATTCCAGTCCATTTTAGTTCACTGATTCCTAGAATGTCAACGTTCACTCTTGCCATCTCCTGTTTGACCACTTTCAGTTTGCCTTGATTCATGGACCTGACATTCCAGGTTCCTATGCAATATTGCTCTTTACAGTATCGGACTTTGTTTCTATCACCAGTCACATCCACAGCGGGGTATTGTTTTTGCTTTGGCTCCATCCCTTCATTCTTTCTGGAGTTATTTCTCCACTGATGTGCAGTAGCGTGTTGGGCACCTACTGACCTGGGGAGTTCCTCTTTCAGTATCCTATTATTTTGCCTTTTCATACTGTTCATGGGGTTCTCAAGGCAAGAATACTGAAGTGGTTTGCCATTCCCTTCTCCAGTGGACCACATTCTGTCAGACCTCTCCACCATGACCCGCCTGTCTTGGGTTGCTCCGTGGGCATGGCTTGGTTTCATTGAGTTAGACAAGGCTGTGGTCCTAGTGTGATTAGACTGACTAGTTTTCTGCGAGTATGGTTTCAGTGTGGCTGCCCTCTGATGCCCTCTTGCAACACCTACCATCTTACTTGGGTTTCTCTTACTTTGGGCGTGGGGTATCTCTTCACGGCTGCTCCAGCAAAGCTACTAGGTTAAACCCCCTCATCTTCTAATTTTTTTTAATTTAAAAATAGAACTTTATATATAGTACTGTTAAACTTCCTTTTATTCATGTACATCATTCCAGCCTTTCAAAATGCTGTTTAAGAATTGCACCCTGCAGTCTCACCTGTAGTGCTTACCACACAGGGTTACTTGATTTTCTAGTCTACGTCCTCCCTAGACTTTGAAATTTTCAAGGACACTTTACTCCACATGACCTATGCTAAGTATGGTGGATGATATCCAGTAAATACATTGGAGATGATGGTGATGATGAATTAATTCCTCTTGATTCTGTCACCTAACATATTCTTCCCAGTTTTGTGTCACTGACAAAATCTGAGAGTTTTGCTTTCTTAAATAGTCATACAGATCACCCTTAAAACTTGAGGTATAACAGGGTCAAGGCTATAGTGGCCAATGGCACATGATAAGAAATTCCCCTTCAGATAACAAAGTTAAAGATTACAAATAAGATTGTTCAACTACTTAGGAGACAGATGATTATTTTCCCCATGTTTCTCCAATTTTAAGATAATTATTCAATAAACACTGTCCATGGTGCACAAGAAAAACAATTCAGGTTATTAAATACCAGTCTTGACTTATAGCACTCAGAGAAAAACAAGCTTAGAAAAAAAGATATCCATCTTTTGGGGAGAGGGATGCCACACATCTTATGGGCTCTTAATTAGTCCCCCACACAGGGACTGGACTCAGGCCCTAGCAATGAAAGCCCCGAGTTCTATCCACTGGATCACCAGAGAATTCTCATAAATGTTGCTTTTAATTTTATTTTTAAAATTTCTATTTCATTATGGTTTATTGCAGGATATCAACTATAGTCCCCTATGCTGCACAGCAGGATCTTGTTGTCTCTTTTATAAACAGTAGTTTATATCTGCTAATCCACAACTCCTAGTTTATCCCCCTCACTCCCTTTCCCCATTGGTAACCATAAGTTATATCTGTGAGCGTGATTCTGTTTTGTAAATTTATGTGTGTCATATTTTAGATTCCACATAGAAGTAGTATCAAATAGTATTTGTCTTTCCCTGCCTGCCTTAGTGCACAGAGTATGATAATATCTAGGTCCATCCATGTTGTTGCAAATGGGCGTTATTTCATTTTTATGGTTGAGTAGTATTTCATTGTGTATATATACCACATCTTTATCCATTCATTAGATGACAGACATTTAGGCTGCTTCCATGTCTTGACTATTGTAAACAGTGCTGGTATGAACACTGAGGTACATTATACAAATGTCCTTAAAAATCCTGGGAATGACTGCTTACAAACTACTAAGAAATACTGGGGAAAAAAATAGGTTGCACGGAAAAGCCAAGTCCTATAGTGACAGCTTGTCCAAGTATTGTTTTAAATCCTATCAGAAACGTATTAATGATAATACCCCTTTCTTTTCTACATAAATAGAATACTTTCACCATATTATTCTACAAGTTACAGCTAAAAGAAACAACAGAAACATCCTTTACTGCAGGGTAATATTGCTAATAAAGCAAAATTGCTAAAGTATTACAAAACTTACACAGATCATTATCTTCAGAACAGATCAGTATGATAAATATTTACATGCAAAGCTTCTATAATAGTGAAAGCAAGTTTAAGAAAATGCTCACATTTTCTTTGGAGAAATTCCATTAATGTATATAAAAATGCATTTCAAGGTGAGACCATGAAAACATACTACACACTCTTCCTGAAATTTAGGGAGGGGGGACGATCAGCTACTCACAAGCCTCTGATGTAAAAAACCTAATAGCATCCATATTTACATATCCAGAACATTAAACAAATTTTTAAAAGTGGGGGGAGGGGAGCAAACCAATGCCAATTTTACTGTCAAGGAAGAAGTAATTTTTTTATGCATAAAATTAGGAAAAAAATTTAATTCATATGTCCAAAGGTCAAAAAACTAGCCAGCAATATAAAGAAATGTACTATAATTGTGCTAAAAGGATAATTTGCCTTTTGTTATTAGAAAGTAAAATATATACATATATTATGAGCTTATCATAATCAAACAAAAATAAAAACTCAATACTATTCCTTAAACACATAACTAATCAAATTCCAGAACATTTCTCCATATAGTCAAAGCAATAATATTCTTTAAAGTGCAAGTTCAATTCTTTCCTTCCTAAATCTACAAGGGCGTAATTTTCCATTCTAAGATCAAAAACAGAAATTCTTTGACAGAGAAGAAACAATACCTATAGCTGCATCTTAAGTCTAAAATGATTAAAGAAAAAGAAAAAGAAAGAAATTAGCTAGGCATATTGCCTAGCTTGGAAGAAACAACACTGAAAAGGCCTTTAAAATTCTGTTCAATAAATTAGTATTCAACCCTCAAAGTTCCCCTAAAACAGCAATGTTTTTCAGGGAAATGTAACCGAAGTATTATATATATTATATGTATATAAATCATATATACATAAAATACATATATAATAATTGTGAATATTACAATGTGTTGATTCCAGCCCTTCCTTTCCCCATTTCCCCCACAAGTCTGTTCTCTATGTCTGTGAGTTTGTTTGTTTTCTATTAGGTTGGTGCAAAAGTAATTATAGTTTCGAACCCTGAATTTTAAGTCATTACAATTAACCTCAAACATATCTTTATTAATGAAAAATAGGAACCATTACAATCAATACATTTTTGCCAGTAAGAAATAAATTTGTTTCCTGTAGCATAAAAATCTGTGCTTTGGTATTCAAGGAACACTTGTAAAGTATTTTCTGCATCCTGCTGGTTGTGAAAGCATTTTCCCTGCAAAAAAGTTGTCAGGATGCTTGAAGAAGTGGTAGGCAGTTAGTGAGAGGTTGGGTGAATACGGCAGATGAGGCAAAACTTTGTAGCCCAATTCATTCAACCTCTGAGTTCCCTGGTTGTGCAAAGTGCAGTCAGGCGCTGTCACAGAGAAGAGCTGGACCCTTTCTGTTGACCAGCGCTGGCTGCAGGCACTGCAGTCTTCAGTGCCTTTAATCAATCTGCGGCGCACACTTCTCATGTGCCATGGCTGCACTGGGATTCAGAAAGCTGCAGTGAATCAGACCAGCACCGAAACACCAAACAGTGACCATGAATCTTTTTGGGGGGCAAATTTGGCTTTGGGAAGTGCTTTGGAGCTTCCTCTGAATCCCACCACTGAGTTGGTTGTTGCTGGTAGTTGTATAAAACTCACTTTTTGTCACATGTCACAATCCAATCAAGAAATGGTTCACTGTTGTTGCACAGTATAAGAGAAAATGACACTTCAAAATGACAATTTTTGATTTGTGGTCAGCTAATGAGGCAATGCTAAAGCTGAAACTCCATTATTTTGGCCACCTCATGCAAAGAGTTGATTCACTGGAAGACTCTGATGCTGGGAGGGATTGGGGGCAGGAGGAGAAGGGGACGACCAAGGATGAGATGGCTGGATGGCGTCACTGACTCGATGGATGTGAGTCTGAGTGAACTCCGGGAGTTGGTGATACACAGGGAGGCCTGGTGTGCTGCGGTTCATGGGGTCACGAAGAGTCGGACACGACTGAGTGACTGAACTGAACTGAACTGAACTGAAAGAGGTACCCACTTACTGAGCCTTTCCAATTTGCTTCAAATGCCAAGTGACCATACAATAGTCAACGCTGAGTTCCTGGGCAACTTCTCCCATTAGTTGTAAGAGGATTAGCTTTGAGGATCCTCTCAGTTGGTTGTTGTCAACTTCTGATGGCCAGTCACCATGCTCCTCATTTTCAAGGCTCTAGTCTCCTTTGTAAAACTTCTTGAGCCACCACTGCACTGTTAAGTTCATTCGCAGTTTCTGGGCCAAATGCATTCTTGATCTTGCAGGTTTTCTCCGCTGCTTTATGACCCATTTTGAACTCAAACAAGAAAACCACTAGAATTTGCTTTTTGTCTAACATCATTTCCACAATCTAAAATACAAATAAAATAAACAGCAAGTAATTCATTAACAAAATACATAAAGCAAGAAATGCAGATTAAAATGATGTACAACATAGCCACAATTAAGAATGTATTCCAATATCAAATGGCAAAGTTCAACAATGTGAAACTGAAATTGCTTTTGCACCAACCTAACAGAAAGGCTCATTTGTGTCACCTTTTAGATTCCACATATAAGTGACAATCATACAGTATTTGTCTCTCTCTGACTGACTTAGTGTAGTAACCCCTAGATCCATTCAGTTTGCTACAAATGGCATGACTTCATTCCTTTTCATGGCTGAGTAGTATTCCACTGTTTGTATGAACCACATCTTCTTTATCCACTCATCTGTCGATGGACATTTAGGGTGCTTCCACGTCTTGGCTATTGTGAAGAGTGCAGCTATGAACATAGGGGTGCACGTATCTTTCTGAATTAGTTCTGTCCAGATACATGCACAAGTGTGGAATTGTTGGATCATATGGTAATTCTATTTTTAGTTTTCTGAGGAACCTTCATACTGCACCAACTTACATTCCCACCAACAGTGTAGAAGGGTTCCCTTTTCTCCACATCCTCTCCAGCATTTGTTATTTGTAGACCTTTTAATGATGGCTATCCTGACCAGTGTGAGGTCGTATACCTCATGGTAGTTTTGATTTGCATCTCTCTAATAACTGGCAGGGCTACCCTTGTGGCTCAGTGGTAAAGAATCTGCCTGCCAAGCAGGAGACACAGGTTTGATCCTTGGGTCAGGAAGATACCCTGGAGAAGAAAATGGCAACTCACTTCAGTATTCTTGCCTAAGAAATACCATGAACAGAGCAGCCTGGAAAGCTACAGTCCACTGGGGTCACAAAAGAGTTGGAGATGACTTAACAACTAAACAACAATCAGCAATGACAAGCATCTTTTCATGTGCCTCTTGGCCACCTGTATGTCTTCTTTGGAGAAATGTCTGTTTAGGTCTTATGCCCATTTTTCAGCTGAGTTGTTAAGAGTTGTCTTATATTTCGGAAATTAAGCCCTTGTTGGTCATATCACTTGCAAATATTTTCTCCCATTCCAACAGGCTTTTTGTTTTGTTTGTGGCTTCCTTTGCTGTGCAAGGGCTTTAAGTTTGATTAGGTCCCATTTGTATATTTTTGTTTTCGTTTCTATTGCCTTGAGACTGACCAAAGAAAATATTGGTATGATTTATGTCAAAGAATGCTTTGCCTATTATCTCTTCTGGGAGTTTTATAGTGTTTTATCTTATACTCAAGTCTTTAAGCCATTTTGAGTTTATTTTTCTGTGTGGTGTGAGGATGTGTTCTAACTTCACTAATTTAAATGCAGCTGTCCAACTTTCCCAGTAACACTTGCTGAAGAAACTGCCTTTCCCCCCCCATCTTATATTCTTGCCTCCTTTGTTGAAGATTAATTGAACGTAAGTGTGTGGGTTTATTTCTGGGCTCTCTATCTTGTTCCACTGATCCATATGTCTGTTTTTGTACCAGCAGCACACTATTTTGATTACTGTAGCATTGTCTGAAGTCTGGAAGGGTTATGCCTCCTGTTTATTCTTTTTCCTCAGGATTGCTTCCACAATTCTGGTTCTTTTACAGTTCCCTATTTAGGATTACTTATTCTAGTTCAGTGAAAAATGTCATGGGTAATTTGAAGGAGATTGTGTTAAAGCTGCATGTTGCTTTGGGCAGTATAGCCATTTTAACAATATTAATTCTTCTAGTCCAAAAGCATGGGATATCGTTCCATTTCTTTGAATCATCTTCAATTTCCTTTATTAATGTTCTATAGTTCTCATCATAAAAGTCTTTCACCTCCTTGGTCAGGTTTATTCCTGGCGGGGGGTGTGTGTGTGTGGGGGGTGTGATTTTAAAAGTTTTTTTTTTTTTTAAAAAAACAACCCAATCAAAACATGGGAAGAAGATCTAAATAGACATTTCTCCAAAGACATACAGATGACCACAAGGCAAATGTAAAGACATTCAACATCACTATTACAGAAATGTAAATCAAAGCTACCATGAGGTACTTTGGTACCAGTCAGAATGGGTCACACCAGTTAGAATGGCTGAATGGACATCACCAAAAAATTTACAAATAACAAATACTTAGAGAGGCCGTGGAGAAAAGGAAATTCTCCTACACTGTTGGTGGGAATGTAAGTTGGTGCAGCCATCATGAAAAATAGTATGGAGGTTCCTCAGAAACTAAAAAACAGAATTACCATATGATCCAACAATCACACTCCTGGGCATATATCCAGAGAAAAACATGATTCAAAGGGATACATGAATGCCAAAGTTCACTGCGATGCTGTTTGCAATACCCAAGACATGGAAGCAAACTAGATATCCACTGACAGATGAATGGATAAAGAAGATGTACATTTATACAATGGAATATCACCTAGTCGTTAAAAAGAATAAAATGCCATTTGCAGCAACATGGATTGACCTACAGATTATAATACTAAGTAAGTCAAACAGAGAAAGACATATCATATGATATCACTTAAATACAGAATCTTTTTTTTTTTAAGTTACAAATGAATTTATTTACAAAACAGAAACAGACTCACAGACTTAGAGAACAAACTTACAGTTACCTGGAGAGGAACAGATTGGCAGTTCGGGATTGATAAGTACACAATGCTATATTTGAAACATAACCAACAAGGCCCTACTGTATAGCACAGGGAACTCTGCTCAATACTCTGTAGGAACTTACAGGGGAAGAATTTTAAAAAGAACACATATATGTGTATACATGTGTATGTGAAACACTTTGCTGTACATCTGAAATTAATACAACATTGTTAATGAACTATACTCTGAAATAAAATTTAAAAATTTTAATAAAATTTTAAAGTTTTTTTTTTACAGTCTCTTTCTGATATTTCATTGTTAAAGAAATGCAACTGATTCTGTATGTGCATCTTGTATCCTGTTACCTTGCTGAATTCATTTATCAGTTCTAGTGTTTCTATGTGGAATCTCTGGGTTTTCTATATATAGTATGTCATCTACATATAATGACAATTTTATAAGGTTATTTCTTTTAAACTTCAAATTTTACTCACTGTAATAAAGCTAGCTGCCCAGACATGAAAAATCAAAAATCCTAAATAAAACTTAAAACTAGAAACAATCTGATTGGGTTTCACATTAAAAAGATCCAATTTAGTCCAATTTAAACGACAGGGTACTCCAAGTTACCATTTTCCAAACCAGGTTCATAGGGTTAATAGATATTCAAAGTAATATGGTATTGTGGCAAAACCAATTAAGGAAATTCAAGATTCTATAATTCCTCACCATGCCCTACCTTCTCAAATAATATTTACACATTAAAGGTCCTAAGAAGTCCTGCAGAAAGATGTTAACTTTGTATCCAACATTTTGCCAAGTTACCTGGCCAATTCAAGATTCTATAATTCCTCACCATGCCCTACCTTCTTAAATAATATTTACACATTAAAGGTCCTAAGAAGTCCTGCAGAAAGAAGTATGTTAACTTTGTATCCAACATTTTGCCAAGTTACCTGGCCACTAAACTCTTCATTATTATTGTTCAATCACTGTCATCTCATTTCCTAGCACTTCACAAAAAAAGAATTTTAGAAAAACCAACAAGATCTTCAAATTTTCCACTGTACACCTGTTGTTATAGCAACATTATTAAAAGCAGCCCCTTACACTCTTAAAAGTGTCCCACTTTGGATGATAAATTATATGGTCAAGAATTAATACTCTAAAACTAAACACATATTTTAAAGCATGTGAACTACCTTTGCCAAATGCCAAATTAAAAGGGCCATGTTACTACATGCAGTTAAAATGTTATATAGATGATGATTAATCTTGATCTCTTTTTCTCAAACTTCTGAAAAAATTCTCCACTAGCAATCATATATATTTTCAAAATACTCTGGACTACTGAATTCTCACTAAATGAACTCACAAACCAGATGTAGACAGTGAAAGATATCTGTAATTGCATAATTTTTAAAAAGTGTCTATTATATATAATTCTAAGGAAAGGAAAACTCTTGAGGACATTACAGCACGTCCACACAAGAAGTTTTATGTTTTAAAAGGTATTTTAAAAAATTATTTCAGTTCTCAATTGTAAGAGGTCCTCAGAATTCTTGACTCTATTTTCACTCACTCCAATCTTCCTAGATGACCTCAATCATCTCGTAACATTTTGAGGTTAACAATCCCCAAATCTTCATTTCTAGCCTAGCCTTTGTCTTCTGAATTACAGTGTTAAACGCTTCTATGTCCCAGAAGTAGTCAGCTCAACACGTCTAAACCTAACAAATCAAACTTCTCTCAAACCACTTAACCAGTTATCCAAACCAGAAAACTTCTATGCCACCTTCTCCCTCACTCACATCTATTTTCCAAGTCACATCAATCCTACCACTTTAAATGTCTATTACCACTTTAATTTGGACTACCATGATCCTTTTCTTAGATGTCTGTAAGAAATTCAACTGTTCTCCTCATCTCCAATATTATCTTTTCAAGTCATTCTTCATACTAGAGGTCTTTCTAAAATAGAAAGATGATCATGTCACTCTTGGACTTAAATCTTTCATGATTAGCCACTAGACTAAGGATAAAGGGCAAATTTCTCAGCATGGCCTAAGAGATCCTTCATGATCCAGTCTTGGACACTGCCACTAAGAGCCCTGTTAACCAGCTTTCCATCCTCCAGGACTTTCATACACATGCTGTTTTTCAATAACTCTTCTCCCCTCTCCCATCCCAATCTTCTTCTAGTTAATTTCAACTCATTCAGATCACACCTTAGAAGTCATCAACTTTGGGATACTTTCCACAGGCTATATCCTCAATATTAGTAAATTTACCTTCTTATGTGCTCTACAATTTAACCCAACACAGTTCTCATGCCAAAATGTAGAGAAGCCCTATTTACTCGTCTACTTTCTACCAAACCATAAGCTCAGTCTATACAAACTGTGTTTTGTTCACTGTCAATGAATATGAGTAACAATGTTCCAGCATCTTGATTATTATAAACCATATTGGCAGTGTAAGCCTATTAGAAATTATATGTATTCTCTCTCACAAATAAGGACATTATATAACTCTGCTCAGCGCCTACACAGCATGTTATTGCTATTTAAACAGTAACTTACTTAATTTGGACAGGTAAAGATTTTGTTCTTAATCCTACAAAAATGAGGGAGTTACAGAAACTTCTCCAGTTGCAGAAATGTAGGGTTAAGAAAGAGACTGACATATAATCAAAAAGGTCATCTGACTAAAACTGAAAAGGGAAATTAAGATACGAGGCCAATTTAGGGGTTGTTAATATCAGCATGAAACTATGAGAGTCTGAAATAATGAGGGTGATAGCAGGGAAGGAAAGGAAGGCACAACATTTAAAATATTTGACAAGACTTGAAGTGAAGGATGTAGCTCAGATGGCTCAGAAATACACATAGGGAAGGCTTCCCTGAGCACCCAAACTAGGTCAGGTTTCCCTGCTACAAGTGCTTATAGAATTTTGTTCTTTTCCTTTACAGAATTTAGTACAGTTTCAGACTCATAATTTCAACATGAAGAGTTCTGATAATAATTTGGCTCCAGCTTCCCACAATTTGCATCACTCTGTTATACAGAAATTCAGACACGGATCTACTGGGTGTTCCATAAACGTACCTCAATGTCTCTCATTACCTTTTTTCACACTGTTCCCTGTGCTTGAAACAATCTCCCTGTAATCAAAAACTTTCAAGAAGTCTCCTCTTTTGAGGACCAGTTTAAAATAAGCTTGGCCAGAAGTGACTAGTCTTCCTCTCATGAATATACTGTTAACTATTTACATAGTTATTCTTTTATAGCTTTTTATTACAGTTGTTCTAGACATTTCTCTCCTCCACAAGAAAGGCAAAACTCCCTGAGGTTAGCTATGGGGTAGGGGTGCAGAGGTGGTGTGAAAAGGCTGAACAGAAAGAAACTGCAAGCACAAACAACAGCAGAAGAGAAAGTACCAGGAATTCAACAAAAGTAAGTCTAAGAATAACACCCACGCCCTCTCCTAAAGAAGTCTTATACTGGGTACTACAGACTACAGCCTTTCCTCCTGCTCTTCATGTTAGTTATTGGTAATATTATTTCTAGAAATCCATGCCCAAAAGAAATACAATGTAAGCGACAATGGTTAGCCACACATGGAATTTAAAATTTTCCACCGATCACTCTTTAAAAAGTAAAGAGAAAAAGGTAAAATTCATAGTATATTTTGCTTAACACAGTATATATCCACAATGGTATCATTCAAACATATAATCAATACAAAACAATTGAGATATATTCCTTTATTTTCATGCTATGTCTTCAAAATCTAGTGTATCTTTTTCTTACAGCCACATCTCAAATGCTCAATAGCCACAAATATAATAAACCACAATGGAAAAAAATATGAAAAAGAATATACATACATACACATATATGTGTGTGTATAACTGAATCACTTTGCTGTATAGCAGAAATTTATAAATGAACTATACTTCAATAACATTTTTTAAAAGCAAAAAAAAAAAAGTAACTAAACAATGCAGCTCTAAAATAATATCCCTGTCATTCACTGGCTCCAAACCAATACCCTGGGTTTGACTCTTCCTCATTACTCTCCAACCTCACACACTTACTTCCATGGCCTCACGTTAGATCTTTGCACCAAAACCTGTACCACCTTCAAAAATTACCCATTCAAATACTCCCCTCTCCAACTACCACCTATTCTTACGTGCTTAAGCACCTTCACTCCAACAACTCAACTTTATCATGACCTCCAGTTAAGTGATGTTTATCACTCTCTATCCCTTCAGCTTAGATTCCTTTATTTTTTTGGTGAGGGGCGGGGCGTGGTATAGCATTAAACATTCCTGTGCAAAATCCTCTTCCCCACTCTATGCCTGGTACACTCTACTTGTTCTAACTTTACAACTCAGGCCAACAGAAGAATGCATGCACATAGGCAAAGAGATGAGACAATACACTCATAATCATCCATCTCAATGGGTATAGGCATCCTACTCAATTTTCCAGTAACCAGCAAACTTCCCACAGAAAGATAACTTTCATATCTTTCCCTTGCTCCTCTCATATCTCCCTTCCCCCAATACCACCTTTAGGAAGCATAGCACTAATGTCAGTCACTCAGTCATGTCTGACTCTTTTTGACCCTTGGATTACAGCCCACCAAGCTCCTCTGTCCATGGAATTCTCCAGGCAAGAATACTGGAGTGCATAGCCATTCCCTTCTCCAAGAGATCTTCCCAACCCAGGGACTGAACCTCATTCTCCTGCACTGCAGGCAGATTCTTTACAGTCTGAGCTGCCAGGGAAGCCCACTTAGGAAGCCTGCATAAAACCAATGACTTTCTCTAACAACGTTATTTGGTATATTTGATATATATTTTTTAAAAAACTTGGAAAATTAAACAGCATTTTTTGCTAATTTTAAAAATTTAGATTCATATAAGTGCAGGAGAACAAAATTATCTTTCATATAATATATATAAACCATATATAACCATATAACCAGAATACCAGAATATAAGTTTCATGAGGGCAAAGAATCTATTTCATTCCCAACCTACTACTGAGCATCCAACCTAAGTATCTGGCACATAAACCAGCCTTCATTTTTATTGATGGAATAAATAAGAACCTTGCTGTAAGCAACTGTGATATGAAAGACCAAACCTGAAACAGGCAGAAGGAAAGGGGAGGAGAGAGTGTTTATTTTTTTTCAAGATTTAACACAAAGTATCTATAGCCCAGAAAAGGCATAATTATTTTTACTTTACATAAGACTTTTAAAAGTGTATCAAACAATGGACAAAAGTCAAATATAACTTTTAATGGTTTGCATGTGTGCATGCTAAATCGCTTCAGTCATGTCTGACTCTTTATGACCCTGTGAACTGTAGCTCGCCAGGCTCCTCTGTCCATGGGATTCTCCAGGCCAGAGTACTGGAGTGGGCTGCTGCGCCCTCCTCCAGGGGGCCTCCCTGACCCAGGGATCCAACCCAGGTCTCTTAGGTCTCCTGTACTGGCAGGCGGGTTCTCTACCACTAGGGCCACCCAGGAAACCCTTTAATGGTTTATCCTTGAACGGTTTACGCGTCCACTAAAAAGCTAGATTTCTCCTATAACTGATTTAATGTCTTCATAAACTATACCACAAACACATATAAATCTAAGCACTTCTGAAGACTTAACCAAGTGTGGATCACTGTGGCCATTTACCAAAGCCCCCGTCTCTTCCCCAAACATCACTGAGCGTAATTAGTAGATTCCATGGGCATGAATATTTTCAAAATGAGGTCTCCAAAACTTCACTCTCCACTTGTGGAATCCTCCTCTTCAAAAAATGCTATGTCACATTTAGAAATTTATAAAATTGTGATATAATTAATAGTTTAATTAGAAGCAATGGCTTAAAAACAACCTTACAAGTAAATAATACACAAAACTATTATTTCACTACTAGTTTTGATTTTTAAAGTAAAACATATTAATAAAGCTGCATGGAGGAAGTGGGGAGGAAACAGGATGTGGTTGCACAAAAGAAACCCTCAAAGTTTTGGAATACTCTGTTACATTTGGTGTTTGTTTTATTAGTCATCTATAAGTTACACATTGCTTTACAAAGTTATACATATTATTCTGCATACATATTTATTTTTCTAAAGCAACCTAGCTTTCTCTCAGAAAAGAACACAATTCCTATTAACACTCAATATAAATCCTAATTGAACACTAGCAAATATTTAAGAATGGTCAAATATTTTGTATCATAAGCTTTGCAGCAAGTTTACAATGTCTTTCAGTTAAATACAAAGTGACCATACACAAATATCTATCATACTCCCTCCCTAAAAGGAAGCATTGGAAGGACTGATGCTGAAGCTAAAGATCCAATACTTTGGCCACCAGATGCAAAGAGCCGATTCATTAGAAAAAATCCTGAGGCTAGCAAAGATTGAAAGCAGGAGGAGAAGGGGATGACAGAGGACAAGACGGCTGGGTGCCATCACCGACTCAATGGACATGAGTTAAACTCCAGGAGATGGTGAAGGACAGGGAGGCCTGGCGTGTTGCAGTCCATGGGGTCACAAAGGGCTGGACACGACTGAGTGACTGAACAACAAAAAGGAAGCATAAAGAATAAAGGAAGAAAAAAAAATTCATTCACAAGCTCAAGGAACAATAATTGCTCTGCGCCACCAAGTACTTCAGCACAATGAACAAAAAAATATCCACACAAAGTTTCCATATCATGAAGTTTGAGCACATATCATAAAGATCTAAAACTTCCAGACAGGTCACCTGCAAAGGTTCAAGAACTGAAACATCACTCTTTACTCCAAACAATACGGAAATCATCTTTAGCTTATGAGAGTAAAGAAGAGAAAGTGTCTATTCAGAATTATATCATACTTCAAACTGGAGTTTCAATCAATAGATAAAACAAGTGTTTAATTTTCTGAAAAGCTAAGATTTGTCAAAGATTTAACAGAAACTGAGTAAAATCATTAATTTCAATGTTCACTTATTTAAATTTCTCCTGCTCCTAAAGATTCTGACTACTTTAACTTAGTTTGGCGAAAGAAAAAAAAAAGCCAAAACAATACTTTTTAAAAACCATGGGGCAGGAAGGGTTGTGGGCAGGGGCAGACAGCTGGACAAAAGAGACACAGGAATCTAAAAGCCTGTATACATAAATTTTTCAAAATAAAAAGCTATTTTTATTAATCAAAATCATTCACATGTGAAAGTTGAGGAGAAACAATTAACTTTTTAACTATGTCAGGAACGCAGAGATTCAAAGTTAAGCAAAAGGTAGAGAACAATTATGCATGGCTCTACTGCCCGTCTTAAGCAGATAATTTACACAAGATAGTATGTGTCCATCTCCCTCATCCTGATTCCTTTCCGTCAAGAATTATGTCTTAATTATCTTTGTATACTGATGATTAACACAGCACCAGGCACACAATATACACTCAAACATTTACTGAATAAATGAGTATAAGAAAAGGCCTAACTATATAAAAAGTAAAATATTCTCTTCAGTACTACATTTTTAACGAGACACAGGAGACTATAAAAAGGAAAATATTAAAGGATCAGTTTTTAAATAAAATGAAAAAATTATTTTCATATTAATGAGGTATAATTATGTGTGTCCCGTGTGCTTACTTCTTCAATACTCTATAAAGAAACTGAAAGTGAAGTCGCTCAGTCATGTTTGACTCTTTGCGACCCTAAGGACTGTAGCCCACCAGGCTCCTCTGTCCATGGGATTTTCCAGCCAAGAATACTGGAAAGGGGTGCCATTTTCTTCTCCAGGGATTGAATCCCGGTCTCCCACATTGCAGGCAGACTCTTTACCCTCTAAGTCACCAGGGGATCCCCTTCAAATACTCTAAACTCATAGCTAATAAGAGCTTGGTCTTCATATCAATATCCTTTTCCCCCTTCACTTTATTTGCAGAATCACTTTCAATAGAGGACAAATTCCCTGAATTCCAATAGTATTCACAGTATCCTCACCACCACCCTCACTATATGCACACAGACACACATCACCTTCAGACTCCATTTCTTCAAATGGGTTATGCAATCAGTATGACAGATGTCTGAACAACCAAAAACTCACCACTTTTAACAAAGCTACAAAGAAAACTGAAATCTATATGCAAAACAAAATGTCCAGTATCACCCTCCACACTTTGCAGAATCACCTGTTAAAATCAGCAGTTTCCAGAGAATAACTCAGCACAGTCTGAAGTGTTTGCCTATAAGAAAACATGTTCTAAGCAACTAATCAACCTGTAAGCAGCAAAATTCAACCTACACAATAATTATAACACATTAATAGTTTATATACAAATACGACTAATTACAAATGAGTCTTACCTATATACTTTCCATTGGGCGTGGCAGAGTTGCCACTTATAAAAACTTAAAAATACTTGCCACATATACCAAGAAGTAACTTTTTAAAAGTAGTATGAAATTAAGGATTATTAATTTCAATCGTTCACCCTTCCCAATAGTCTCAAATATAGCTGACCTGACCATCTAAAGAGTGCAAATTAACGGCAATTCCAAAATTCATGTTCTTTGCTCTAATTATGATCAATTCAAAATACTTTAGAAAAGATCTTTCACCTTTAAGATGCTACTTTATTTTTATGTCATATAATAATTTTTGTGACAAAAATCCTCCTTTTCCAATCTTAGTTTGACATCTTACACAAAGATGCTTGAGATACAGAGGCTGAAGTTTTTCAAACAACTTTAAAGAAGAGTAGAAAGTGAAAAGCATTCAGTCCTGTAATCTCTAGGTCCCACTTTAATACAAAAGAGAAAGGGAGAAAACAAAATAGGTCAAATGCAAATCAATCATCTTCTATATATGTGGTAAGAGCTAATAATGGGGCTTCCCAGGTTGTACAATGGTAAAGAATGCAAAAGTGATGAGGGTTCCATTCCTGGGTTGAGAAGATCCCCTGGAGTAGGAAACACAACCCACTCCAGTATTCTTGCCTGGGAAATCCCATGGACAGAGGAGCCTGGCAGGCTACAGTTCATGAGGTTGCAAAGAATCAGACACAACTGAGCACGTATGCATCCAAGAGCTAATAAGATCTGCTACAGAGGAAATTATCGATTAAAATTAGGCGAGAGGACATCTGTATGGATTTTTCATTTACTCAAGCTATTTCCATCTCCTACTATAGAAAAAAAAAATGGCAACAAAGGGTTGAGACATAACCTTGAAAAAATAAAAAAAAAATCACACAATTCCCACACCATTACTGACTAAAAGTATTGGAGCACGTTTATTCAGTTCAGTTCAGTTGCTCAGTCGTGTCTGACTTTTGCCACTCCATGGACTGCAGCATGCTAGCCTTCCCTGTCCATCACCAACTCCCGGATCGTAGTCAAACTCACATCCATTGAGTCGGTGATGCCAATCAATGCAATAGAAACCATCACTGCTTAGCATTTTTACTACAGAGACACAGGATACAATTAAACAGCTTTGCTTAGCAAACTTGCCTTGAAAATGGATCACTGTTATCTATAAGTAAAACTTTTTTCTTTTAAATTATAAAAAATACCATGGATAAGAAGATGAGAATGATATTCCCATTTTAAGCTACACTGTGTATCTTACATACGAGTGTTCAGGGTCTCACAAGTTTTGACTCTCTGGGTTTTTTAATAGTCTTGAAAATAGAGGATTCCCCCCTCCAAAAAATACTCTGCTGATTAAATCTATTCATGTTTACTGTATTAGAAGTTAAAACTGGAATTGTTGTCTAATGGATATAATTTTAGTTTTAGAAAACGTTCTGGATATTGGTTGCATAACAATGTAAATATATTTAATAGTATTAAACTGTATACACTTAAAAGTGGATAAGAAGTAAATTCAAGTTATACATATATTACCATAACTTAAAACTTTTAAAGAAAAACAAATTAAAACAGAAAATTTTGAAAGATTCATTGTCATTCAAAATACATTGCTTGTTAAATCAAAATATTAAACTATTCAAAAACAAAAAAAGCAAAAATAGTCTTTGACATTTTTGCAAAGCTCTTTAATGTTTGGTTTAATAAAGACAGATTCATTTTCATACCCACTTTCACATCCAGTCTACATTAGGTTGTTCTGACTGGAGTACATGAAGAAAATTCAGCCACATGCAGATATGCAATGAGAAAAGATGCAATATTTCAATAGCTCTCCCAGGTAACTGGGGCTTCCCTGGTAGCTGAAACAGTAAAGAACCTGCCTGCAATGTGGGAGACCTGGGTTCGATTCCTGGCTTCAGAAGATCCTCCGGTGCAGGAAATGGCAACCCACTCCAGTATTTGTGATTGAAAAATTCCATGGACAGAGAAAGCTGGCAGGCTACAGTCCATGGGGTTGCAATGAGTGGGGTACGACAAAGTGACTTTTTTTTTCCCCAGATATGGGTATTATTTCATCCTTCACCAAAACTCAACAAGTGGCAGTTTCTTAAAGGCTGCTCCAATATGGAATGTGAATCAGTGAACACTTTCTACTCTTATGTACTGAAATCCACTCATCTATCTTACATTTCCAATGGATCATTTTACCATTTTGTAATACCATGCATTGATTATTTAGAAAGTAATAGTTGAGAGTTATGTAGTCCTGCCAATGTTGATTTTGACCCTTTTACTATAGAACTTCGCTATATGACATTCATTAATAGCACCACTGATCTTATCCCCCCCAAAAAGTCAAGTATTGGCAAACTGTCAAGTTCAAAGTGGTAAACACAAGTCTTCCAAAATTCTATTTTCACTTGAGAGCCAGAATTTTATCATTAGCAACAAATACTGTTAGTGTGTCTTGTGGTGCAAACTCACTTGATTTAGTTTTGAGAAAATGTCTGCCAAATACCCAAGTCTTTGTACTTTGTCAGCCATTCTTTCAAATAAAACGGTATCCCATTTAAAAAGCAGCTAGTTCAGCATGCAACTCAAACAACTGTACTAGTTCTTTTTCTTGAATTAACCATCAGATTTGGTGTTTAGTATAAGCGGTTTACAGGACTTTCATCACACAAAATATACTTTAAAATGTGCTCAAGGATTGAGACATAATAAAATTAAGTTTTACTGCTTCATCATCTTAATTCCAAGTACATGATGATGTCCCAAACTAGTACAGTTTACTACTACTGCCCTAATTCACGCAATTTTACCCACCACTGATTATGCAAATATCAATGTAGCTAATGGGCTTCCCTGCTGTCTCAGATGGTAAAGAATCTGCCTGCAATGCAGGAGACCTGGGTTCAATCCTTGGGTCGAGAAGATCCCCTGGAGAAGGGAATGACTACCCACTCCAGTATTCTCACCTGGAGAATCCCCATGGACAGAGAAGCCTGGCAAGCTACAATCCATGGGGTCATGAAGAGTTGGACATGACGGAATGACTACCATTTTCAATATAGCAAATAATGCCTTACTTTTACTGAGAAAAGTTTTGACCTGGAGGATCCCCAGAAAGAGTCTGGAGAACTAACAGAGGTCTGGGAAACAGACTTTGAGAACCACTGTAATAGCTGATGCATTACTTGGGTGATTAAGAAACAAATATTTTTGGTACATATCCCTCTGTAAGAGTGTTTAAATACACGTTTACATGGTAATGGGCTTCCCAGGGGGTGCTAGTGGTAAAGAACCTGCCTGCCAATGCAGCAGACGTAAGAGACAAAAATTCAATCCCTGGGTCAGGAAGATCCTCTGGAGAAGGAGGGCGTAACAATCCACTCCAGTATTCTTGCCTGGAGAATCCTATGGACAAAGGAGCCTGGCAGGCTATGGGCCAAAGAGTCGCAATGACATGACTGAAGCGACTTAATAGTAGCAGTTACACAACAACATTCTCAAACCAACTGGTATCTAGCACTTCATTCACAGTCATAACTCAAACATATAATGAATGACAGAATATGACAAATACTTCCTAAATAAATAACAAATAATTACCAAATACCTACCATGTTAGACTTTGAGGTAGGTGCTTCTACATTCCCTTTTTGGGGTAACTCACAGAAGCCCACAGACCAGACTGATGATTTTAATATATGAGAAAAATATTTACCCTGAAATATTTCAGATCTTATTTTTTTAGATTACACTTACGTGGCTACAAGAAAAAGTCTTAAAATTCACCATAAAGCATAAGATAGCATGTTTAAATTCTATTTTAAGCAGTATGCCATGAAGCTAAAAACAGGCTTGCTCACATTCAAAAACCCAAATACAAAATGAATTGCTTTGGCTGTGTACTGCTAGCGCACCATAAAGAGCCTACATTCCATTTCTCCTCAAGCCAAACAACCCTTACCTGCTACAATTTTCATTCCTATTTTTATGGGAACCTCAAATACAACTTAACTGGAGTTACATTAAACACTGTCAACTATTAAAAAAATTTAGCAAAACCATCAAGACTAGTTAAGAATTTTTAGACATATACACTGATAAATCCACAAGCTAAACCTCAACAAATATACATATGAAATATCTGCACTGTAAAAAAGAGAGAAACATTCTCACTTTGGAACATGCAATGGAAAGAGCTTCAACATAGTATACTGTTAAGTGAAAAAAGCAAGTCAAAGGATACCATGTATAATAAGATTAAGTATAGCAATGTATGTACATTCATTTAATAAATACTGAGTTCTATGTCCCTAATTTGATTCAAACCTAGACATATACAATAAATTACAAATGCTATACAGACACAATTAAATGTCCACATACAGAAAAATGAATACACAAACGGCTACATATGATTCCATTTATATGAAGTGTTCAATATAGGCAAATTTATAGGGCAGAAAGCAGATAAGCAGTTGCCTGAGGGTAAGTGATTTGTGGGCAACAGGAGTGATAGCTAAAGAATGCAAGATTTCTTGGAAGGGGAAGGGGAAAATATCCTGAAATTGGTTGCAATAATAGTTACACAACTTTGTGAATATATTAATATTAAAGTACCATTTAATTGTGCACATAAATGGATGAAATGCATGGTATGTGAATTTTACCTCAATAAAGCTTATGTTTCCGCCTCAAATAATAGGATACCAAAGTGGTTGCAAGGGGCGAAGGGTGGGTGGGGTGAAAATGAGGACTTAAAATTTTACTCTACTTACTGCTGTATCATGACAATGAGAAATGTATTCATTTATTACCTATATAACTTAAGAAATGTGAAAGATAAACCTAAAACGGCTTTCCAAGACAGCATATTCAAAAGCAGAGACACTACTTTACCAACAAAGGTCTGTCTAGTCAAGGCTATGGTTTTTCCTGTGGTCATGTATAGATGTGAGAGTTGGACTGTGAAGAAAGCTGAGCGCTGAAGAATTGATGCTTTTGAACTGTGGTGCTGGAGAAGACTCTTGAGAGTCCCTTGGACTGCAAGGAGATCCAACCAGTCCATCCTAAAGGAGATCAGTCCTAAATATTCATTGGAACGACTGATGCTGAAACTGAAACTCCAAAACTTTGGCTACCTGATGCAAAGAATCGACTCACTAGAAAAGACTCTGATGCTGGAAAGATTGAAGGTGGGAGAAAAGGGGACGGCAGAAGATGAGATGGTTGAATGGCATCACCAACGCGATGGACAAGAGTTTGAGTAGGCTCCGGGAATTGGTGATGGACAGGGAGGCCTGGTATGCTGCAGTGCCTGGGGTCGCAAAGAGTCAGACACAGCTGAGTGACTGAACTGAAAACAATCTTCATAAATTATTCTGGATTCATCTACGAAGCAGCCATGAAAAAAAGTGTGACAATATGACCCTATCTCAGAACACTGACAACTTAAGACTGTTATATAAATATATGCATCTGCCCCCTCACTAACAGAAACAAATCTTGAATGCAATTTGACAAATATATCTTAGGCACCTACAGTGTCCGTGTCCACAGGGTAGGGATAAGGGAAAATGGAGTGGCATACAAAGCAGAACACTGGTCAACAACAAAAAAGCAAACTAGCTCTAGCTTTAAGTAAAAGACTTTTGCTACACAGTGGAGGAGGCAAAACATACACACAGAATGTACTGGGGTCAGACTAGAAAATCTTGAATACCAAACTGAGAGCTAAAACTTTATCCTGTTTTCAGTGAAAAGCCAGTGGAGTGACAGGATGAAAGGAGTGTTTGGGGAAAACTGACCTTTGGGCAACCAAAGGGGGAAAGTAAAAGAAGAGAAGAATAGCAGGAAAGGTAAGAAAGAGATGAAGTTTCTAAAAACAGGAACATGTACAACAGTCCTAAGAAAGTTATTGATATTTCAAAGTTACCAGCTAATGTTCAAAGGGTTTGTTTTGTTTCTTGATCTAGGGCGAAGCAGAAAAGGAAAAAAAGATTTCTTCATTTTGATGAATTTCAGAAGTTCATGACTAAGAATGAAGTTTTACCAGAAAATTCTGAGGGGAGGGGAGACTTAGGGAGTTTTTTTCATGTGCTACCATGAAACGAAGACTAGACAGAATCAAAACCAATAGGAGTTCCACAATTTTTAACATGGAAAAGGAAGTAGTAGTTACAAAGTCACAAACACTTTGTAGCAAGAGTAGCAAAAAATGCATAATAATTAGCACTATTTCTTAAATTGTAGCAAAGGAAAACTTAATATTTTTAAATTTCTCTATGGCCTATCTCCAAAAAATCTTAGTGATACAATTTGTTAGATAAATGCTGAAGATTTAGGTGAGGACCGAATTTAACGTCAAAATTTAGAGTTTGATCAATTTCATATCTTTAATTTCATTAGCTGCTCCTTCCACAGTGCAGTACTTTTCAGATACTGCACAAGTAATATTTTTAATTCAATTCACATGCTTTTATTAACTGATTTAACCCATCAGGTTCTTTAAGACAGAATAAATGTTTTCACTGCCAAAGAAACCTCCTCGCTCTAACAGCCTCCCCAAAACAATGTCACCTACCAACTTTATACTATGGCAACACTTTGCTTTGAGATTAAAAATACAGCTAAAGCAAATATTCTCAAACTCTATTTCTATTTTCATAATCTATTTCATACTTTATCAAATGTTCTGATTCAGAACATTTATATAATGTTGACTTAATCTATCTCTGCCATCATTTTATAACTTACCTGGCAGATTTATAGGAACAGAAATAAGAAAGGTATAGACAATGAACAAATCAAAAATTACTTTTCACTGAACACTTCACCTAATCAAAACACTATTTGCACTGTTCCTGAAGCACAAAAAAAATAGTCTGTAGAATACATACATTTAGTTAGAATAAAACACTGGCAAACTTTTGTATCAGGCTGTTTGTCAAGTCATTGTTTAAAAAAGCAAAAAGTGGAAGTAACCCAACTGTCCAATGATAGGGTGTGTGTCTGTTAGTCAATGAGTCGTGTCCGACTCTGCGACCCCATGGACTGTAGCCCATCTATGGAATTATCCAGGCAAGAATACTGGAGTGGGTTGCCATTTCCTTCTCCAGGAGATCTTCCTAACCCAGGGATCAAACCCGGGTCTCCTTCACTGCAGGCAGATTCTTTACCATTTGAGCCACCAGGGAAGGCCAATGATAGGGTATCAGCTGAATAAAAGACAATGTTACCTCTCAAATGATCAGAGAGACCTCTACTGACTACCCTGGAAAGACAACCCATGAAAACAGCAGATTACAAATAAAGAGTATGAGCTCTCTTTTGTGTTGAATATACATATGCATTTGCTCTAAGAGAGAAAGTCTAAATAATATTTCTAAGTACTGTGATTACAGGTGCTGTTTATTTTTATGCTTACTTTTCAGTATTCTCTGAAGCTTTCTCAAGTAAAATGATATCTACAAGAATTAATGCCTATGATTCCAACTAACAAACTCCAAACTCTTCCCTGCAAAAAGCCCAAGGAATATCCAAAAATACCTTGGCACAGAGCAAGAGGGAAAGTATTAGCAACAACATAACTAAAATTCTTTGTGAGCGAGGCACCCTCAAGGGTTCCAGGACTGACATGGCACCTTGAAGGCAGCCTACAGCAGAGAGTTTTGAAATCATAAGTCCTAGGCTCAAATCCCTGCCACTTTCATTTGTATGACCTTGGACTAGTCATTTACCCTTCTTTGGCATACTTTATCAATAAAAGGGAGATACTACCTGCCTTTCCTATCTCAAAGAACTGATGGAAAAATAAAATGAGATAATGTGATACATTATGAACTGCAAAGTACCATATAAGATATTATTCAAATACATATATTAAAAAACAAAACAAAACCAAGGTACTTGATGCCACAGCAGAATACACTACAACCAATTCTATGACGTAATGACCAGCAGTTTTGTTTTTTAAGACTACATCTCACTATAAACACTGCAGTTTTTCAGAAGCTTACACAATTCTTCCCATCCCTATTACAACTCTAAGCCATTTTCTTTTCTTATCCCTAGTTACGAGCAAGAAAGGGTACAAATTACCCTGAACTCAAAAGCCTTTGCAAGAACCCTGGAGTAGCACGTTGATGGAGTTCACCGGGAGAAACCCAAGGTTAATCAGCTATGGACTCAACACTAAGCACTACTGCAATCAACAGGGATTACAAGAGACTCTTTGAAGAGAAAGACAATACGATCACCCAGGAGAAAACAGCAGAGGAATAGGAGATATTCAAAACTATTATATGAAATACTTAAAAACCAGAGTGTCTTACAAATTGTTTTTAAATGCTGTTCATAAAAATGGTGATTTAAAACAAAAACCATCCAAATGTGGCACTTCAGCAAGGCAAGTTATGGAGATTCAAATCAAACTCATGCATAAACTGTCAGATTTACTTGCTTCCATCTAAAATAAAAGCAGACAAATTACACCACAAAGACCAAAATTAAATGGCTAGTTCTTGAAAACAGAGAGGCAGAATACAACAACATAATTTACTGACAGGCTTGTAGAGATACTACTTTTAAAGGTATGGTTTTTAAAGTATGATTTCTCTTCCCCTTGAATTCTATTATTTACTTCACTAAATGATAATTAATTTCTTCCTTTCCACTGTTCCTCCTGAGGTAAGATGGCAATATAACCCAATTTGACTTTTAAAAAAAATTACAAATATTTTTTGCATTAAGTACTTTAAGAGAAGCTACATGAAGCTGTCACATTAACTTCAAAGATCATCTGGCCATCACACCCTCCTGCTTTTAAGCTCCTAAAGATAATAAAATGCTCACTCTCTACATTCTTACAAATGTCATTTATGGGTATTCCCCTAATGAAAAATTAAACCTTCCATAAACAAATGAGTACAGAGAATTTTTTGATATGTATGACTCACAATCTAATTTTTATTGGCAGTATCTATAACTGTTGCAGCTTCCACTTGCAGGAGATACAGATCTATCCATTCTTCCCATCTGATCCTGCAGATTTGTTATAGATTTAAAGGGACTCACTAAAATGGGTCATGAGGAAAAACATTTACAACCCACATTTCTTTTTGCTATGGATTGTATTCATAATTAAGATAACAAATCACTGTATTTACTCTAAGCCTCACAGTTGGAAATCCATTGGAATACTATGTTGTCACCTAATACTTAAAAAAAAAATCTGACTTTTTCTTAATTTTTCACTCTGACTTTTCATTCCTTATTAGGAATAAATGCTATCTACCTCCAAAAACCACACACACAAAACCACTTATAAAATATAATTTCCAAAAGTATCTTCCAAAGCTTACTGCAGAGAAAATTATATATACACACTCTCAAATAACTACTGTAGGCGTTCCTAAGATCATCTCCTCCCCTTAAAAAAAAAAAAAAACAGCAAATGTAACCACAATCAAATATAAACAAAATATTTAACACAGCTATCACCAACTAAGCAATTTATCACAGCTCTTCAAAGTACTTCACACAATGACAGACCAGTATGTCAAGAGCAGTTATAACAATCTGAAGGAAAAAAACACTGTACAACAGAACATAATAATAGGGAAAACTCCTTTAGAAAAACTCAAGTAGATTCTGGAGAGAGCAAAACAGGAGACCAGTTTTAGAAAAACAGTTTCCCCCCATGTGTTTAGCATTTATCTGATGCAGGCTCATTTTTGTAAAGAGAAACTTTACCTAACAAGACTCACACCAGGGATCTGATCTATCCCCAAAGGCACTTTCTTAAAATGAGAAAGAACAAAGGAGGAAATCTCCCAGCATGTGCTTTCCATACCAGTTTCTTTGGACAGCATCAAGAGTGACAACATAGCCAGCACAGGCTTTTCAGCTTTACTCTGTAGTCCACGTATAACAGAACTGATTAGCTACCATTCAGAAGGATTCCTAACAAAATAAATACTAGAATGCAAAGATCACAGCGACATAGTGACTACATTTTACAACTACAGAAAACATGTACCTTAAAGTTGCATACTTATTTTAAGAGTTAACTATCTCCAAATATTCAAATTCCTGGGGCTTTTTCATTTAAGTCAATAATTTGAAACTAGAAAAAACGAAACCACCCATTCTAGATTTGCTCTCCCTTAATTTGCAATTAGAAGTAAATTAAAAAGAATGACGCTCAAAAGCAGACTCTAAATATACAAATTTTGTAATGTTAACACTGAAAAATTATTCGGAAAACCGATCTCTCGGCGAAGCTTTCCAATGAAAAACTCTCCAGAAACAAACCTGGCGTTTGCCTGTTCTAGGAGTTATCGTTTCATTGTAACAGAGATAAATCTTTAAATAATTTTTACTGATTAGGAAAAGATGATTCTCGGCCGCCCCCCCCCCCAGGATTTATAACTATATATCCCAATCTCCACTCTGACAGCGTTGTCAGTTCTCTGGGTAAGGATACAACCAGCTAGCTGCTCGGTTCACACGTAGGAAACCACAGAGAAGGGAATATCGCGTTCAGAGCCTCGAAATAATACGCGTTAGTTAAAAACTGCTTGCTACTAAACCAAAATTATTCAAGCGGAGCCCCATTTGTCACAATCCAATCACAAGGGTTCCACCCCCCTCCCCCAACTGCTTGTGCAGTGGTATATCTGCTTCGGTAAAGAAGCCATCATCAGGTAAAGAAGACTGGGGTGGGAGAAAACGCGGGGAGAAGGGGGCACCCTTTCATCCAATTTCGCGAGGCGTGAGTAATTGGTACAGTTGAGAGGAACGGAGGAACGTTCTATTTAACTGGAGGTTGAAGTAGGATGAGGGGACAATTTCGTTCAAATCAACATGGCCAGCAAGATGTCCCTACAAACAAAAGGCAACGGGGGGATATAAACACGAACCATTCACCTCCATCAGCTATAGCATCGCCATCATGGTGTGTGCAGAGACCCCCTAAGACTCCTCTCACCCTCCACACCAAGCCAAAAGGAAGAGATGGAAAAGAAGGGAGAGTATCTGCTGCCCACCACCTACCATTGCTTCCAAATACACACCCTTCGAGGGGGTTTCTCCCCGCGGTTGCCCGGAATCAGAGAGAAAGAGTACCGTCCCGCCCAGGCAGACTCCCCCGCTACCCCCCAGTCGAACCTCAACGCCAGCCTGGGGTTCACTAAACTTTACTGGAGCTTCTCCCCTACATCCCCACTCCATCGCCCCAGGATCGCGCTGCCCACAAACGGGCACCCCGGGCGCCTCCTGACAGGCGGGTAACCAGGGAGAGCCGAGTCCGGGGCGGGGGCGGCAGGGAGCCACGGAGGGGCGGGGCGGCCAGAGCCAAGTTCCCGGGGGTCTGAAGAGAGCGCCTGACAGCAGCCCGGGACTGCAAAGGAGGAAGAGGAAGCAGCGGGCAGGGAGGTTTCCCAATCCCCCCAACATGAACACCCATCCCCTGCCCCCGCTCCTCACGGGGGGCGGGGAGGCTGCCTGGAAGGTGAGGAAGCCGAGCCCCAGAGACAGCCGCGGCCCCCACCTCCGGACTCCCGATCTCTTCCCCCGCCACCCCCGCCAGAGGCGCCCACAACAATAACACGCCGGGGACGACCCGTCAGCGCCCCCGAGGCACCCGGGGCCCGCGGCCCGCCGCTGCCGGGCCCCCTCAACTGGGGCCAGGCACGCCGATCCTCTCTACAACTCCAGGCCCATGTGGAGTCAAGCCCAGGCGGCCCCCCAGGGTCGGACCCATCCCCCCCGGCACCAGCGGCGCCGTCTCCGCGGCCGAATATTAGAAGTGAATTCGAGCTGCGCTTTACCTTTAGTTCCGCACTGTCCGCCATCTTGCGTCTGTCAGCGCAAGCGCAGTGAACCTCGCCGGGGGCCGCCGCTAGGCCCGCCCCTCTAGCCAGCCTGGCCCCGCCCCGGCCCGTCCCCTCTCTCCCCTCCACCTCCCCGGCCCGCCCCGGGCCTCCGCCCCGCTCCGGGCTCTCACAGCCCCGCCCCGGGCACGTACAGCTGCGAGACGGGCACGTACTATTTAAATAATGGCGCCAAGCGAGGAGGTTTGACAGTTACTCCCTCCCTTTCTCCCCGCCCCCACGTCCTTGCCCGGCTGGCGCCTCCAGGGAAAGGCCGGGGCTGGAGGGCTACTGGCCTGAGCCCCGCCCCTCCGCGGCCTGTGGAACCCTTCTGCAAAGCTTCTATACCTGCAGCCACAGCAAACAGTAATGCCCCTCTCCCCTAATCAGCAAGTCCTTTTCAGCACCTGCTACCTGCGAGGCTTCACGTGGGCTGCAAATAACAATCCGTTACATTTAAAGGATCACTTGAAGCATTTCCAGGTTTATTAGCTCAGATCCTCATCATGAAGCAGTGAGGTAGGCAGGGAAGAGATTACAACTTTTTGTGGTGTATATGTTCAGACATAAAAGCTCAGATAGCAAAAGTGACTTACCCAAATTAGTACTTAAAAGAGGTTGAGGACGTTCATTCATTAACTTATTTATTTTCACAAATATTTATTTAGCAACTATGTACCGGCCCTGCTTATAAGGGCTATATATGTGTATATATATATATACACATATACTTTGGGAAATTAAATATAATACAACAAAGTCCCTGTCTCTCTGTAGTTGTCTAACATGGGAAACAGACAACTGAACCAATAAAGATACGATTACAAGTGGTGATGAGTACCAAAAATGAAGAAATTGTCCAGTGAGAGAAAAGGGGGTTGGAAGGAGATGTACTTAATCCTGCAAGGGCTTTCCCCATGAAATTGACATTTAAGAAGTGTTGAAAGAATTATTTCACACCTTTCCCTCTCTAAAATCCTCCTCCTAAACTCCACTTACTGGTGCTAAACTTTGTGTCACACCTGATGGAAAAGATATCATATGTCTTCTCAGCATTAAAACTACTCTTATAGGTGTGGCAACATTTGGGTTACTATAAGTTTTCCTGTGCCTATGAAAGCCAGTCCCTCCACCAGGAAACTGACTTTTTTCCCCTCCCATGTTCCTCCTACAATTACCCTGCCCTCCAGCATCATTATTTCCCACCCATTAGATTATTTCTATATCCAAATAAACATACTGAAACTCCTCCCATCTAAAATAAACCTCCTTCACTCCAAAAGTTCCTCCAGAACTGCCCAATTTCTCAGTTCTCTTTACTGCATAAATTCACAGGTTTTTGAAGAGCTCTCTACAGTGCTCTTTCCCACTTTCTCACTTCACATTTTCTTCTCCGCCTACTCTGATCGAGCTTGGACTTCCCTCATCAACATCACTTATCAAGATTACTGATGATCTCCAGGTTTCCAAAGCCAATTGCCAATTCTCTGTTCTTATCTAAATTGATATCCCAGCAGATTCAGTTGACAAGCTTCCTTTCTTTTGAAACACTTTTCCACCTGAACTCCCCTCAATATCTTATTTTCCTGATTTTCTGTTCCCTGCTTGAGCCTCCTTTTCAAAATCATTTGTTGTTTTTTCCCTCTTTTTCTCAATGTTGCGGTGCTCCAGGGTTCAGCCCTTATCATCTTCTCTTTAATTTTACTCTCCCCAAGTGATCTCGTTGACTCTTAAGTCTAAATCTGTGATGACACTCAGATTTCTCTCTAGCCCAGATACTCCACCAAAACCCAGATTCAGAAATTCAACTGGTTACTTAAAATATGATTGATCAGAGATGTATTAATATGTCTTTTATTACCCAAAGTTATTGACCAGAGATGTATTGATACGTTTTCAGAAAATGAGACAACATCACAGTGTTAGAGCTTAAAGTTGATCAAGTGTTCATTATACAACTTATGATCGCCGTTATCAAAAACATTTTGCTCCATTAGGTTTTTGTTCCAACCTGTGTATATTATAAATGCAGGTTTATTACTATAACATTTTCAAAAATGATGCATTGCAAAATTTTGAGCGAAGATAAATTTTTCAGTAAATTTTATGCAGAAACTTTTTCTGATTGTCCAAGTGACATATATACTAGTGTCTCAGAAGATGATAGCTCTTCAGAATATAGTTCTGATTCAGGCCCTGTGAATATTAGACCAGCGTAAAGACAAAAAACCTGAGTGATTGATTCTGATATGGAAAGTGAAACTCACAGAGCTGAAGAAGACTTTACAGGTGTGTCAGATGTAACTATTGAGTGTAATAACCCACAAAGTTATATAACAGAATTCATTTTGACCAGCCAAAATAAAAATCACTGGCCACAGGTGTTAGTTTCTGCAAAAATCCATCAATCAATAATGAGTTAATACTTTTACCTCATGACTCATGGTCTTCTCAGATCCATAGCAAAAGGCCTTGATCTTACCCCCAATCCTGGCCTTTTCCCAGTATTCTTAGTGGATGGCAGGATCACCTACCCAGACATTCAAGCCAAAAATGTAGAAGTCACCCTTGGTTTTGCTGCTTCATTTACCTCTCACATCCAATCCATCAGTCAGTCCAGCTGTCCCTATGTCTAAAATATATCCCAAGCCCATCCGTTTCACTGTCTCCCCTACCACCCTACTCCTGCTGCTGCTGCTGCTAAGTCACTTCAGTCGTGTCCGACTCTGTGCATCCCCGGAGACGGCAGCCCACCAGGCTTCCCCGTCCCTGGGATTCTCCAGGCAAGAACACTGGAGTGGGTTGCCATTTCCTTCTCCAATGCATGAAAGTGAAAAGTCAAAGTGAAGTCGCTCAGTCGTGTCCGGCTCTGTGCGAACCCATAGACAGCAGCCCACCAGGCTCCTCTGTCCATGGGATTTTCCAGGCAAGAGTACTGCAGTGGGGTGCCTTTGCCTTCTCCATCACCCTACTCCAGGCTGCCATAATTTCACAAAAGGACTGCTGGAAAGCTACTCAACTGATAGGACCACAGACTTTTTTGATCCTAGGGACTTTTGCCTTCTAGATACTGTGGTATAATAACAGATAAAATTTGATTTTGTCCCTAGTTCCTGGAGGGCTTCCCTGGTGGCTCAGAAGGTAAAGAATCTGCCTCCAATGCAGGAGACCAGGGTTCAATCCCTGGGTCAGAAAGATCCCCTGGAGAAGGGAGTGGCAACCCACT
Organism: Oryx dammah; assembly: GCF_014754425.2. NCBI lineage: Eukaryota > Metazoa > Chordata > Mammalia > Artiodactyla > Bovidae > Oryx > Oryx dammah. Next base: position 85,927,416 of record NW_024070210.1, read on the forward strand.
CCAGTATTCTTGCCTGGAGAATCCTGTGGGCAGAGGAGCCTGACGGGCTACAGTCCCTGGGATCGCAAAGAGATGGGATCGCAAAGAGTCGGGATCGCAAAGAGTCGGACACCACTGAAACACACACATTGGTTCCTAACACACAGCTCCTAAAATCCTTATTTCCTGAGTGATAGAATTGCCTTTTGTTAATCATAACAAGCCCCTTTCCATCACACCTGAATTTATGTTACAGAGGTGACTCAGGGTGGGGCTCCTGGGTAGCTTCAGGATGGGAGTTGGTCGTTAGAAAATCAAATGTGATTAGAGGGAGGACAGTGAAAACCTGGAGGCCCTGGCAGGTGAGGTGGGGTGCCTGAAGAAGGTATGAAAGCTGTGTATCCCCTCCTCTCATACCCTGCCCTATGCATCTCTTCCATCTGGCTGTTCCTGTGTTGTTTTCTTTATAATGAAATGGTGAAAAGTGAGTGTTAGTCACACAGTCATGTCCAACTCTTTGCGACCCCATGGTCTGTAGCCTGCCAGGCTCCTTTCTCCATGGGATTCTCCAGGCCAGAATACTGGAGTGGATTGCCACTCCGTTCTCCAAGGGATCTTCCTGACCCAAGAATCAAACCTGAGTCTCCTGCATTGCAGATAGATTCTTGTAATCGGGGCTTCCCTGATAGTTCTGTTGGTAAAGAATCCACCGCACAGTGCGGGAGACCTGGGTTCGATTCCTGGGTTGGGAAGATCCTCTGGAGAAGGGAAAGGCTACCCACTCTAGTATTCTGGCCTGGAGAATTCCATGGACTGTACATGACCATGGGATTTGTGTCGGATACGACTGAGCGAGTTTCGCTTTCTTTACCATCTGAGCCACCAGGAAAGCCGTAATAAACTGGTGTATGTAAGTGAAGTGTTTTCCTGAGTTCTGAGTCATTTCAGAGAATTATCAAAACTGAGGAGGGGATTGCAGGAATCCTCAAATATGGTCAGTCAGAAGTATGAGTGGCCTATGAAACTGGCAACTGGCTTCTGAAATAGGTGCAGTCTTGTGGAACGGAGCACTTAATCTGTGGGGTCTGATCTTGCGCCTGTTGTTGTTGCTCAGTTGCTCAGTCATGTCCAACTCTTTGTAACCCCATGGACTGCAGCGTGCTAGGCTTCCCTGTCCTTCACCATCTCCCAGAGTTTGCTCAAATTCATGTCCATTTGCTCAAACTCATGTCCATTGAGTTGGTGATGCCCTCCAACCATTTTATCCTCTGTTGTCCCCTTCTCCTTCTGCCTTCAGTCTTTCCCAGCATCAGGGTCTTACTCCTGTCTTTAGTGTCAAAATTGACTTGTTGGATACCCAGTTGGTGCTGGAGAATTAATGTGGAAAGACACCACCATATTTGGTGTCAGAAAGAACCTCAGAGGCCCCTTATTCCACAAAAAACTTTAAAAGTATATTTTACATCTGTATTAGTATAAAGACTACTTAATCCAACCAGAATATATTTATTTTTTTTCTGCTTTTAAAGATTTAAAACATTTTTGTGAGACCCTAAAACTATTGTGGGTCTCACTCAACACTTAACCCCAAATAAATCATAGACCTAAATATGAGTTAAAACTATAAAACTCGTCAGAAGAAAACTGAAATAAATCTCAATGGCCTTGGGTTCGGCATAGTTTCCTTAGATAAGGATCACACATTTGTTGTTAATAGGAATAGTATGCATGCATGCATGCTAAGTCACTTCAGTGTGTTGACTCTTTGCGACCCCAGGGACTATAGCCCACCAGGCTCCTCTGTCCATGGGGATTCTCTAGACAAGATTACTGGAGTGGGTTGCCATTTCCGCTTGCAAAATAGTTTAGCAGTTCCTTTGAAAACTAAAAACATACTTACAGACAACAGTTGTGTCCTTGGGCAGTTTTCACAGAGGTTGTACAGGAGGTTGTACCAGAATGTTCATAGCAGCTGTATAAGAGCACCAAACTAGAAATTATCCAAATATCCTTTAATGAGTACATGGCCAAATGAACTGATACATCCATACCATGAAATGCTGAAACTGCACACATCAGATGGGATTTGCACACAGTCAAAGTTCAGATTGGGTCTTGAACCCATGGACTGGGACTCAAACCCACTGTCTTTTAATTAAAAGCACTCACCTGGTACCAGGACTTATGGAAGCTCAGGTTCTTTATGTCTTAGAGAAATAGGAATTTAGCAAGAGGCAAGTGATAGGCAACAAAGTAGACATTAATATAGGATGCTTATAAGGGATATGGGTTTCCCTGATAGCTCAGTTGGTAAAGAATCCGCCTGCAATGCAGGAGACCCCGGTTCAATTCCTGGGTTGGGGAGATCTGCTGGAGAAGAGATAGGCTACCCACCCCAGTATTCTGGCCTGAAGAATTCCACGGACTGTATAGTCCATGGGATCACAAAGAGTCAGACACAACTGAGAGACTTGCACTTTCTTTCTCTAATCTTCTATATGGGATATAAGCCAGCAGGCAAGGGTGAAAGAAAGTGAAGTCACTCAGTCGTGTCCGACTCTTTGTGACTACATGGACTGTAGCCTACCAGGCTTTTCTGTCCATGGGATTTTCCAGGCAAGAGTATTGGAGTGGGTTGCCATTTCCTTCTCCAGGGGATCTTCCAAACCCAGGGATCGAACCCGGCTCTCCTGCATTGCAGGCAGACACTTTACCATCTGAGCCACAAGGGTGGGGAAGCAGATTTATTTAGGGAGATACACTCTCCTTAGAATGTGGGCAGTCTTAGAAAGTGAGAAGCCCTGAGAGATACATATTTAACAGTCAAAATGCAGTCAGTCTCAAAAGGTGAATGGACCCAAACATGGGAGATGTTTTATGAGCTTGGTAATTTCATAGGCTAATGAGTGGGAGGATTATTCCAGCTATTTGGGAAGAGATGGAAATTTCCAGGAATTGGGCTACAGCCTACTCCTTAACCTTACCGTATGCCTGTCATTTAGCACACTAATGTATCACAGTGAGGGTCAAGGTCTACTGGAAGTTGAATCTTCCACCATCTTGGGCCTAGTAGGTTATAACCAGTTTTTGTCTTATCCATAACATCTATGTCATTCTTTTAAAAGTTGTATCTTCCTCTCTTCTTTCCCAGCTCAATACTATTCAGCAATTTAAAAATACACATATTGATACTCAACAGCTTAGATAAACTTCATGGAAATTATGCTGAGTGAAAAAAACAATCCCAAAAGAATTACATTAATTATTGCTTGATTCCATTTATGTAGCGTTAATGAAATATCTCATAGCTCAGTTGCGTCTGATTTTGCGACCCCATGGATGGTAGCCCACCAGATTCCTCTGTTCATGGAATTCTCCAGGCAAGAATACTGGAGTGGGTAGCCATTCCCTTCTCCAGGGGCTCTTCCGGACCCAGGGATCAAATCCAGGTCTTCTGCGTTGCAGGTGGATTCCTTACCATCGAGCTACCAGGTGATGAAATAATGTAATTACAGAGAAGGAGAAGAGATTAGTGGTTGCCAGGAATTAGGGATAGAGGGAGAAAATAGTTCCTTCAAGTGTCAGCTTCTTGGTTTTGATATTGTACTATACTTCCATAAGATGTTCTTAATAACTTTGGGGGAGAATAGGAAAAGGATGTATGTAACGTCCCTGCATGTTTCCTTGCAATATTCTGTTAATCTACTTCAAAATAAAAGTACATATATTTTTTCATACATATGTATACATATGTTTGAACAGTGTGTGTATATATATATATTTGAAAAGTGTATATATATATTTGTATTAACATATCAAAATCTGGAGCCTTCCTGGAGGTTCAGTGGTTATATATCTGCCTTCAAATGCAGGGACACAAGTTCAGTCCCTGTTTGGGAAACTAAGATTCCACATGCGGTGGGGGTGCTAAGCCTATGTGCCACAACTAGAGAGCCCATATGCTGTCACTACTGATGCCCTCATGCTTTAGAGCCCATGCTCCACAACAACAAAAGACCATGTGCTGTAACCAGAGAGAAGCCCCTGGGTACCACATGGAAGAACCAGTGCAGCCAAAAATGAAAGTAAGTAAAAGGAATGGGAACTTATTTAAATATATATATTTCGAAATTTGTGGAGAGAGGAACAGCAACAAAATACAGAGTAGATAGCTCCCAATTCCATGCCACAAATCACTGAAAAAACAAACATAAGGTATCACACCAACTTTACCAGAATTCTGGAAAACAGTCAAAGATTTACAGCAACCAACCAAATGCTTAATTTTTTTTTTAAGGCAACTTAAAAATGGTAAGGAAACTTTATGACATTTTTACTTGCCCTTTCCCTACTCCCTCCCTGACTCTGCAGCAGACAGAAGCCCACATTTCCAGGGAAGAGCCCTGATCCCTGGTATCACTGTGTTTGTCTATTCCAGGCTGTCTGGGGGCTAGCTGAAGGACTAATTCAAGGCCCTTGTCTCCATCTTGCCAGCGCTGAAACCCAAAGCAGTAGTCATTGCTTGAAAACACTTTAAAGTGAATAAATAACCTGCAACGGCCTGGGGCCAAAGATTACAGCTGGTACACAAAAGACCTTCTAAAGCCTGGAAGTAAAAGCTGGAGAGAGAAATTTTCTGGGAAGTTAGAGCACTCAAATTCAAAAATGCTTATGCACACTGGGGTTTAGAAAGCTAAACAAGATGCATGCTTAGGAAAGACCTGGGAAGATCCTAAAATCCTACCACTAGCTGATCTATATGCTCAGTGTAACCAGGAAGTAACAGGCTGAGGAAGAATTTCAAGTGGCCTGGCTAAGTGTTAAAGGAATACTCCCGCAAGAGCCAATTGCAAAAATTGGGAAAGGTTTAAGTGCTCAGTGTTCAAGGAAATCTCAGTAAAAGCACTGGCTGAACGTAAGTTGAGGCTTCAAAAATCAAGACCAGCAAATCCTGGGCAAGGGAGAGAGATTAATTTCCAGAGATAACCTGTTGTAATATTCAAATATCCAGTTTTCAACAACAACAACAAAAATCACAAAAAGTACAAAGAAACAGGAAAAAATGGCCCATTCAAAAAAAAAATAAAATTAACAAAAACTATCCCTGACGAAACTCACACATTGGTACTATTCAGATTAGATTGAAAAATCACTAAAATTCATACAGAAAAGAAAAGAAGGGAATCAAAATATAATCCTACATAAAAATCAACCAAAAAAATTGTCAGGGCAGTAATGGGGGAATGAAAAGTGTATAAACCATATAGAAGATAGTTAAATGACAGAAGAAAGACCTTTCTAATCAATAATTATTTTAAATGTAAATGATTAAGCTCTTAAATGTGAATCTCTTGGTTAAATTTATTCTTAAGAATTTTATTCATTTTAATATATTAAAAATGAAATTATTTTACTTTCCTTTTTAAATTTTTCATAGTGTACAGAAAAAAAAATGAATTTTTGTGTGTTGATTTTGTATTTATACCATAACTGAATTTAACTCCTAGGTGGCAACTTTTGTGTCATAAAAAAATTAACCAAGCAAATAAACTTGGAAGGAAATCATAGCCATGTGTGCCAATATAAGAAAAATCTGAAGGTTGAAAATCAGTTATATACGTTTCCATCCCAGGCAGCTATTAAGAGAATAACAAATCAAACTCAAGCTAGCAGTAAGCAAATAATGAGAGCAGAGATAAAGTTTAAAATAAAAATAAGTCAGCAAAGCTTAAAGTTGGCTATTTGAAAATTTTAATGAAATTGGTAATAAAATGAAATAAAAATAATACATAAAATTAAATTTCTCCTAATAAAACTTATCAAGAAGAGGAAAAAAGAAAGAAATTATCATCATCATGATATCGATTCCACACTAAAGGCAAACAAGCTGTCCTATGTGCGCCAGTAATGACAGAAGCCCTTTTTAGAAATTATGATCATCATGAATGAACTAAGGGTCACCCACTACAGATCCTATAGACACTATAAAAGATAATGAATACAGTGAACAGTCTGACTCAAACACAGCTGATGATTTAAGCAAAATGATCAAATTCCATAAAACCTACAACTTGCCAAAACTGGCTCATATCCAAGAAAATGAGAACAGTTCTACATCTATTTAAAAAGTTGAATCTATTATCTAAAACTTTCTTACAAAGAAAACCCCAGATACACATGATTTCACCAGTGAATTTGCTAGACAATTAAGGAAGAAATAACAGCCAATCTTAGTCTTCTCAAGAACAGAAAAAGATATAACATCCTCAACTCTTTACAAGGCCAGGACCATGAAACCAAAACCTGACAAGGATATTACAAGACAGAAAAAGTAAGGAACACTCTCTTTCATTCCCATAGGGGTGAAAAATCTTAAGCAAAATATGAGCAAATTTAATCCAACTCTCTCTCTATATATATATATATATATATACACACACACACACACATACATGTAATGGAATATAACCAAGAGGAGCTTATTCTAGGAACACAAAAAAACTTTTTAATATTTGAAAACAAACCATTTAAATTTGTCACATTAGCAAAAAGGAAAAAATGATATGAACGCATTGATAGATACAAGAAAATCCTTTAATAAAATTTAATACTCATTCATGATACTACTTCAATAAACTAGTAATAGGAGGAAACTCCTTTATATAAGTATTTACCAAAAACCCACAAACCAACATAATTAATGGTAAAACAGTGAAAGTATTTCTTTTGATAATTGAAATGAGACAAGATGATAATATAAATAGAAGGGGAAAATCAGAGTTAGAAAAGAAGTAATAAAACTGTCATTCACAGAGAACATGATGGTGCATGGAGAAAATCTCAAAGAATTCTCACAAAAATTATTGGATAGTAGAATTTATTAGTAAGTGAATTTCACTGGATGGGATGTGAGCTAACAAAAATCAATTACATTTCTATGTCAGCAATAAATAAATAGAAGATGCAATTCAGAAAAATATGTCAATTACATTTTAAAAATAACAAAAAATATATTTGAACACATCTTACAAAAAAAAAGACCTCTACACAGAAAGCTATTAAACTTTTGATGAAATTAAAGACCTAAATTAACAGAGATTATGCTTTTCATAGATTTGAATACTCAATATTATAAAGATATCAGTTCTTCCTATATTGATATGTATTTAATTGGGATATATTCAATGTAACTGTAATCAAAATCCTAGTAGATTTGTTACAGATACTAATAAACTGATTCCAATATTTATAGAAATGTGATGATTCAGAAAAAGGAAATGCAGTCTCGAAGGAAACAACCTAAGTGGAGGCCTCACACTACCAGATATCAATATATATTATAAACATAGAGTGGTTAAATCATTATAACACTGGCACAAGGAGAGACAAATAGACCAAGGAACAGAAGAAATAGTTCAGAGACACTTGGAAAAAGCACACTCTTTTCAGAAAAAGACTACAGGTCAATTGGATATCATTTAACAAAAAATGACTCATGACCCTTACCTCAAATCATACACTGAAAGCAATTACAGACAAATTATAAATCTAAATGTGAAATGTAAAATAATATCTTCTGTAAATTAACATAGAAGAATATCTTTAAGGCCCTAAGGTAGGAAGAGATTTCTTAAATGAGATACAAAAAGTGCCAACCACAAAGGAAAACTTGAATAAATTGGAGTATATAAAATCAAAACTTCTCTTCATCATAAGACACTATGAGGAGATGGACTTCCCTGGTGGTACACTGGAGAAGAATCTGCCTGCCAATGCAGAGGACATGAATTCAATCCCTAGTATGGGAGAATTCCACATGTCACAGAGCAACTGAGCCTGTGCTCTGGAGCACACAAGCCGCAACTACTGAGCCTGCATACTGCAACTACTGAAGCTTGAGCACCTCAAGCCTGTGCTCTGCAACGAGAGACCCACGCATGACAACGAAGAGTAGGCCCTGTTGGCCGCAACTAGAGAAGGCCCACACGCAGCAACAAACACCCAGCACAGCCAAAAATAAATATGCTAATTAATTTAAAATTTTTTTAATTGAAAGATAGTTGCTTTACAGAATTTTGTGTTTTCTGTCATAGATCAACAAGAATCAGCTATAGGTACGACCATGTCCCCTCCCTCCCAGACCTCCCTCCCATCTCCCTCCCCATCCCACCCTTCAGCCGGTCAGAGCCCCTGTTTGAGTTCCCTGAGTCATACAGCAAATTCCCATTGGCTATCTATTTTACATATAGTATTGCAAATTTTTATGTTACTCTCACCATACATCTCCCCTTCTCCCTCCTCTCCTCCCACCGTGTCCATAGGTCTATTCTCCATGTCCGTTTCTCCACTGCTGCCCTGAAAAATAAATTCATCAGTGCCATCTCTTCAGAGTCCATATATATGTGTCAGTATACGATACTTATATTTATCTTTCTTACTTACTTCACTCTGTATAATGGGCTCTAGTTTCATCCACTTCATTAGAACAGATTCAAATGTGTTCCTTTTTATGGCTGAGTAGTATGCCATTATATATATAGGTATCCCCAGCTTCTTTATTCAATCACCTGTTGATGGACATCTAGGTTGCTTTCATGTTCTAGTTATTGTAAATAGTGCTGCAGTGAACATTGGGGCACATGTGTCTTTTTCACATGTTTTGATTTCCTCAGGGTATATGCCTAGAAGTGGGATTGCTGGGTCATATGGTGGTTTTGTTCTTAGCTTTTTAAGTAGTCTCCATACCGTCTTCCATAGAGGCTGTATCAATTTATATTCCCCCCAGCAATGCAAGAGTGTTCTGTTTTCTCCACACCCTCACCAGCATTTATTGTTTGTAGACTTTTTGATGAGGGCCATTCTGACTGGTGTGAGGTGATGTCTCACTGTAGTTTGATTTGCATTTCTTTAATAATGACTGATGTTGAGCATCTTTTCATGTGCTTGTTAGCCATCTGTATGTCTTCTTTGGAGAAATGTCTCTTCAGGTCCCTTTCCCACCTTATGATTGGGTTATTTGTTTTTCTGGTATTGAGTTGTATGAGCTGCTTGTATATTTTGGAAATTAATTCTTTATCAGTTGTTTCCTTTGCTATTATTTTCTCCCATTCTGAGGGTAGTCTTTCCACCTCGTTTGTAGTTTCCTTTGCTGTGCAACAGCTGTTAAGTTTAATTAGGTCCAACTTGTTTATTTTTGTTTCTATTTCCATTACTCTAGGAGGTGGGTCCTAGAAGAGAGAGAAAAAGCAAGCCACTAGTGGGAGACCATATTAAAATACATGTATCCAACAAAAGAGATCTTCTATAATATTATACAAGAAGCTTATAAAACTTATTCAAAGCAATTCAACAAAATAAAAAGCAGACAACCCAATAGAGCAAATAGACAAGAGGGTTGAATTGGCACTTCACTAAAGAGCATATTCTAAACGGCCAATAGATACAGAAAAAAATGCTCAACTTCATCAGTCATCAGGAAAACACCTATTAAACCCATAGCATAGCAAATTTAGGAAAAGGAAGAAATAGACTTATCTATGGGGTTGCACAGAGTTGGACACGACTGAAGCGACTTAGCAGCAGCAGCAGCAGCAGCTTAAATGTTACTCCCTCTGAGATGCCTTCTTATCCAAGACAGTACATGGTGGTGTTTATTTCACCTATAGTCAACATTTACCTTATTTTTGGCTGACCCACATCTAAGTCACCTCTATTATACTAGACCTCACAGAGGGAATCCCCCATGGTGGGAGTTTTTATGGGAAGCAAGTGTCCAGAGCTAGCCACCCACAATGGAAGCCAGGAGCAGAGGGAGAACAGCTTCACAGTTCAGGCAGCGGGACAGGAGTGTGAATCAAATACAGTAGAACAAAAGCTTGCTGTTGGTTCCCTGGTTCTCTGTTGAGACCTAGACACAAGGGCAGAGACCTAGCAATCCCAGCTATCTGCAGCATCACCTTCTCAGTGGTTTCTGATATTCTGTCTCTGGACCTCTCAGGGTTCTAGTTCGCTTTCCAAATCTACTTACCCAGACTCCCTTTGATCCTAAGTTTCCAATTACCTTCTAATAACTATCCCCCCTGCCACTTTTTGTTAACCTAAGTGGATTTGCTTGCTTACAATCAAGGATCCTGTCTGATGTGTCTCCCTCATTCATTTTTTTCATTATAGCTATCACAATGTATAATTATTTTTATCTATTTGTCTACTTGGTGTTGACCCATACCTAACAGTAAGCCTCAGGAAGTCAGGGTTAGTATCTACCTTGTTTTCCACTGTACCTTTTATGCTTGAATAGGAACTGACATATAACAAGAACTCAGTAAGTGCTAGCTGAATGAATGAATGCCTCCTTTGCTTACTTACCTGCTGTATTATCTGTTTCTTCACAGACAAGGGGTTTTCAGCAGCCATCCCCTCTGTAACGTTTAATTCAACATATTTTCTGTTGAAGCATTTTCATCCAATGATTAAGAAGCCTGCATTAAGGGAGCCTAGCTTCAAGATAGATCAAGGATCTAATTTCAGGATAAATAATTAGAAAGTTGCCTCATGTTGCTACTTCTCGAATATGCCCAGATATTTATGTTAACCTTTTAGTTGCTAAACAATAGTTCACTTTTCTGTCTAACTAACATTCTTTCATTCCACAAAGTAGATTATCATAACCTGATGAATAACCACCATCTTAGAGAACTAAACTAAGTCATTTAAAATTTTTGAATAAAAACAAAATAAGGATTTTGTTCTGAATCAGAACTTTTAAAATTTCTCTGAATTGACTGTCTTGTAAAACACGTTATTAACCAGGAGTTTCCGTCTTTAACAGAATTGCAGAATGAAATATCAGGTAAGGAAGAAGGATAGAATAAGGAGATATCCAAATTATAACTTATTTTGAGTGAGGGTGGTATAGTGGAAGGAAGTCAGTCTTAAGGATTGGATGTTTTTATTTAGCTTTAAAGCAAAATTACATTTTTTTGAAGGTGGGCTCAGAATATGGTGGCCCATCCTCAGAACCATAAAAATAGAGTAGTCCTTGGAGTTAAAAAATGGGACCCAGTGATGTGGATAATGAAAGGTTGTTATTGTTACCTATAGTCTATTTCACTGCAGTAAACCCTCAAAACAAAAATACCTGTGATAACCATTAAGTCTGTTCGCAAATATCCAAGTGTTAGGAGGAGGGAGATGAGTCTCTTCTAGGCAGAGCCATGGATCAGTGCCATATTCCCGCTCCCTGCTGTGATGATTGTAGAAGCAGATGCTGACGAGGATCTTCCATCAGCTAAGGCTCCTGGGTGACTTCATCAAACAGTCGACCCTGCTGACCCACACTGGATATATAGCATGGGCAAGAAATAAACTTTCACTGTTTTCGGTGATCAAGATTTGGAGTTTGTTACTACAGCTTAATCCTGACCTCATGCCTAATAAGAGATGCTGCCAGAACAAAAACCTTAAAGTGTCATTGGCAGTGACAAGGATGATGAGTCATATTATCCAATAGTGAAACATTTGGTAAAAGCTGTTGCCTGAAATTACTTGGAAGGTAAATTATGTACCTAATGAAGCTGTAGATCTAGAAGAAGCAATTAAAAAACATAATGTTAACCGTATGTTTTGGCTGTTTTTGACAAGTTATTACAGAGAGAGAGAAAGGGAGGGAGGGGCTGAGTGGTTTGCAAGCAGGAATGAAAGACAAAAGAAAGAGTCCAGGAATTCAGAGATTTGCAGAGTTGGAAGACTACTTCTACTCACAAATAAAAGATCAAACAACGAAAACCCAGTGTTATAGTAAGAATCTATTCAAGGCTGTTGCATTTAAAACCTCCCCAAGGACTAAAATATGAGAATAAAGGTCCAATCAGAATGAGACTTTGGGGTTGATTCCCTTCAGAAAAAGTGAGTGAGACTATTTGGATTTCTTGGTTTTGTGGGTTTTTTCGTTGTTGTTTTGTTTCCGGCTCCACTGGGTCTTTGCTGCTGTGCACAGGCTTTCCTTAGTTCTGGTGAGTGTAGCCTACTCTCCGGCTGCGGTGCTCGGGCTTCTCACTGCGGAGAGATGGCTTCTCTAGCTGCAGAGCAGGGGCTCTAGGCATGTGGGCTTCAGTAGTTGTGGTGCAGGGGCTCAGTTATCTCGCGGCACGTGGGATCTTCCCAGAGTAGGGGTCAAACCCGTGTCCCCTGCATTTGTAGGTAGATTCTTAACCACTGGACCACCAGGGAAGCCTATGAATGAGAATATTTGGATTGTGGGAAAGGCTTTTGGTGGCTGAAATGTGGATTATAGTAATCCTCGTGGCTGTTTATAAATATTTTGGTTTTCTTCTCCTAAGCATATGGTAGGATTGTACTTCCTCTTTCAATCTGAAATTAATCCTGACCATGTGATTGAATTTGGCTGATAACATGTGAAAGGAAATCACAGATGGCATTTGGGGGCAGAAGCTTTTTTTTTGTTTTGGCAGCATGGGGGGATCTTAGTTCCCCAACTAGGGATCAAACCCGTGCCTCTGCAGTAGAAGTTTGGAGTCCTAAGCACTAGACCACCAGGGAAACTCAGGGCAAAAACTTTAAGAGCCAGTGCTGACCCATCATTTCCTCTTCCTCTTCTTCCTCTGTGTTGGTGTTTATAGAAGCACATCTTGAAATTCAGTCTCCTTTAGCATGGGTCCTTGAGTGATCACAATCCATACAGCTTTCTGCCAACCTAACATGTACTATAAGCAGCAATACTTCTACTGATTTGCTTCACTGAGATTTTAGATCGTTTTTTTCCTTCTTATCACAGCACCCCTAATCTATCCTGACCAATGCAGTGAGCTGTGTGCTTAATCTCTGTAGGAGGAAAACATTAAGCAAGAAAGGAAATCCACAGCCAGAAACTAAAAAAAAAAAGCCATATTGGTCTATGTACTAATTTTAAATTTTATGTGGTAAAAGATGCCACAAAGAAATCATATGCTAGAAAAAACATTTGTAATACATATAAAAAGGATTAATATTCGCTATCTTCAAAGACCATTAATCAACTGATTAAAGAACTACCCAACAGAAGCAACAGGCAGAGGATATGACAAAGTTGAGGTGGACATTTTTTGTTTCCTTCTCCAGCAGTTTTTCTTTCTGTCGAAAACATAGATTTTCCTTTGGAGGAACTGCTCCTCTCACATTCTCAGGCATGTGATTGGGTAGGTCTGACCACACCCGCAGCTCCAGTGGACTCCAGACTGGATTGAGTCACATGCCAAACCCTGGACTAATCACTGGAATTGGGAATGACTGGATAAATGTTGGCATTTCCACTAGATATTACTGAGCAGCTTTTAAAAAATGAGATTGTTCTAGTATGCTTATTTGGAAAGATGAGCATAATATATATGGATAGTTTGATGAAACAACCAAGTTTTCAAGTAATGTGTATAATATGATCACATTTTTTTTCTAAATAAAAAGAGGAACGCCTATAATACATGTGAATAAATCTTTGTATGAGCACAGAGAAAAGTGTATAGCATGCAGATAATATCATTAACACTGTGTGCTTGTTGTTAGAGTCTTGTCTCAGGTCCAGAAACCTTTCATTCTGCTTTGTGATGCCAGGCCTGAAACGCCACAAACTACAGTTGCTAGCTACTGTCACCCTCTGTTAATACGGGGTGCAGGAGGGAGACTGGAAAGTTGAAGGAGGGACTTCCTATTTGCCTCCTGAGGGCTTCCTGTAAAAGTAAGCCCAGTAATTTTTCACACTGGCAGCAACATTTGGTTCCAGTTCTCACTAGTTTCCACAACCCCAGAATGAGCTTCACGATGCCCCTTGAGAGCACTGGTCCTCTAGTGTCTATTCCTCAAGAGGTCTGGGTCCCGGCTCTCCTAGTGTCTGAGTTCAAACAACTCGGGCTAATTCCCTTTGTTCTCCAGCCCTAGGGTTGGGGAGCCATTTCCTACAGCCTCTCTGTTATATCAAAGCCCCCTTTTGCCTCCTCAGTCTTCCAGTATCTGTTTAAGTCAATGGTATTGGATTGCTATTGCTGCTCCAGTATGTTACCACAAACCTAGTGGCTTAAATCAATACACATTTATTATCTTACAGTTCTGGAGGTCAGAAGTTCAAAATGGGTTTCACTGGGTTAAAATGAAGGCATCAACAAAATTCTGTAAAGCAGTTATCCTTCAATTAAAAAATAAATAAAAAATCAAGGCATCAGCAAGCCTTCATTCCTTCCAGAGGGGTTAGGAAAGAATCTATTGCCCTGCCTTTTCCATATTCTAGAAGCTGCCTGTATACTTTGGCTTATGGCTCCACCTTCACAGACAGCAGTATAGCATCTTCACCTCTCTCTCTGACTCTCCTGCCTCCCTCTATTCCTTTTAAGGACCCTTGCAATTACATTGGATGCATACTGGTAATCCATGATAATGTCCCCTTCTCAAGATCTGTAACCTTAATCCACAAAGTCCCCTTAGCCAAAACTTCATGACAGCAGGAACTTTGCTTTGTGAAGTACAAAGAAGGCATATTATGCATATTTTTTGCACAAAGGAATAGATTTAGTTCTGTAGTTAATTATTTAGTAGAAAATGTCACTAGAAAATTGAAATATGTGCTTGGTTCTCTTTGGTCACTGGGACACCTGTACACAGGTTTTGATGTTCTGTATATGACCTACATGAATCATATGATTCCCAACCTTGGAGTAATGCACTTTCCTCAAAGGGCTTTCTTTCCCTAATACTGACAGATTCTGGAGACTAGGATATGGACATCACTGGGGGCTAGTATTCTTCATGCCACCCCAATCTCCTGCATCAGGGATTTGTAAACTTTTACTGTAAAGGACCAGGCAGAAAACATTTTAGGCTCTGCAGGCCATACTGTGTCTATAACAACTACTCAACTCTGCTGTTGTAGCAGGAAAGCAGCCATAGATGACTGAAAAACAGATGAGCATGGCTATGTTCCAATAAAACTTTATTTACAAAAATAGATAGGGTGGGATTTGGCCAACAATTGTACTTGAATGAATTATGGGCCCTAGCATGTCAACTCCATCCTAGATTAAAATTATCTCTGTTAAAGTACCCATGTATTTTTCTGTTTTCTGACTAATTCAGTTTAATTATGTCAGAAGGGTGAAATTGAAAAGAGAGTGAGGAGATTATTAAAATTTCTGTCTATTATCTCTATATTCTTTGACTTATCACAATTAGAATATACTACTTTTATGACAAAAAACATCAAACAGCCAATAAGCTATATATCTCTATATAAAAATATGTTCTTCATAATAGCAAAATATTGGAAATAACCTAAATGGCCAACCAATGCCTGAATTGGTTGGATAAATTACATACTCATACAATAGGCAGTGCAATGGTTTCCCATTTCACTCACAGCAAAAATAAAAATCTTCATAACGGCCTACAAGGCCCTATACTTATCTATTTACTACATTTCTTTTTTTGAAATGTCTGTCTTCTCTTACTAAAATGTAAATTACATAAGATTGAGGATTTTTCTCACTTCTGCCCAGGACCGTACTTTTCAGATAGTTAGATATTCAATTACTATTTTTGGTGTAAAAGAATAATGGAATACTTTGCAACCATTACAAATGATTTTGTAGAATGAAATTTCCACATTTAATCATGTAGGCAAATGTTCAAAATACATGAAGTGGGAATATCCCATTGTAAAACAATATATACCCTATAATCTAATTTTCAAAAGGTGTGTTTATACATGGGAAAAAATATGGATAAGTCTACTTTAACATAATACCAGTGGTTATCTCAACATGGAGTTTTGAGTACTATTTATTTAAATTTTTATCTCCTTCTATCTTTTAAAAGTTTTATGTATAACATATATGTCATATGATATTTTTTTTTCAAGATACTATTATGTCTTTGAGAAGAACCAAAAGCAGTCCTGACCACAGTAAGAATTGTCCAAGACTTAGCCAGCTATTTTTCAAAGCCTATGGCAAATAGCAACCTTTCCATCAATCCCCTCTTCCCTCAACTCCAGGTAAATGTCACTCCACCTCCTCTGCATGCCCTACACACTTTTATTGACAGTTCAGAGGCTCTCATATAAAAACCCTCCCACCCAGAAGAGAAGCATCTGTGGGCAGGAGTCCCATTTTAGGTTGAGAATTAGTCTTGGTTTGTAATAAGAGTACTAACTCTTTTAAAAATTGTATTTATTTATCTGTCTTTTGGCAGCTCGGGGTTTTTGTTGCTTCTGCTCAGGCTTTCTCTAGTTGCAGTAAGTGGGGGCTACTCCCTGTCGAGCTGTGAGGGCCTCTCATTGCAGTGGCTTCTCTTCCTGTGCGGCACAGGCTGTAGGCACATGAGCTTCAGTGATTGCCGCACACAGGCTCAGTGGTTGAGGCTCACAAGCTCTAGAGTGCAGGCTCAGTAGTTGTGGCACACAGGATTTGGTTGCTCCACAGCATGTGGGATCTTCCCAGGCCAGGGATTGAAACCATGTCCCCTGCACTGGCAGGTGGATTCTTATCCACTATGCCACCAGGGAAGTCCGAGTAATAGCTTTGGAGTCATTAAGACCTGCTGCTGCTGCTGCTGCTGCTAAGTCGCTTCAGTCGTGTCCGACTCTGTGTGACCCCATAGACAGCAGCCCACCAGGCTCCCCTGTCCCTGGGATTCTCCAGGCAAGAACACTGGAGTGGGTTGCCATTTCCTTCTCCAATGCATGAAGGTGAAAATTGAAAGTGAAGTCACTCAGTTGTGTCCGACTCTGTGCGAACCCATAGACAGCAGCCCACCAGGCTCCTCCGTCCATGGGATTTGCCAGGCAAGAGTAATGGAGTGGGGTGCCATTGCCTTCTCCATCATTAAGACCTACTTGATCTCAAACAAGTTTCTTGAGTTCTTGGAGTCTCAGTACTCTCATCTGCAATTTGGGATAATAAGGCCCACATGAGAGGACTGTAGCAGTGATTGTTAGGACTTTGTAAGAACTAGGACTTTGGTGTTGAACTAGGCTTCATATCCAAGCTCTAAAACTCATATGCTTTGAATCCTTAGGCAAGTCACTTTATCTCTGAGCCTGAATCTCCTCCTCTATATAGATCATTTCAGTACATATGTCAGAGGTTGGTGGAAGATAAATGAGAATGTAATCGCTATAACCTCACTGGTCCAAGGATCAGCATCACCTTTCCTCTCGCTGATGGCAATGGCCTCCTCAGGTCTCCATACTTCTCCCTCCAGTTCCTTCTAACACTGCAGCCAGGGTGCTCCAACTGAATCTCAATTATTATACATTCTCAATAATTATACAATTATTATACACTTTTTCCTTGTCAGTGAGGGTCAGAAAACCAAGGCTTACTAGAGCTGATAGACAGAGTGCCTGATGAACTACGGACGGAGGTTCTTGACATTGTACAGAAGGCAGGGATCAAGACCATCACTGAGAAAAAGAAATGCAAAAAAGCAAATGGCTGTCTGAGGAGGCCTTACAAATAGCTGTGAAAAGAAGAGAAGCCAAAAGCAAAAGAGAAAAGGAAAAATATACCTATTTGAATGCAGAGTTCCAAAGAATAACAAGAAGAGATAAGAAAGCCTTCTTCAGTGGTCAGTGCAAAGAAATAAAAGAAAACAATAGAATGGGAAAGACTAGAGATCTCTTCAAGAAAATTAGAGATACCAAGGGAACATTTCATGCAAAGATGGGCTCAATAAAGGACAGAAATGGTATGGACCTAACAGAAGCAGAAGATATTAAGAAGAAGTGGCAAGAATACACAGAAGAACTGTACAAGAAAGATCTTCATGACCCAGATAATCACGATGGTGTGATCACTCACCTAGAGCCAGACATCCTAGAATGCAAAGTCAAGTGGGCCTTAGGAAGCGTCACTATGAACAAAGCTAGTGGAGGTGATGGAATTCCAGTTGAGCTATTTCAAATCCTGAAAGATGATGCTGTGAAAGTGTTGCACCCAATATGCCAGCAAATTTGGAAAACTCAGCAGTGGCCACAGGACTGGAAAAGGTCAGTTTTCATTCCAACCCCAAAGAAAGGCAACGCCATATAATGCTAGAATTACTGCACAATTGCACTCATCTCACATGCTAGTAAAGTAATGCTCAAAATTCTCCAAGCTAGGCTTCAACAATATGCTTCACAACTGAGCAACTGAACTGAGCTGAACTGATGGGACTGGATACCGTGATCTTTGTTTTCTGAATGTTGAGCTTTAAGCCAACTTTTTCACTCTCCTCTTTCACTTTCATCAAGAAGCTCTTTAGCTCCTCTTCACTTTCTGCCATAAGGGTGGTGTCATCTGCATATCTGAGGTTATTGATATTTCTCCTGGCAATCTTGATTCCAGCTTGTGCTTCCTCCAGCTCAGTGTTTCTCATGATGTACTCTGCATATAAGTTAAATAAGCAGGGTGACAATATACAGCCTTGATGTACAATATACAGCCTTGATGTACTCCTTTTCCTATTTGGAACCAGTCTGTTGTTCCATGTCCAGTTCTAACTGTTGCTTCCTGACCTGCATATAGGTTTCTCAAGAGGCAGGTCAGGTGGTCTGGTATTCCCATCTCTTTCAGAATTTTCCACAGTTCATTATGATTCACACAGTCAAAGGCTTTGGCATAGTCAATAAAGCAGAAATAGATGTTTTTCTGGAACTCTCTTGCTTTTTTGATGATCCAGCAGATGTTGGCAATTTGATCTCTGGTTCCTCTGCCTTTTCTAAAATCAGCTTGAACATCTGGAAGTTCACGGTTCACGTATTGCTAAAGCCTGGCTTGGAGAATTTTAAGCATTACTTTACTAGCGTGTGAGATGAATGCAACTGTGTGGTACTTTCAGCATTCTTTGGCATTGCCTTTCTTTGGGATTGGAATGAAAACTGACCTTTTCCAGTCATCCAGTCCCATTACATCATGGCAAATAGATGGAGAAACAGTGGAAACAGTGGCAGACTTTATCTTTGGGAGCTCCCAAAACACTGCAGACGGTGACTAAAGCCATGAAATTAAAAGATGCTTCCTCCTTGGGAGAAAAGTTATGACCAACCTAGATAGCATGTTGGAAAAGGAAATGGCAACCCACTCCAGTATTCTTGCCTGGAGAATCCCAGGGACAGAAGAGCCTGGTGGGCTGCCGTCCACGGGGTCGCACAGAGTCGGACACAACTGAAACAACTTAGCAGCAGCAGCAGCAAACAGCATATTAAAAAGCAGAGACATTACTTTGTCAACAAAGGTCCATCCAGTCAAGGCTATGGTTTTTCCAGTAGTCATGTATGAATGTGAGAGTTGGACTATAAAGAAAGCTGAGTGCCAAAGAACTGATGCTTTCGAACTGTGGTGTTGGAGAAGACTCTTGAGAGTCCCTTGGACAGCAAAGAGATCCAACCAGTCAATTCTAAAGGAAATCAGTCCTGAATATTCATTGGAAGACTGATGTTGAAGCTGAAGCTTCAACACTTAGGCCACCTGATGCGAAGAGCTGACTCATTTCAAAAGACCCTGATGCTGGGGAAGATTGAAGGCGGGAGGAGAAGGGGACAACAGAGGATGAGATGGTTGGATGGCATCACTGACACAATGGACGTGAGTTTGAGTAGGTTCCAGGAGTTGGTGATGGACAGGGAGGTCTGGTGTGCTGCAGCCCATGGGGTCGCAAAGAGTTGGACACAACTAAGTGACTGAGCTTAACTGAACAGGCCAAATACAGTCCATAAGCTCAGAACGGTTTTCACCTCTCCAATTGTTGGGGGGAAAAAAACCAAAAGAGGAATAATATTTTGTGACACATGAAAATTTTACAAAATTCCAACAGAGTATACATAAAGAGAGTTTTCTTGAATCACAGCTACATTCATTTGTTTACACAGTGTGCCTGCATGGTACAGTGGCAGCTTTTTGAGTAGTTGTGAGAGAGATCACGTGGCCAGCAAAGGCAAAAATTAAAATTTTTACTAACCAGCCCTTTACAGAAAAAGTTGACCAATCCCTGATTTAAAACACAGATTAAAAAAACAAAACAAAGCAAACTATAAACACCCTGATGGCTTCCATCTCACTCAAATGTCACTTTCTCAGGGAGACCACTTGAACCACCTATTTAATATTAAATATCTGTACCTCCTCAGTGGGCACTCCTGATCACCCTCTCCCCATTCTATTCTTTTCCACAGTAATTGTCATCTTCAAACACTCCATTTTCAGTTTACATATTACATCTGTGAGCCTGAAATGAAATCTTCTCTAGGGCAGGGATTTTTGTACATTCATGGCTCTCAGCACTTACACCTAAAGCAAGTGTGTTGAATAAATAAGTAAAACCATAAAGCATTAAGTAGGGCTTCCCACGTTGTGCAGTGGTAAAGAATCTGCCTGCCAATTCAGGAGACTCAAGGGATGCAGATTCAATCCCTGAACTGGGAAGATCCATTGGAGGAGGAAATGGTAACCCACTCTAGTTTTCTTGCCTGGAAAATTTCATGGACAGAGGACACACACACAAAGCATTGAGTGCTGTGCCTAGACCATAGCAAGTGTGTCGAAGCACTTATTGTTTTTATTACTATTGATTGATTAGAAATATGTATACAAGGGCTTAATGTAAAACAAACTTGTAACAGATTTTAATTTCCTTCCCTTCCCTTTATACCTCTTACAGTACATTGAAAAATGCTTACCATACTAAGCACTCACTATTCTGATGACTTTCCACTCATCCCTGTACCCCCTACCTATCAAGGCAAATACCGGGCCTCTAATGAAAAACCAGAGGAACCAGAGATCAAATTGCCAACATCTGCTAGATCATCAAAAAAGCAAGAGAGTTCCAGAAAAACATCTATTTCTGCTTTATTGACTATGCCAAAGCATTTGTGTGGATCACAATAAACTGTGGAAAATTCTGAAAGAGATGGGAATACCAGACCACCTGACCTGCCTCTTGAGAAACCTATATGGAGGTCAGGAAGCAACAATTAGAACTGGACATGGAACAACAGAGTGGTTCCAAATAGGAAAAGGAGTACGTCAAGGCTGTATATTGTCACCCTGCTTATTTAACTTCTATGCAGAGTACATCATGAGAAATGCTGGGCTGGAAGAAGCATGAGCTAGAATCGAGATTGCCGGGAGAAATATCAATAACCTCAGATATGCAGATGACACCACCCTTATGGGAGAAAGTGAAGAGGAACTCAAAAGCCTCTTGATGAAAGTGAAAGAGGAGAGTGAAAAAGTTGGCTTAAAGCTCAACATTCAGAAAACAAAGATCATGGCATCTCGTCCCATCACTTCATGGGAAATAGATGGGGAAACAGTGGAAACAGTGTCAGATTTTATTTTGGGGGGCTCCAAAATTACTGCAGATGGTGACTGCAGCCATGAAATTAAAAGATGCTTACTCTTTGGAAGAAAAGTTATGACCAACCTAGATAGCATATTCAAAAGCAGAGACATTACTTTGCCAACAAAGGTCTGTCTAGTCAAGGCTATGGTTTTTCCTGTGGTCATGTATGGAGGTGAGATTTGGGGTATGAAGAGGGCTGAGCACCAAGGAATTGATGCTTTTGAACTGTGGTGTTGGAGAAGACTCTTGAGAGTCCCTTGGACTGCAAGGAGATCCAACCAGTCCATTCTAAAGGAGATCAGCCCTGGGTGTTCTTTGAAAGGAATGATGCTAAAGCTGAAACTCCAGTACTTTGGCCACCTCATGCGAAGAGTTGACTCATTGGAGAAGATTCTGATGCTGGGAGGGATTGGGGGCAGGGGGAGAAGGGGACGACAGAGGATGAGGTGGCTGGATGGCATCACCGACTCAATGGACGTGAGTTTGAGTGAACTCCAGGAAATAGTGATGGACAGGGAGGCCTGGCGTGCTGCGATTCATGGGGTCTCAAAGAGTCGGACACGACTGAGCGACTGAACTGAACTGAGCTGAATCCTTTTCCACCTCCCAATATTCAGCCCTGTGGCTCTGTGACCAGGGGGAAAGTGTACCCTACCTTACCAGATCTGCCTGAACCACTGTGGATAGTGCTCTGCACAACTCTGGCACCAATCTGGGAAAGGCTATTCAAAAGCAAAACACTTAGGAGGTACAGATGCTTGTCCCCAAGATAAAACCATGATAAGTCTTCAGGCTTTGCAAATAACCTGGCTGTGTCAGTACCATGTCTTGGCTTTGTTTAAATAAGAGTGTTAGAGGAACATGTTCAGGACTATTTAAATTCAGATCATGTAGCTCCTAAGGAATTCAAAATATAAGGGTAAACATGTAAATGACTTTAAAGGTAAGCAAGATAGGAAACTGTATAACCTATATAGCTCCACTCCTGGTTCTTGGGATCAAGACATTCTCTCTGGAATATTCAGGGAAAATAAATAAAGATCAGGGGGTGGGGGAGATGAAGTCTATCTGTAGGTGTACAATGAAGTCATGCCTCTTGGATTTTCTGAAGGGAAAGTTGCTCAGTCATGTCTGACTCTTTGTGACCCCATGGACTATACAGTCTGTGTAATTCTCCAGGCCAAAATACTGGAGTAGGTAGCCTTTCCCTTGTCCAGTGGATCTTTCCAACCCAGGAATCGAACTGGGTCTCTGGCTTTGCAGGCAGATTCTTTACCAACTGTGCTATCTGGGGCATGCTCAATATCAAATTTTCTGCATTGTCAGACAGTGTATCCCGGATTTTTATTTCTGAGAATGTGGCCACCATTTTAATCCATTTAGATTTATCTATTCCAACACCCTTATTTTACAAAGAAGAACATGAGGCCCAGAGAGAGACTACCAATGCTAGGCATAGTTCCTGGTACATAGATACTAACTAAATATTTACCCATTACTATCCAAGATGGTGGAGTAGAAGGACGTGTACTCATTTTGTCCTGTGAGAACTCCAAAATTACAACTCACTGCTGAACCACCATCAACAGAAGAATGTTGAATCCCACCAAAAAAAGATACCCCACATCCAAGGGCAAAGGAGAAGCCCCAACAAGATGGTAGGAGGGCTGAAATTGTGTTTAGAATCAAACCCCATAACCACCAGAGATGCTCAGAGGGCTCAAACAAACCCTTATACATACCAGGAGAACCCACAGAGACTGAGCCAGATCTGCCTTTGAGTGTTTGAATGTCTCCTACAGAGGTACGGGTCAACAGTGGTCTGCCACAGGGGCAGGGGCTCTGGGTGCAGCATAAGCCCTCTTGCAGGAGGTCACCATTAACCCCATCATAGAGCCACCAGAACTTACACAGAACTGGGGAAACAGACTCTTGGAGGGTACAAACAGAACCTCGTGCACATCAGGACCCAAGAGAAAGGAGCAGTGACCCCATAACAGACTGCCCCAGACTTGCCCATGAGTGTCCGGGAGTCTCCAGGGGAGGCATGGGTTGGTGGTGGCCTGCTGCAGGGTCGGGTGCACTGAGTGCGTTCAAGGGCCCTTTTCAAGGAGGTCACCATTATCTTCATTACCTCCACCATAGTTTGGCCTGAAGTCAAACTAAATCTGGGCCTGATCTGACTAAATCTGGGCCAATGACTTGATTAAAATTAGTAAATTGCAAAAAAAAAAAAAAAAAATTAGTAAATTGCAGAATTAGAAGGTCTCCTTAGGCCCTCTCAGCTGGAGACCATCAAGTCTGCAACGTGCGGCCTCAACTCCAACAGGTCCCAGGCCAATACTGACCACCACGGACAGAGCGTTAGCCACCACAGTCCTTCAGGCAGGGGGTTTGAGATTAAGTGAGCTTCTGCATCCTTGCTGGGGCTTCTGGGCTCCAGTTACACATTTCTCTAACGCCTATCTCACTGGTACTACATGATGCCATTCTTACGGGCCCTTCTGAGAAACCTGTCTTGTTCTGAGTCAGTCAGCTCTGCAACCGATGTCCCCGTCTGGTTAGACAGAGGCTAAGGCCCATGTCAATGGTAGCCATGTTTATAGACTGGACACAAGGGAAGTCCAGAGGGTGCCAGGCATGAGAACTCTGGCAAACCGGCACATTCTCTCTAGCAGAGTGACCAGTGGACCCACCAGCAGTACTCTCTAGAGGACAAAGAGAAGATGTAAGTGGTGCTGTGACAGGTCACCACATTCCCCCTTTAGGAATGAGGCCCTCATTTTCCCCACTGCAGGCATTATTGGCTATTCACAACCCACTCCTCTCCTAGACTTGCTCTCAGCCAAATTATACCCCTTCACCAGGAGCAGCCAGTATCTAATATCCTGTGGGACAGTATAAAGGTCTGGCCCCATGGGCTCAATGGGAAGCATCTCTGAGAGACGTTTGCAGCTCCAGAATTCCCCATGGGGTGGCTGAGGCCATTGTATTGACTACATCAGTCTCACTTCTCCCTTGTCTCTTCCTTCTTGTGGGTTTTGATCATAAGTGTTCTTTCCAATAATCTTCTTGCATACAAATATCCATCACAGTCTTTTCCTAGGGAAACCTAGGACAGAAGGGAAAGCAGACAGTGCAACAGAAGCCTAAATGTATTCAGAGGAGACAGTAAGCAAAAGGCATGACCATGTCCTTGCAGAAAACCATTCAGAAGTCAGGAGCTACAGGTAAAAGGAGAGAAGAAAAGTCTAGAAAGCTCAAATCACTTTCCCAAGACATTGTTAACATCATTTGAAGTAACCCGAGTTGTCTCCTTTCCTTCTCACTGGAAAGACCCTTAGGACCACACTCAGCTGGGTAACTGCCTGGTGTCCTTATTGTTTCTCCACTTCCTGCCTTGACTCTGGGACCGTGTGGCCAGGACTCTGCCCACATTTGTCAGCCTCTCCCTTTGAGGAACTGGCCAATATTCTCTAAACCCCCAACTTCTGGCTACCGTCTTGTTCTGAATCAACTGATGACCCAGAACAAAGGTGCTTCCGCCTGTCTGACTCTGAGTATGGCATGTCCCTTTGGAAACTGTCTTGGACTGCTGCCAGTCCCCTGGGGGCTAGTCTGATGGCAGAGTCATTCTCTGTAGCTCCATGCCTTCTGGCTCTGGCTCCCCTTCTCTCTCCATTACCCCATGATGCTGAGGGTACAGCCAAGTACACTCAGGTTCCATAATCTCCTTTTCCTTTTTGGCTTTAGTCTCACCTCTAAGAAAATACAGACATGGCTTATTACAATTTGAGATTTTTTTCCCCTATGTCTTGCTTTCGTGGTCTGCATGTTTCATCCTTTAGCAAGAGACCTTCTTAAGATTTAAAAATTCATTAGGTCAGAACTAAGGGTTATGGAGAACAACTAACTGGTAGAATAAAGTGTTCATAGTGAGCTTGAAATATTAGTTCAAATATTTCTTGTCATCATATAAAAGTTGATGGATTGTAAAAAGTTACTTTTAAAATGGATTTACTTATTTATTTATTTTTAAAACAGTAGTATGCAAAATTTTAGGGCTTTCCTGGTGGCTGAGTGGTAAAGAATTTTCCTACTACCGTAGGAGATGTGGGTTCCATCCCTGGAGCAGGAAGATCCCTTCAGAAGGAAATGGCAACCCAGTCCAGTATTATTGCCTGGGAAATTATTGCCATGGGGTCGCAAAAGAGTTGGATATGACTTAGCGACTAAATAACAACAGTGCAAAATATTAAATGTACACAAAAGAAATCTTATGATGAAACTTCATGTACCCACCATCCAGCCTCATCTATCTAAAATGCACATAATTATTTCTACTGTGTTCAGCTGAGTGAGTGCAGTCAATAGATGATGAGTCAACTTATTTACTTGTATGTAACTCAAGGTCAACCTAAAATGAAAACTACTAATCACTTTGATTGACCTGTGCATTCCATGACTTCCATATTAAATTGGTTGGAAAAATGAATGATTCTTCTTCCCATCTCTCAACTTTATCGCCTTCTCTCTCCACCCTATTTCTATAGTTTAGGGACCTCGGTCATCTCTTGACTATGTAACTAGATTTTTTATATTTTGAGATTTTAATGTTGTCAGTACCCTTCCCCACACCACCCCCTGATTTGTTCCTCTGTATTCCTCACATTCAAGCAGAGGGTCAGCTCTCAACTTGGATAGCTTGAGAAAGATCTGATGCAAAGCAGAAGGCAGAAGTAGGCAAAGCTTTCTCACTTTCACTTCCCTAAAACCCAAGCAGTTTGAGAGAAAATTAGAGGGTTTGCAAAGGAAAGAAAGGAAGAAGTCTTTTTGCAGGTATAGATAGTATCTAGGGGCAAAAATAGAGTTCCTTGGAAGGGGCGGTCCCTGATCCACAGGGAGCCTGGTTCTGATTCCTGGGAGGTAGCCAGTACCCATGGAGGAGTGGCTTCTGGCTGCATCTAGGGTGGGTGACTATAAACAGACTCACAAAAGATGCCCAGATCCCCAATGTGGCACAAAGATAGCAGAGAATTCCTGGGGCTAAAGGGCCCGTGTGGGTAGGACCAATGGTTGTCTCAGTGGTACCACATGTCTGATGGGAGCACATTGCCACCCACCCCCACCTTGGCACTGAGGGAGACTCTGGAGCTGTGTGAAACCAGCCCTGTCAGTGAAGCAGGGAAGGACTCAGTTTCAAGTCTCAGTGGGATGCCCACTGAATCAGTTAAGTAACTTGCCCACATTTATACAACTGCTAACGCATGGCAGAACTGATATTTAAGGCCAAGTCTGTTAGCTTTACTCCAACCCCCCACCTTGCCTTCCCAGTTACTCTACAGCAGGGGTCCCCAACCTTCAGGATTTAATGCCTGATGATCTGAGGTGGAATTATGTCATAATCATAGAAATAAAGTACACAATAAATGTAATGTACTTGAATCGTTCTGAAACCATCCTTCCCACCCTGGTCTATGGGGAAAGTTTGTCTTCCACAGAAATGGTCCCTGGTGCCAGAAAAGTTGGGGACCACTGCTCTCCAGGATTATAGAAATTCACTGCCTTTACACCTCCATCAGCTTCCTGAGGAGTGACTGATATCCTTTTGCCCCAGAGACATGAAGGTACCTCAGACACCCTTTCAGCTGACTTCTCTCCTAAGGGGGCTGTGAGGGTGAAGCAGCTGAGGCCAGCACAGCCTCAGACTCTCTAAGGTTCACTGAGCCACATGACGATGCCTGGCCTGAGATTCATCTGTGAGATGGAGCTATAACATCAGCATCATAGGGTTCCTGGTGAGCAGGAGATAAGATAACATGAGGAAATGTACTATAACATATGTCTGATCTTATTAGGAATAATATTAGGAAGAACAATAATAACTAGTACTTTCATACCTAATAACCATGCCCCAAAGCCTGCTGGACCTTCATTTTTAAAAAAATTTTATTTTATTTTATTTGGAGGCTAATTACTTTACAATATTGTGGTGGTTTTGCCATACATTCACATGAATCAGCCATGGGTGTACATGTGTTCCCCATCCTGACCCTCCCTCCCACCTCCCTCCCCAGTTCTGTTCCTGCATCTCAACTTATACAGAGCCTGCTGCCCTTTCTGGGACATCTTGCCCCACTCTCCTTTTGCAAACTCCTTTTTTTTTTTTTAGTGAATAATTCTATTTTATCTTTTCTATTGTTTGGCTGCACCACATGGTGTAAAGTATCTTAGATTCCCTACCAGGGATTGAACCTGTGCCCCCTGCATTGGAAGCTCAGAGTCTTAACCACTGGACCACCAGGGAAGTCTGCAAACTCCTGTTGATCTGGTCTCACTGTAAAACGTCACCTCCTCTGAAGGCTCTCCCTGAACCTCACCCCACCCAAAAGCCTAAGTGGCGCACCCCTTCTCTGGGCAGTCCCTACCTGCATGCGTTGCCCCTTTAGTGCTGCAGTTGCCCCTACTTGCCAGCCCATCCGCCCACTCCTCTTCCGCTGCAGCAAATTCCTGGAGAGTGGGGGCTGTCTCGTTTATTGAATTTCTAAGGTGGAGATAGAACAGGGCCTCACACAAACTAGACGCTCAAGGTTTCAAAATCTGTTGAAGGAACGTACAAGTATGCCCTCTGAGTCATCAGAGATTCATTTGTGGCCCCAGTGGCTTCAGTGCCAACTATGTCTTACTATAATTGAATTTCCTAAAAATTGGTAATACAAACAAAGTTTAAACATAACATAGCTAGTCAACAGCCACCCATAAGGACAACGTAAGTTGCTCCTTGAAGGGCTTGATAAATTTTTGGCTTGCCTAAGAAAGTTCAAGAGACTTTTACTGAAAACATTCTCTGACATAAACCATACCAATGTTTTCTTAGGTCAGTCTCTCAAGGCAATAGAAATAAAAGTAAAAATAAACAAATGGAACCTAATCAAACTTACAAGCTTATGCAGAGCAAAGGAAACCATACATAAAATGAAAAGACAACCTAAGGAATGGGAAAAAATATTTGCAAACCCTGCAACTAAGGGCTTAATTTCCAAAATATACAAATAGCTCATACAATTCAACAACAAAAAACCCCAAAAAACCAAATCAAAAAATGGGCAAAAGACTTAAATAGACTTTTCTCCAAAGAAGACATACAGGTGGCCGATAGATGTTCAATATTGCTAATTATTAGAGAAATGCAAAGTAAATCAAAACTACAATGAGATACCACCTCCGACTGTTCAGAATGACCATCATTAAAAGTTTACAGATAACAAATGCTGGAGAGGGTGTGGTAATTTGGTACAGCCACTATGGAAAACAGTATGGAAGTTCTTCAAAAAACTAAAACAGAATTACCATAGGATCCAGTGATCCCATTCCTGGGTATATATACAGATAAAACTGTAATTCAAAGGGATACATACACCCCTATGTTCATAGCAGCACTATTCACAGTTGCAAAGATGAGGAAATTACCTAACTGTTCACTGACAGAGGACTGTAATGTATACATATCACAACTTCTTTATATACACACACATACCTCCATACAATGGAGGTACATACCTACATACAATGGAATAATACTCAGCCATAAAAAAGAATGAAATAATGCCATTTGCAGCACTATGAACAGAACTAGAGATTCTCACACTCAGTTCAGTTCAGTCGCTCAGCTGTGTCCAACTCTTCGTAACACCATGGGCTGCAGCACGCCACGCCTCTCTGTCCATCACCAACTCCCAGAGTTTACTCAAACTCATTGAGTCAGTGATGCCATCCAACCATCTTATCCTCTGTCATCCCCTTTTCCTCCTGACTTCAATCTTTCCCAGCATCAGTGTCTTTTCAAATGAATGAGTCAGCTCTTCGCATCAGGTGGCCAAAGTATTGGAGTTTCAGCTTCAACATCAGTCCTTCCAATGAATATTCAGGACTGATTTCCTTTAGAACTGACTGGTTGGATCTCCTTGAAGTCCAAGGGACTCTCAAGAGTCTTCTCCAACACCACAGTTCAAAGGTATCAGTTCTTCGGTGCTCAGCTTTCTTCATAGTCCAACTCTCACATTCATACATGACTACTGGAAAAACCATAGCCTTGACTCAATGGACCTTTGTTGGCAAAGTAATGTCTCTGCTTTGTAATATGCTGTCTAGGTTGGTCATAACTTTCCTTCCAAGGAGTAAGCGTCTTTTAATTTCATGGCTGCAGTCACCATCTGCAGTGAATTTGGAGCCCCCAAAAATAAAGTCTGCCACTGTTCCTGCTGTTTCCCCATCTATTTGTCATGAAGTGATGGGACTGGATGCCATGATCTTAGTTTTTGGAATGCTAAGGTTTAAACCAACTTTTTCACTCTCCTCTTTCACTTTCATCAAGAGGCTCCTTAGTTCTTCTTCACTTTCTGCCATAAGGGTGGTGTCATCTGCACATCTGAGGTTATTGATATTTCTCCCAGAAATCTTGATTCCAGCTTGTGCTTCCTCCAGCCCAGCGTTTCTCATGATGTACTCTGCATATAAGTTAAATAAGCAGGGTGACAATATACAGCCTTGACGTATTCCTTTTCCTATTTGGAACCAGTCTATTGTTCCATGTCCAGTTCTAACTGTTGCTTCCTGACCTGCATACAGACTTCTCAAGAGGCAGGTCAGGTGGCCTGGTATTCCCATCTCTTTCAGAATTTTCCACAGTTTATTTGATCCACACAGTCAAAAGCTTTGGCATAGTCAATAAAGCAGAAATAGATGTTTTTCTGGAACTCTCTTGCTTTTTTGATGATCCAGCAGATGTTGGCAATTTGATCTCTGGTTCCTCTGCCTTTTCTAAACCCAGCTTGAACATCTGGATGTTCACAGTTCACGTATTGCTAAAGTCTGGCTTGAAGAATTTTGAGCATTACTTTACTAGCGTGTGAGATTAATGCAATTGTGCAGTAGTTTGCTCATTTTTTGGCATTGCCTTT
Organism: Oryx dammah; assembly: GCF_014754425.2. NCBI lineage: Eukaryota > Metazoa > Chordata > Mammalia > Artiodactyla > Bovidae > Oryx > Oryx dammah. The sequence goes on from NW_024070210.1 coordinate 85,957,721, forward strand.
CTTATCATACTAAGTAAAGTAAATAAGAAAGAGGACAAATACCATATGATATCACATCAAATTGCCAACATCTGTTGCATTATAGAAAAGGCAAGCAAATTCCAAAAAAATCTACTTCTGCTTCATTGACTATGTTAAAGCCTTTGACTATGTGGATCACAAACTGTGGAAAATTCTTAAAGAGATGGGAATACCTGCATGCAGATCAAGAAACAACAGTTAGAACCAGATATGGAACAACTGACTGGTTCCAAATTAGGAAAGGAGTATGTCAAGGCCATCTTTAGTCATCTTCCTTATTTAACTTCTATGCAGAGTACATCATGAGAAAAGCTGGACTAAATGAAGCACAAGCTGGAATCAAGACTGCCAAGAGAAATATCAACAACCTCAAATATGCAGATGATACCACCTTTATGGCAGAAAGTGAAGAGGAACTAAAGAGCCTCTTGATGAGGGTGAAAGAGGAGAATGAAAAAGCTGGATTAAAGGGCATCTGGTCCCATCACTTCATGGCAAATAGATGGGGAGACAGTGGAAACCGAGACAGATTTTATTTTCTTGGGCTCCAAAATCACTGCAGATGATGACTGCAGTCATGAAATTAAAAGATGCTTGCTCCTTGGAAGAAAAGCTATGACAAATCTAAATAGCATATTAAAAAGCAGAGATATCACTTTGCCAACAAAGGTCTATATAGTCAAAGCTATGGTTTTTCCAGTTATCATGTATGGATGTGAGAGTTGGACCATAAAGAAGGCTGAGCACCAAAAAATTGATGCTTTTGAACTGTGGTCTTGGAGAAGACTCTTGAGAGCCCTTTGGACTGCAAGGAGATCTAACTAGTCCATCCTAAAGGAAATAAATCCTGAATATTCATTGGAAGGACTGATGCTGAAGCTGAAGCTCCAATACTTTGGCCATCTGATGTGAAGAACTGACTCATCTGAAAAGACCCTGATGCTGGGAAACATTGGGGGAAGGAGGAGAAGAGGGTAACAGAGGATGAGATGGTTGGATGGCATCACTGACTCAAAGGATATGAGTTTGAGCAAGCTCTGGGAGATCGTGAAGGACCATCTGGTATGCTGCAGTCCATGGGGTCTCAAAGTGTTGGACACAACTTAGCAACTGAACAATAACAACATGTGGAGTTGCTGGGCTGCACTCCATAGGCCTACAGGGCCTGTGCTTGCTCAACCTCAAGACTGAAGAAAGAACCTGGAGCAGTAACAGAGACATGAATGGTTTAAAGGATGGGGGAGTTTACACGTCTGGAGAGAGGTCCTGGAGTGACACCCCACCATGTGTGGGGCACAGCAGGGAGGACATGGCGGTCTCTGCTCCCAAGGGGAAGGAGAGATCACCAGTTACAGGGGAACTGATACCAGGTGGGCTCATTAGTCACCAGAGAAACCAGTAGAGGAGCAGGCCCTTACTGTCCCATTGATGAGAACAATGCCTAGCTGGTGGCTGCGGCAAGTACATAGGAAGGTTAGTCTAGTGGGTGAGATATAGGTGAAGCAGGCACTGGTTGGGCAAGGGATGTACAGAGGAGCTAGTGAACTACAGTCCATGGGGTCATATAGTGTTAGATAGGACTGAGCAACTAACACACACACTCATACCCCACACACTGTGTAACATAGGGAACTATATTCAATATCCTGAGTTAAATCATGATGGAAAAGAATATTTTTTAAATGTATATATGTGTGTAAGTGAATCACTTTGCTGTATGGCAGAAATGAACACAACATTGTAAATCAACTATACTTCAATTTAAAAAAGTATTTAAGCCTAAAAAAAAGAAACATTTGCTGAGTAATTGGTCAACACCAATTATATAACCTTCCTTGACCAGTGTGAGGACAGAATTCACTGCATAAATTCGTACTGCCTAGCACAAGCTGAAGTGTGTTCTATGTTTCGTAAATTATGGGAATTGGGAACAAGCTTTTTCCTCTTAAAAAATATCAAATTCTAGTATATTAAGGCCTGATGCCAAGAACTATGAGATTGTTGGGATAATCTAAGGTCTAGATTCTAGACAGCCCTGCCTTCAATTGTTTACAGTCTAACGCTAGAAGATTTTAATAAACAGTGCACCACTCCTATCTTAACCTTGGCTTCTGCTTAAGTCCACAGATTTGTGCTCTGTCTTCTATACCTGAACTGGTCAATGAGAAGTTAATGACCTAAGAAGTCTGCCAAGCCCTAAACCAATAACTGTCCCAAATATTGACTAGACTGACTGATCAGCCTCAGACAATTCACAATGAATGATGGAGGGGATGATTCGCAGTGAAAGATGGGGATTCAATCTTACAGCAAACAGTACTAGACTAAATTGTCTCCCATAATACCAAGGCAAACAGCTAGGCCATCAAAATTACGAATTGCCACTTAGGCTAATATATTTTGTTTGCCTCTCGCCAAGAGTCATGACTGAGTGACTGAACAACAACAACAACATTTTGTTTGCCTGATGCCCTCTGGAGCTGTTTATGTCTCTGCAAAGATGACAGATGTATGTGATATCTTAGTTTGGAGTAAGAACAATGAGGTCTTTGCTCAGTTTTGGAATAGACCTCCCATGTGTTGCTAATAGTAAAGAGCCCGCCTGCCATTGCAGGTGATGTGGGTTCCATCCCTGGGTCAGGAAGATCCCCCAGAAAAGACCCCCCAGTGGCAATCCACTCCAGTATTCTTGCTGGGGAAATCCCATGAACAGAGGATCCTGGCGGGTTACAGTCCATGGGGTCACAAAGAGTCAGGCATGACTGAAGCCACTTAGCATGCACGCATGCATGCTTCTTATGTTTAAGTTTTGTATACCAGGTCTCAGGACAGCTGTCATCTTTTACAACACCCAGTAAACTCTAAAACAAATGATGCATTTACTCCTAAGGAAAAAAATGGACATAGAGATGTAGTTCTTTTCCTGTCTGGCTTCCATATCTCCCTTAGCCTTGAAGAAACTTCAAGGGATGCAAGGCTGGATATCTCGGGCAAGCAGAGAAATGAGCGTCTTCCCTGGGAATCTAGAACCAAAACTATTAACAAGAGATTCCATTTTCAGTGGGACTGGTTTATAGATAGGACTTACAAACACAGAATCTGAGAGTGATGACTTCTGCCACATGGCCTGTGGAACAAAGAAAGTCAAAATGCAGTTAGAAAAAAGCAAGATGGAGAGGATGCAAAATGAAAGAGAATGTTCTGGCACCAATCCATGTTCGTTTCTGAGATTTGGTTACTTATTGGGATTTTATGAGACTCTTCTGTATCCTCATAATAAATCTCTTTTTGCTTAACTTGGTGCAAATTTTCTTCTATCACCAATTTGTCATTACCAATTATATTTGGCTTAATATATTTGTCAGAAGATTCAAAACTAATACACTATTTTGTGGTAAACATAAACAGCAATAAGAATTTGAGCACATATAATACAATGGTGCTTCCCTGGTGGCTTAGAGGTTAAAGCGTCTGCCTCCAATGCGGGAGACCCGGGTTTGATCCCTGGGTCGGAAGATCCCCTGGAGAAGGAAATGGCAGCCCATTCCAGTGTTCTTGCCTGGAGAATCCCACGGACAGAGAAGCCTAGTAGGTTACAGTCCACGGGGTCGCAAAGAGTCAGACACAACTAAGCAACTTCACCTCACCTTACCTCAGAATATTGTCAAGAAATTCTTGTGAAATGAATTGAGACCAATGATTTCCTGGTAAATGCTTACTGATGGGATTTGTTTGTGGGTAGGTGGGAGGAGTAGACCCTAATTTGTAGCTCTTGCCAGTTTCCAAGGTGTAAATACTCTCAAGATATCAATGTGAAGTCAGCACATACAGAGTTAGAAGTAGCATACTATTATATAGTATTTCTACAATACACATACAAGAGATGTAAATTACCTCAAAAGCATTGCTAATAGTAACATGTAGTAAAATAATTAGTAAATGATGAGGATTGAATAAAGATTTATCACTTTTGTTTTAAATAGAATGTACTTAATACATTCCAATTTATGATATTTAATTTTAATAATGGCTGTTTAATAACTGAAAGTCCTATAAATTTGACCATCTGCTTCTGCAAACTGGTACAAACTGACTCTAGCACACCACTGATTAAGATGAATGTTTGTTGGTCAAATTCTCATACAGATTTATTAACCCAACTAAGGTCCGTCTAGTCAAGGCTATGGTTTTTCCTGTGGTCATGTATGGATGTGAGAGTTGGACTGTGAAGAAGGCTGAGCATCAAAGAATTGATGCTTTTGAACTGTGGTGTTGGAGAAGACTCTTGAGAGTCCCTTGGACTGCAAGGAGATCCAACCAGTCCATTCTGAAGGAGATCAGCCCTGGGATTTCTTTGAAAGGAATGATGCTAATGCTGAAACTCCAGTACTTTGGCCACCTCATGTGAAGAGTTGACTCATTGGAAAATACTCTGATGCTGAGAGGGATTGGGGGCAGGAGGAGAAGGGGACGACCAAGGATGAGATGGCTGGATGGCATCACGGACTTGATGGACGTGAATCTGAGTGAACTCCAGGAGTTGGTGATGGACAGGGTGGCCTGGCGTGCTGTGGTTCACGGGGTCACAAAGAATTGGACACAACTGAGCAACTGAACTGAACTAATATAATTGTTAGGGGAACCACTGACTGAAACCATCCCCCCTGGCCTGGCCTGATTGTAACCACTTGCAGGCCTTAATGTTGCAACAGGAGGTCCTGGTAAGGAACTTGAAACTAACAAGTTACCAACAACCAGAAGAATTTGGGAAAGGTCAAAAGGAGAGGAGACTCCAGTCCATACGTCCTGCTAATCTGCCAGAATCCTTGCTGGAATCCATCTAGGCTGCTGCTGCATGTACAAGCTGAGCGTGTCTTTGCTGAGCCACATACAAGCCATCAGGAAGGACTCTGAGTCAGAATGACAGGCCTGAGACAACCTGGAAACTAAACCCATTACCATAATACCCGAGACTGTGAGCCACATATCAGAGCAATTCTCCTCATTTCCCTTACCCTACAGCTTTCCATCAGGGTTGTTGTTGTTGCTGTCGCTTAGGCATGTCCAACTCTTTGCGACCCCATGGAGAGCAGCACGCCAGACTTCCCTGTCCTTCACCATCTCCCGGAGCTTGCTCAAACTCATGTCCATTGAATCAGTGATGCCATCCAACTATCTCATCCTCTGTCATCCCCTTCTCCTCCTGCCTTCAATCTTTCCCAGCATCAGGGTCTTTTCTAATGAATCGGCTCTTCGCATCAGGTGGCCAATGCATTGGAGCTTCAGCATCCGTCCTTCCAATGAATATTCAGGGTTGATTTCCTTTAGGATTGACTGGTTGGATCTCCTTGCAGTCCAAGGGACTCTCAAGTCTTCTCCAACACCACAGTTCAAGAGCATCAGTTCTTCGGTGCTCAGCCTTCTCTACCACCTGTGTGTCCTTTCCCAATAAAGTCTCTTGCCTTGTCAGCATGTGTGTCTCCTTAATCAATTCATTTCTGAGTGTTAGACAAGAATGCACTCTTAGGTCCTAGAAGGGGTCCACCTTCCTGCAACATAATAACTGATACAGAGTAATCTCACCCAATCCTTACATTCCTATGGCTTGACATGACACATATATTGTTTTGCTGTTTCTAAGTAAGAACTTTCTCATTTCCCCTGGAAGCTGTGCTAATTGTTTATCCATCCTTCTTTCTAAATAAATGATGCCCCACCCTTTCCAAGCCCTCATCCCCCACCCCTAAGCTTAAACTACGAGCCATCTCCTCAGGGACATCAGGCTATTAATTGCAGCCAGCACATCCAAACCTGAACTCATTATATTCTGCCTGAACTTGCTCTTTCTCCCCACTCTTCACCTATTTACAACCTAACCACAAAGAACTATTTGTTCCCTATCTCATTTAATATTATCTCAAATTCTCTCTGTTTACCAAGGTGGAACCCTGAATGCAGTGTCTCCCAACCTAGGCTACATTCAAAAATACCTGCACCTGAGTCCCATTGGCAGGGATTCAGACTTGATTGGTCTGAGGTGTGGCCTGGGCATTGTGGGAGGGGAGGCTTAAAAGATTCCCAGGTGATTCTGAAGTTCAGCCAAGCTGCAAACCACTGCTTTATTGTCATCCTTACCTACTCTCTCCTAGAATTTATTAAATTGGCTGCAAAAACCAGTCAATTCTGTCTCCAAAATGTCTCTTAATCCCACTGCAAATCTTCATTTCTACTCTTCTTACTCCTTCATTCCCTCACCTGGACTACCATAATTGCTTCTTGACCTGTCTCCCAGCATTCAGTCCCTCCTCCTCTCAAACATCCTCTTGGACTTATCAGAGTGATCTTTCCCAAACACAGGTCTGGTCCTGTCTTAACACCCACTGAAAATCCATTATAGTGGCAAGCATTTGCACAACAATATTTGGATGCAAGAAATATTGCGTTTCATTCTCTCTCTCAACCAAATTAAATTGACTTTGAGCAACCATTTTCCAGAAGAGCGACTTATTATTGAGGATCTTCTTTTCTAGAATTATACAAGAATCCCAGGAGGCCCTAACAAGCCAGAAAATACAAGGAAAGGCCATCAAGGTACATCCTGGTCACTCACTGCTGAGGTGCTATTTACCCAATTTATAAACCAAGTCCATCCCCTTTGAGTCAAGCAGGTCACAAAGATCTTTCATCCAGACTTTCAGGCCCCAGTTTGTAGGGTCTGGCCTCCTAGTGCTGTGCTAGGTCACTCGGTCATTTCCGACTCTTTGCAACCCCATGGACTATAGCCCTCCAGGCGCCTCTGTCCATGGGGATTCCCCAGGAAGAATACTGGAGTGGGTTGCCATGCCCTCCTCCAGGGGATCATCCCAACCCAGTGATTGAACCCAGGTGTCCCACATTGCAAGCAGATACTTTACTGTCTGAGCAACCAGGGAAGCCTAAGAATACTGGAGTGGGTAGCCTATCCCTTCTCCAGGGGATCTTCCTGATCCCAAAATCGAACTGGGGTCTCCTGCACTGCAGGCAGATTCTTTACCAGCTGAATTACCAGGGAAGCCCCTGGCCTCCCTGGGCCAGCCTCAGTCTGGGGCACTGGGTACCAGTGGTTGCTCTAGAGTTCATCACCCACGAACCGTCTATCCCAGAACACTCAGTCCCTTCCTTGCCTCCTCAACCCTGGAAGACTTCCTTGTCCTAGAGGAACAAGCTTCAGAGTTCAACACAAAGTCCTGTTTTCTGAAGGGCACGTGGCTTGGCAGGCCTGCCTCCACTTGGCATAGAGGAGAATCCTGGCCCTGGCCTGGTCTAAGCAGGTCATATCCCTGGGCCCAGAAATAGTGTGGGGCCAACATCACCAGCACAGATAGTTGTGACTCTCCCTTTTCTAGGCTTTTGTTGTGGACTCACCCACTGTCTTATCAACACATTCCTCTTTTACTTAACCCTATGGAGTTGCAAAATAATAAAAGGAAGGAGTGATTCATCAATGATTAACCAACCTATTGTTGGTCACATTCTTACAGAATCAAGCATCAGCCCAAAAAGAGTTCATGGGATCTGGGAGTTTGAGAAGTGTGCCTCTGTTCTGTTGGTCCCTCAGCATCTTCTTGGCCACTTCTAGTCACTCTCCCTGGGTATGCAGGGAACATAATGAATTACCTGTACTTCACCAACCAGGTAGCTCTTGCGGCTTCCGTAAGTTTGCTTATGCTGGTCCCTGTCTCTAACACCTCCCCCTTCTCTTCTATCCTGGTGAACTCCTATTCTTTAACACTCACTTCTGTTACAGGAAGGGGGACCCAAGAGTAGGCTCTTGTCTAACACTCAGAAATGGATTGTCTGAGGAGGCACACACGCTGACAAAGCAAGAGATTCTTTTGGGAAAGTGTGCTCTGGTAGAGAGCAGAAGCATAAGGAAATCCAGGAGAACTGCTCTGGCACACAGCTTGCAGTCTTGGATTTTATGGTGATGGGGTTAGTTTCCAGGTTCTCTCTGGCCAGTCACTCTGACTTGGTCCTTCCTGGTGGCACACACGTGGCTCAGCCAAGATGGATTCCAGCAAGAAGGATTCTGGGAAGTTGGCAGGATGTGTGAACTGGTATCTCCTCTCTCCTTTTGACCTTTCCCAAATTCTTCCAATTAGTGGTAGCTTTTTTATTAGTTAATAACTAATTAGTTATTGGTTCCATGTTTCTTACCAGGAACTCCACTTGTTTAGATAACTCATGCAAGTGGCTACTATCTTGCCTGGCCAGGGTGGGCAATTTCAGTCAGGGTTTCTCCTAATACTTCAATGTCATGTTCTCTGAAACTCTTGCAAAATCATCTCACAAACACTTGAGATATACCTTCATCTTAGGCCCCATCACATTACTATCATTAATACTATATATGTTGGGACTTCCCTGGTGGGCCAGTGGCTAAGATGCCATTCTCCCAATGCAGGGGGGCTTGGGTTCGATCCCTGGTCAGGGAACTAGATCCCACATGCTGCAACTAAGATCTAGCACAGCCAAAAAAAGAAGAATACTACACATGTTACTTCCTGTGATAGTGAATATGTTATGGATAGAAACTGTGTTTTCCTTTAGCACCTTTCACAAGTCAGGCATATGTTACATGGATTCTAAATTCCTAGAGGTTTAGAGCTATAAAGGAACCTTTTGGATGGCATGACGACTCAATGGACATGAGTCTGAGCCAAAGTCTGGGAGACAGTGAAGGACAAGGAAGCCTGGCGTGCTGCAGTTCATGGGGTCTCAAAGAGTTGGACATGATTTAGCAACTGAACAACAAAGGAAACTTGGAGATCATCTAATCCAGTGGTTTTCAAACTCTAGTTCTGCAATCCCTCTTCAAACAGAATCTTACATGGAAATGATATTTAGATAGGTGAGAACAGAGAAGCTCGAGTTAAAGCAGATGAGATGCTGGTACCAAGAGAGAAGCCTATGGACCCACCTCCACAGGTCAAAAATTGAAAATTCTCAGGCCTTGCTCAGTGCCTTCATTTTACTGATGAGACAATCGTGGTCAGGGAACATTACTATTTCATAAAAATCTACTTCACCCTATATCCTTAGAACGTTGTTGCTTTACTCTCTCCAATCTTCTAGAATCATCACAGCCTGACAAGAATAATCAATGACCCATTTTTAAAGCTTTTGTGGGGTAAACGATTTCCTTTGCCATATCTTATGCATACTATTAGCCAATTCTTCAAGGAAGGTGTTTACAGGCAAGTTATTACTGTGTCAGGATTGCAGAAACATGTATAGCAATTATCTGGGTGTTTTTTTTTTTTTTTTTGCTTAAAAAATTTTCCCCATAATATTGTGTGGGTGTTTGTAAAATTAACAGGCTTGAGTCCATGCCATATAGCTCTGCCAGTGTGCCTCAGTGAGCAGTTCCAACCTGCAAAAATACTCTTACAGACTGAAGATACTCAGGAAGTGTCTGTAGTCTACACGACAAGACCTAGTTTGGTTTTTGTTGTTGTTTTTACATTTTCCAGGAAGTAGACTAAAGCACTCCCTCCCTCTAAAAGCCACAGAGCTTTGAGATGCAACGTTGAGGGTAGAGGCATTTGCTTCTTCTTAAGCAGGCCTTGGGTACTTTTAAATTACAAGGGAAGTCACTGGAAATTCTCAGGGTCAGATCACAATTGCCTTAGGAGAAATGCATACCGTGAATTCCCACAGAGAGGATATCATCAATGCCATCAGATTCACAGCTCTGTAAATCAGAACTTTTGTCTCCTTTCCACAGTTACCACTCTAAGACAGGTCTCACCATCTCTTGCATGTATGATTGCTGTATATACATATATATATAATTTACTTTTTATTTATTTTTGGCTGTGCTGGGTCATTGTTGTCGCATGGATCTTTTCTCTAGCTGCACCGAGGACTACTCTTCATTGCCACATGTGGGTTTCTTGATGTGGAAGCTTGTTGTGGAGCACATCTTCTAGGGTACTCCGGCTTCAGTAGCTGAGGCATGTGGGCTCAACAGTTGCAGTTCCTGGGCTCTAGGGCACAGGCTCAATAGTTGTGGCACACAGGCTTAGTTGCTCCTCAGCATGTGGGATTTTCCTAGACCAGGGATTGAACCCATGTCTCTTCCATTGGCAGGTGGATTCTTCACCACTGAGTCACCAGGGAAGCCCCTAGGCTATTTCAAATCCTAAAAGATGATTCTGTTAAAGGGCTGCATTCACTATGCCAGCAGTGGTCACAAAACTGGAAAAGGTCACTTTTCATTTCAATCCCAAAGAAAGGCAATGTCAAAGAATGTTCAAACTACCGCACAATTGCACTCATCTCACATGCTAGCAAAGTAATGTTCAAAATTCTCCAAGCCAGGCTTCAACAGTATGTGAACTGAGAACTTCCAAATGTTCAAGCTGGATTTAGAAAAGGCAGAGGAACCAGAGATCAAATTGTCATTATCTCCTGGATCACTGAAAAGGCAAGAAAATTCCAGAAAAACATCTACTTCTGCTTCATTGACTATGGTAAAGCCTTTGACTGTGTGGATCACAACAAACTGGAAAATTCTGAAAGAGATGGAAACACCAGACCACCTTATGTGCCTCCTGAGAAACCTGTCTGCAGGTCAAGAAGCAACAGTTAGAACTGGACATGGAACAACAGACTGGTTCCACATTGGGAAAGGAGTACATCAAGGCTGTATATTGTCACTCTGCTTATTTAACTTATATGCAGAGCACATCATGAGAAATGCCGGGCTGGATGAAGCACAAGTTGGAAACAATATTGCTGGGAGAAATATCAATAACCTCAGATATGCAGATGATACCACACTAATGGCAGAAAGTGAAGAGGAACTAAAGAGCCTCTTGATGAAAGTGAAAGTGGAGAGTGAAAAAGTTGGCTTAACACTCAACATTCTGAAAACTAAGATCATGGCATCTGGTCCCATCACTTCATATCAAATAGATGGATAAACAATGGAAACAGTGAAAGACTTTATTTTCTTGGGCTCCAAAATCACTGCAGATGGTAACTGCACTCATGAAATTAAAAGACACTTGCTCCTTGGAAGAAAAGCTATGACAAACCTTGACAGCCTATTAAAAAACAGAGACATTACTTTGCTGACAAAGGTCCATATAGTCAAAGCTGTGGTTTTTCCAGTTGTCATGTATGGATGTGAGAGCTGGACCATAAAGAAGGCTGAGCGCCGAAGAATTGATGCTTTTGAACTGTGGTGTTGGAGAAGACTCTTGAGAGTCCCTTGGACTGCAAGGAGATCCAACCAGTCCATCCTAAAGGAAATCAGTCCTGAATATTCATTGGAAGGACTGATGCTGAAGCTCCAATACTTTGGCCACTTGATGCCAAGGACTGACTCATTAGAAAAGACCCTGATGTTGGGAAAGACTGAAGGTGGGAGGAGAAGGGGATGACAGAGGACAAGATGGTTGGATGGTATCACTCACTCAAAGAACATGAGTTTGAGCAAGCTCTGAGAGATGGTGAAGGACTGGGAAGCCTGGTGTGCTGCAGTCCATGGGGTCGCAAAGAGTCAGACACAACTGAGCAACTGAACAACCACCACCATTGCTGTTTCCCTCTGACAAATGTCTCTGTCTTCAGTTTCAATCCCTTGGACCCAGCTTTTGAGCTGCTGCTAGAGAGGAATTTTGCAAATACATTTGTGTCCTTGGGAAGGGGTGGTGGCCAAAAGGAGCTTCTGGGGTGCTGATGTGGTTCTGTGTCCTGATTTGAGTTCTTGGTTACATGGGTGTGTTCACTCATTCATGATTTGCATATGTTTCTGTCTTTGTGTATTACTCTTATCTTGGCAGGTTTATTTAAACTGTTAGACTGTGATCCAAGGACACTTCTTTCATTGTCTTTGTGTCCTGGTATCCAGCACACATGGGTTATTCCACACATTATTGTTGAATGTTATAGGCATAAGTAATCAAATGAAGAAATAGGACTGAAGAGTCGGATGGCAAGGGCCATAGAATCTTTCCTAGGGCTGGATGATTACCCACACTAAAATGGAATTATGAAAATTGGGGGAGTGGGTGGAGTAAAGGGCAAGTCGGAAAGTTGTTTGCAAGTGTTGTGTTTAGACAGGAGGAAGGTCAGAGTGAAGTGAGGCAGTTATAGGACGCCAGCCAACAGAACCCAGACTGGCATCCCCGTGTCTTGGTCCACTTCAGGGTACAACTCCTTCTTCCTCTTTTTAAAAAAATATTTATTTATGTGTTTGGCTGTGCCAGGTGTTATTCGCAGGTTGCAGCATGGGGGACATAGTTGCCTGAGCAGGGATTGAACCTGGGTCTCCTGCATCATGAGCAGGGAGTCTTAGCCATTGAACCACCAGGGAAGTCCCCAACACTCCTTCTTGACATCCCTCTTCTGAGACTGCCATCCTCCCCAACACAAAACTCTTCCTATGTTCTCTCTTTTTTGTCCCCTCAACCTTTAGTTTGCTGCCAAGATATATGTTTCTCAAATCAACCCTTCTTCCTTTCTGATCACTGGCCCCCTTATTAAGATCCTCCTGGCTCTAATAGTTCCTACCTGGTCTCCCAATTAGGACCTTTTGTGGCATGGAGCCGATATTGGAAATGGACTGATTTTTTAAAACTAGAAAATAAAAAGGCTTGTGGGGGAAGATTCATCAAAAGATTATAGGGATGACCTCTGGAACCTCAAAAAAGAAACACTAGAGTTCAGTTCAGTTCAGTTGCTCAGTCGTGTCCGACTCTGCAACCCCATGAATCGCAGCACGCCAGGCCTCCCTGTCCATCACCAACTCCCAGAGTTCACTCAGACTCACATCCATCGAGTCAGTGATGCCATCCAGCCATCTCATTTGCTTTGGCTCCACAGGGACAAGAAAAGCACCAAGGCTCGTTTGCTGCCTCTTTCACTGTACTTCTTGGTAATTTTAGTCTATGCCTCTCTTTCCTTTTCCTCAGAACTCATCAGGGAAATCATGATCAGTGGACCCACAACTGAGGTTTTCCATCTGCTTCCAAGAGACCACTTCAGACAGGAATGAGAATGTCTCAGACTCAATACCAAATCTCCATGCAAGGGATTCCTGGGGCAGGCCTCTGCCTTGGGACCACTTAGCTGTATTCTGGGGACCTCGTCTAACTGTGACATAGACTGTTCATGATCAAGCACCATTGCCATGAAGAAGGGGCATGGCCATTCCCAGAGAAGAGGACCTAGACAAGCAATCCAATGATGAATTTACACCTTTGTCCCTGACTCTGCCTGGCCATATTGTCACAGGGCTATCCTTCCCAAAGGAGACCTCTGAGTAAGTCGCTTTCACTTAGCAACTTGACCTCAGCTGCAAGGTTACCTCACCTGTGGTCACAGCCCAGGGTGGTCTATAGCTGCCCTACAGTGAAGCCAAATGAAGTAGGGGTCTATAGGCCTGGGTATCACAACCTGACCTGGGACAGCACTGCCAGGCACTATTCCTGGCAGAATTTCCCACCCAAGTGGCTGAGGCTTTCTCAAACTGGCATTGCAATTCTACTTCTTCCCCATCCTTCCTGTGTCCCATTCCAGCCTTCCATGGATATTGCCCTCTAGTGCACTATCAGTGTTTACTTCCAGGGGAACCAAGCTTCGACAGTTCAACAATCTTTCTGTCCATCTAGATTGCCCATTTCCTACCATCTCTTCCTGCTTCAATTTGTGCTACTCTTCAGGTTTCATCTCTTCTCAGAAGCCTTGCCTAGTTGCCCCAATCAGACATACTCCCACCATTCAGTAATCTGTCACCACCTTAGATGGTGTACCTCTTTTATTGAAATTGCCTGCTTCTCCCCAGTATTGTAGCTTTTTGTGAGCCTTTCCAGCACCATCCCCCATCCCCACAATACACACTAATCAATGAGCTCTTGGAATGAGAGGCCTATTTTTACCCTTTTTTCCTCTCTTTCTCCAATGCTCTGCTCAGGACATGGTCAGTCCTCAGTGAGGGATTATTATTATTATTAATTTATTAGACTGCATCATGTCTTAGTTGCAGGGTGCAGGATCTTTGCTGTGGCTTAGAGGAGTTGTGGCACACAGGAAGCAGAGATAAGGGGCTCAGTAGTTTTGGCCTGTGGGTTTAGTTGCCCTGTGGCAGGTGAGATCTTAGTTTCCCAACCCCCTGCACTGGCAGATGGATTCTTAACCCCTGGACCATCAGGCAAGTCCTCATCAGTGAGGGGTTATTAATGCTCTGAAACACTTGGGAGAATCAGGCAGTAAATGAATATAAACCACCAAAACTCTTTAAAAAATTCTTTTTCTTGAACAGGATAGGATAAATTTTAACATACCAAATGTTTGCAAAACTGTTTAATCTTCACTGCTAGTCTATAAGCTTCTACACAACAGAGACTATATTTTACCAATGTACTCATATCCCTTCCAAGCAAATTTTAGTAAGATAGAGGCTAAACCCACCAGGTCTGCAGCTCATTAGACCTGGGGTTACATCTTGTCCCTGCATTTACTTCCTGCACACCCTTGAGCAATTCACATCATTCATTTAATACTTAATTTTTTACCTGTAAAATGGGAAATACCTGTAAAACATAAGGTTGTCAAGGGACTAAATGAGATAACTATATGAAGTATAGGGTCTGGGTTGGGTAAGGGTGTGATAACAACTAGTTAATTTTGTTTGTTATTAAAAGGTATTCTGTAATGTTTACTAAATGAATGGGTGAGTACAAAGAAAGGAGGAGGAAGAAAATAACTTGGAGAAAATCTTTGTAAATATTTTGCTAAAAGTAAAGACCATGAGTCAAAGGATGAGATGCCAAGTCTTGTGAATTTTTAAAAAACTGATTAATTTTTGGTAATGCTAGGTCCTTGCTGCTTTGTGGGGCTTTCTCTCGCAGCGGTGGTGAGCGGGCGGTGGAGGAGGTGGGCCCTCTTTGCGGTGGTACACGGGCTTCCCACTGCAGTGGCTTCTCTGCTTGTGGAGTACGGGCTCTAGGCGCTGTAGGCTTCAGTGGTTGCAGCTCGAGGGCTCTAGAGCGTAGGCTTAGTAGCTGTGGTGCACGGGCTTAGATGCCCCACAGCATGTGGAATCTTCCTGGGCCAGGGATTGAACCTATCCCCTTCATTTCAGGTGGGTTCTTATCCATTGTGCTACTACGGAAGTCCCAAGTCCTGTGAATTTCATAACTCTTTCATCCTACTTATAAATGAGTGTTTGCCCATGCCCATAGTAGGCACTCAATAAATGGAACTCTTCCAGAGATCAAAATGGGCAGGAGATCAACGATACATGTCCGTTTTAGACTAGAGCAACTGCTCTCAAATCATTTGGTTTTAGGATTGCTTTCTGCTCTTAAAAATTATCAAGGATCCTAAGAACTTTTATGTGGGCTACATCTGTCGCTATGCACAGTTTTAAAAATGAAAACCGAGAACATTTTAGATATTGTTTTATTCTTTGACAAATAACAATAACAAGCATGTTTTTGTTACATTGTGATATAACATGTTACATGTTAACATGAATAATACCATTTGTGAAAAATAGCTGTATTTTCTACACAAAAAAATGGTGAGAAGGGTGGCATTTGCAAATACCTTTGATGTCTGGCTAACAGAAGACAGCTGGGTTCTCATATCTGCTTCAGCATTCAATATGTGATATGTTGTTTTGGTTGAAGTACATGTAGAAACTCTAGTCTCACACAGCTATGCAGATGGAGAAGGGAGGAGTACTTTAAAAGCCTTTTCAGCTAATTGTGAATATTCCTTTTTGCTACCACTTTAAAACTCATGAAATTTAACTTTATTAAATCAAATAAGTTTCTTAAAGGTTAGCTGCAATGTGGATTATGAAACCACATAACAAACATTTCCCACTCTATTATATTAAAATCCATGTACTTTGGATCATTTTACTCCTGTGTGATTTTGTAACATTATGTTTTGCTCATTTGGAAAATATTGGCTCACTGAGTTATACAGAACTTCCACATGTTGACATAGTTCAGTATATAATATCAAAAAATAACATTTGTTAATATTGTTACTAATCCCATCAGAAAAGTCTTTTAAGTATTGGTAAGCTGTCAAATTCTCAATGGCAAATACAGGTTTTCCAAACTTCTAGTTTTCAATTCAAAACCTGAATTTTATCATTGGCAACAAATGCTATCAGTTGTTTACCTTAAAGTGACTGGCTTATTTTGTTTATATTAATATTTAAGAGACTGTCTACTAAATAATTATCTTAATAAACATCTTTGTCAGTCTTCTTTCAAGTAAAAACACTATTTCAGGGAGAAAAAAAAAGGAGGGGATTCAGTTTTCATCTCGGAGCAATCACACTTCTTAAGACAACCATGGTTTTTCGGTATTTAGTAGGAATGCTTTACTTGTACTTTTCCACATGCATGCATGTTCAGTCATGCCCAACTCCTTGCGACCCCACGGACCCCAGGCGCCAAGCTCCTCTGTTCATGGGATTCTCCAGGCAAGAATACTGGAGGGCATTGCCACTTCCTATTCCAGGGGGTCTTCCTGACCCAGGGATCCAGCCCACGTCCCCTGTGTCTCCCGCATTGGCAGGCAGATTCTTTACCACTGAGCCAGGATAGTATTAAAATACAGGTACTCAGAGGTCAAGATATAGTATAAGAAATACTTTCACAGCTTCGTTAAGGTCACTGTTAAGTAAATCTGGCTTTTTTTCAAACTTGAGAGTCCAGACTGATTAAAAATGCCACACGTACCAGTACAATTTGGTGCCGCTGCCTCAATTCATGTTAAAGTGCCAGCAATTGCGCCCATCACTGCTTCTGCATCATCACATCATTGCTTTTGCACCATCAGTGCAGATGTTAACCTGTGGAAAAAGCCAATAATATCTTGTTATTTCTATGAAAGTAGTCTTGACAGAGCTTCTGGAATGGTCTTGAGGATCAACAAGGGTCCACAAACCACACTCTGTAATGGTTGGGCTAGAAATTGAGAAAGCAGTATCATAATTCAAAGGTTCATGGCCTAGAGGAGGGATTTGGGAAACTACAAGGAATTTTGAAGACAGTGTCTCTGATAAGACCCCCAGGATTGGCAGATTTTATAACTAAAGTTTTGGTATTCTTTGTTCTTATGTTCTCTAGGGAGAACCCACCCTTTTGTTGCTCGTACCTGGGGAGGGCTGCTCCCGACACTAGCTCTTGTCACACTCCCGTTGAGGGCAGGGGTGGATTTTTTTGGCCAGGCACTGCAGGATCTTACTTTCGTGAACAGGGATTGAACCTACCCCCTGCACTGGAAGCACAGAATCTTAACCACTGGACCACCAGGGAAGCCCCTACACCCCTGTTTTTAAAAAACCCTGAAGGGCTGTGACTTGCAATCCTCTGCCCTTTACTTTAGTAAAGTAAGTCAGAGAGAGAAAGACAAATACCATATGATATCACTTACATGTGGAATCTAAAATATGATACAAATGAACTTATCTATGGAACAGAAACAGACTCACAGATATGGAAAACAGATAAGTGGTTGCTAAGGAGTGGGAGGAAGGATGGATTGGGAGTTTGTGACTAGTAGACGCAAACTATTATATACAGGATTGATAAACAGCAAGGTCATACTATGTGGCCCAGGGAGATACTATTCAATATCCTGTGATAAACCATAATGGAAAACAGTGTGAAAAAGAATGTATATAGGTACACAACTGAATCACTTTGTATATAGTAGAAATTAACATTGTAAAGTAACTATACTTCAGTAAAATAAAATAAAATTAACAATTTAAGTGATACGAAAGTACTGTGTCACAGTTTGACAGCGCTTTTTGTTCATTCTTAGTGATACATAAAATGATGGGTGTATCTTATAACTGAGGTATATTAGATTTGATGAACTATGATGGTAGTATTTGCATTTAGGTATATCTGAGGTTTTGAAACATAGCCCTTGTGAATGAAGAAACTCTAATGTATTTGTTCCTTGTTTCTGTCCTTATTGTTTTCTTCCCAACACAAACACCTGCAGATGCATCACAAAAGATAAAAACAATTTAGAAATGAAAGTTACCCATAAACTTGGTCGCTAGACATATCACTATAAACAGAATAGTGTATATTCTTCCAAAAATAAACTAAAATATACTTTTAAAAGAACGTGTATATGTAAGTTATGAAGGATAAAACTAATAACCATGAACCCAACTCCCCTGTTAAGAATTATAATATTCCAATAGCATTGCATTTTCTTGTATATACCTTCCCAAGTCCATCCCCCCACCCCAGTGGAAACTGATTTTGTTGTTATTTCCCTTGTTTTCAGTATGATTATACTGTATATGTGTGAATTCCTATACAGTGCTTTCTGTTTGTTTTCTTGCCTTTGAATTTTAAGAAAAATAGTATTATTCTGTACATATTCTTCTGCAACATGTTTTCTGCATGCAACATTATATTTAGGAGATTCATCCATATTAATGCATATAATTCAGTTTCTCAACCTTGACACTGTTGATAGGTTGGACTGGATAATTGTTTATTGTTTGTTGTAGAGGGCTGTCCAGTGCATGTTAGAGCCTGACACATAGTAGCTTCTCCATAAATCTTCTTTCTCTTGGGGCAAATACAGAAACTTGCACACCAAGGTGTTCACTAATAATATTTGTTGAATGAATGAATTAAGCCTTTACTTTTCTGGGTGATCTTCCTAGGGCTTCTGCTACCCTGGCTTGTCGCTCTTGGCTTGGTTCTTTCCCTTAAGTGTTTTTTCTTTTGGCTGTGCTGGGTTTTAGTTACGGCACAGGAACTCTTACTTGTGGCCTGTGGTATCTAGTTCCCTGACCAGGGATCGAACCTGGGCCTCCTGCATCGGGAGCTCAGAGTCTTAGCTACTGGACTTCCCTGTGGGAAGTCACAAGCAACCATGAGAAAATGTGACCCATTCAAAGAAGGTGGCTTCTGGTCAGTTCCATTTGAGTGTCAAAGGCCAGAATCTTCTGGTTTTCTAAAGACTCCCCAAATTCCAGATTTTTATGGCTATCTTCTGATATTTAAACATTGGCAACAGATTCAATTTTTTTTCCTATCACAGAGGACAAATTAGAAATGCCTAAGGTTTGCTTTGGCCTGCAGGCAGCCAGTTTGCAGCCTTTGCTCAGGCCAGCCACCAAAGTCCTGCTTTCAAATGACCTCGGAGGTAATGCTCTTGGCCTTGAGAACAGAACCTTTACACAGGGTCCTGGGACCCTTTCTGCTGGATCTTGCCAGACCAAACACTAAGAGAAGAGGAAGGAAGCCAACATCTATAGATGCACCAGACACCCACTCTTTCCCTCACTTGCTACAGCAGCCCTGTGAGATAGGTAGAATCGTTATCTCCATGTTGATGGAAACAGATCAGAATTATTACATAACTTGCTAAAGTTCCACTTTGCTACTAAGTTGTAGGCTTTGAACCCAGGACTATCTGACTAGACTATAAACTCATAAAGAGAAGGGAGAAACATGTACCCTATTTCTTTGTGTAGCCTTCCTAACAGAGGTCTGGGCATGTAGTCAGTGCTCAGTAGGCATGGCTGATTGGTGATCAATTAATTGGTGGGGAAAGACACGCTTATTGCCTCATCCTCTCCACACTTACACAAGAAATTTGAGATTTGGTCCTCCACCAAGAAAGAAAAACACCACACATGTAATGAACTGAATTATCTGAACTGAGTTCTTATCTGAATTGGCATCATAGAGATACAGAAGTAACGCAGAGTAAGTATTTAAAAGAACAGAACTGTGATTATCTACCAGCTTTCCATAAGCTCTTGCCATTCTCCCTGCTTCTCATCCCCCTCCACCAAAAGAACATTTTTGTGGTTAAAAAAAAGTCTCCAATTATTCTTTCATGAGCATATTCTGAATGGGATTCCATACACTAAATGAGTGTGAGTGGCTGGTGATGATGACAAGGATACCTCAGCTTGGAACAGTGATTAATTCTCTATGTCAGTATTTCACAATATGGAGCTCAAGTTACAAACTTAATCCAGTGAAAAAACATGACAGGCATTTATAGTCAAAATACTTGTTGAAAGACTCCCCACCTATAGAAACATACAGGATAGCTCCAGGGTGTATATGATCATTTTCCTAAATTTTGGCAAGAAGCTGTTAGGAGCCCTGATAAGGCTGGCAATATGGAAGAACATTTCCTTCTCTTAATGGCACCCAGCCAGCTTCTGACAGCCCTTGCCAGCTTCCCAGAACTGCAAATGGCTTGGGGGTGATTTTATCTTGACTTTATTATCCTAACTCACAACCTATAGAAGTAATAAAAAAGGAAACACAACAGATGAAATGTGTGAAATGTGAAGAAATAGCAATGAGCCATGACCAATTTAGGATGAAGTTCAAAATACATAACCAAGCAACAGACTTAATCTAAATTCAAGCAGTAGGTAGTAAGGTGGACAACCCCCAAAGAAAGTAGTGGCATTAGAAAACTACAAGGAAAATAACTAAAATATTCCTTTGACTCCAAGTGGGGCAAGACAGGTAGAGATTCTGTTTCCTCTCTCTCAGGAGGCTTGAAATGGAAGTCAGGGATGAGAAAAGATCATTTTCTATGTAGTTCATGGTGCTCAGATATCATTTGTAGTTTTATAAGAGACTGGGTATAATTTATTCATGTATTCATTTAAAAAATGTCTCAAAAGATGCATGCATCCTAACGTTCATAGCAGCGATTTTACAATAGCTAAGATATGGAAGCCACCTAAGTGCCCATGAACAGATGAATAGATAAAGAAGATGTGGGAGTTATATATATATATGTGTGTGTGTGTGTGTGTGTGTGTGTCTGTGCTGTGCTTAGTCGCTCAGCTGTGTCTGACTCTTTCCAACCCCATGGACTGTAGCCTGCCAGGCATATATATAAATATATATATATATGTACTCAGCCAGAAAAGAAGAATGAAATTATGCCATTTGCAACAATATGAATGGACTTGGAGGGTATTCTGCTTAGGAAAATAAGTCAAAGAAAGACAAATACTGTATGATATCATGGATATGTGGAATCTGAAAACTAAAACAAAGTAGTAAATATAACAAAAAAGAAACAGACTCTCAGATACAGAGAACAAACTAGTGACTACCAGCGGGGAAAGAGAAGGAGGAGGGGCAAAAGAGAGCTAGGAGATTAAGAGGTACAAACTATAGATATAAAATAAATGAGCAACAAGGATATATTGTACAGCACAAGGAATATAGCCCAATATTTTATAATTACTGTAAATGGAGTATAACCTTTAAAATTTGTGAATCACCATGTGGTACAGCTGAAACTTGTATAATATTGTAAATCAACCATACCTCATTAAAAAAAAAAAAAAAACCTCTGAAGGGAAAAAAATATGTTTTGACATCTACCCTGTCGTATTTCTGCCTTCAAATCCCTCACAGTCCAGGGAAGGGCTCGGTCATAGTGAAATGAAACGATACAAGATGAAATGATAAGTTACAGATCAAAACAAGCGGCACACACAGAGGAAGGAGCAGTGTGACTCCTCCCTCAGGATGGAAACAGGAGCAGGAGCTGAGAGCCTGAGGCTGGGGCAGGGAATTCCCCATCATGGGTTGTTGTGCCACCAAAACCAGAGGGTTGAACCAAGTCCAGAGTCCATGCAGCAAGCCAAAGTCCCAAGTCGAAATAAAAGTCCTGGGGTGGACAAGGCAAAGGGCTCAGTCCTGGAGCACAGAGCTCAAGATCTGGAGAAGCAGAGAGGCCAGACTGACCACAACTGGCAGGTACTGGCCCCCGCCACCCCCACCCGCTGCTGCTCCAAAGTTCCCCATCCCTCCCATGGGACCTCCCCAAGGTCCAGAAACCAATGGGTTCAGATGACCCACCAGGGGCCCCCATGGTGGAGCTGCATGCTAGGTCTATTTCTATTTTGATAGCTCTTACATACTTGTCAGGGGAGTGATATGCAGGTGGATCAGCCCAGTTTGATGGTTTAAGATTCAATGAAAGGAGTAGCTTGCTTTTTGGAGGCGAAAAGGAGAAGTTTTCTCAGACATGTTGATAGTAGGCAGGTGTTGAGCTGATGGAAATGGGAAGTGAGTGGGTGTGTGGGCAAAGGCAGGAAACATGTGAGGAGCTGGGTTCTGGGCTCCAGGGGCCATGGGTACCAATGAGCATGTGCCGGTGGAAGTGAGCCATGTTGGGAAGCCTTGGGCGCAGGCTTCGGGGCTTAGACTTTATCCTCCAGCCAAAGAGAAGACCTTCTTTTCAGTGAAAAAGAGGTGACTCTGGACCCAGGAGCTCTCACTGCCTTACTAGATGGGTCTGAACACTGGCTGTCACCGCGCCATTTTCTGTGTCCCAGAAAACAAGCCACTGGGAAACAGGCGTAAGCTGTGTGCTACTCTGCCACTGCCTCTGTTGCTAAGGTTGCAGGTGTCTCAGTCACAGGGAAGGGTGCTCCAGCTAGGACCCAGAGGTGTGCAGACATCAGCTCTACCGGATGACTACACCCAGGGGGCCTCAGGAGGTGAGCAGTGCCCCTTTCCCAAGTGCTGGGACACAACCATTTCCCTGGACCTCAATCCTTGGCCTCTCAGGCTCCCAGGGGCTGGACAGTCTGTTTTTACAGATCCAAGAGGTAAGTTTGCACAGGACTTTGGAGAAGCAAATGGCTACCCACTCCAGTATTCTTGCCTGGAGAATGCCATGGATGGAGGAGCCTGGTGGGCTACAGTCCACGGGGTCTCAAAGAGTCAGACACGACTGAGCCACTTCACTTTCACTTTCACTTTTGGTGGCAAATAATACATATTCTATAATGAAAGAATGTTACTTAATAGGGACACAGCTCATCTGTCCCTGGTCTGTGCCTTTGGGCAATAGCTGAATTGTACAGAAAGTATAAATGTCATCTGAGAATCCAACAAACATTCTTTCCTTTCCACCTATGTAAAAATTTACCTGTAGCCCCACTTCAGGTTGCTCAAAGTTTCAGGGACTCAGAGGGACCGTGTCACCCAACTTCGTGGCAGCTTGCTATGGCTGGGGGTGGATACGGGGACTGATGTTCAGATAGGGTAACTTTCACAGTTTGTGAAGTTGAGATTCAAACCCAGACTTGCCAGAAGCCCCAGCCAATGCTCTTTCCACTGGCTCACACTCTCTCTCCTCCTAGGGAAGAAAGGCAAGGCCAGAGTGAGGGCTGCTATTTCCAAGGGCCTGAGATTTGTCAGTGTGATTTGAGTTTAATACTCTTATATTGCACTCATCTCACAGGCTAGTAAAGTAATGCTCAAAATTCTCCAAGCCAGGCATCAGCAATACGTGAACCGTGAACTTCCAGATGTTCAAGCTGGGTTTAGAAAAGGCAGAGGAACCAGAGATCAAATTGCCAACATCTGCTGGATCATCAAAAAAGCAAGAAAGTTCCAGAAAAACATCTATTTCTGCTTTATTGACTATGCCAAAGCCTGTGACTGTGTGGATCACAATAAACTGTGGAAAATTCTGAAAGAGATGGGAATACCAGACCACCTTACCTGCCTCTTGAGAAACCTATATGCAGGTCAGGAAGCAACAGTTAGAACTGGACATGAAACAACAGACTGGTTCCAAATAGGAAAAGGAGTACGTCAAGGCTGTATATTGTCATCCTGCTTATTTAACTTCTATGCAGAGTACATCATGAGAAACGCTGGGCTGGAAGAAGCACAAGCTGGAATTGAGACTGCCAGGAGAAATATCAATAATCTCAGATATGCAGATGACACCACCCTTATGGTAGAAAGTGAAGAGGAACTAAAGAACCTCTTGAAGAAAGTGAAAGAGGAGAGTGAAAAAGTTGGCTTAAAGCTCAACATTCAGAAAACTAAGATCATGGCATCTGGTCCCATCACTCATGGGAAATATATGGGGAACAGCATCAGACTTTATTTTTTGGAGCTCCAAAATCACTGCAGATGGTGATTGCAGTCATGAAATTAAAAGATGCTTACTCCTTGGAAGAAAAGTTATGACCAACCTAGATAGCATATTCAAAAGCAGAGACACTACTTTGCCAACAAAGGTCCATTTAGTCAAGGCTATGGTTTTTCCAGTGGTCATGTATGGATGTGAGAGTTGGACTGTGAAGAAAGCTGAGCACAGAATTGATGCTTTTGAACTGTGGTGTTGGAGAAGACTCTTGAGAGTTCCTTGGACTGCAAGGAGATCCAACCAGTCCATCCTAAAGGAGATCAGCCCTGGGTGTTCTTTGGAAGGACTGATGCTAAAGCTGAAACTCCAGTACTTTGGCCACCTCATGCAAAGGGTTGACTCATTGGAAAAGACTCTGATGCTGGGAGGGACTGGGGGCAGGAGGAGAAGGGGACAACAGAGGATGAGATGGCTAGATTGCATCACCGACTCGATGAACATGAGTTGGGGTGAACTCCGGGAGTTGGTGATGGACAGGGAGGCCTGGCGTGCTGGGATTCATGGGATCACAAAGAGTCGGACACAACTGAGCGACTGAACTAAACTGAACTGAACTGAAATGAATACTCTTATAACTCAAATTATTCTAACTGGGCCTGAAAGACAACATCTAATGAAGGTGAAAAATGTGGGAAGGGAGGGTTCAAAATAATATTTTGCATTTCGAGGACTCTATTTTCCCAAGCGTTTTACACTTTCCACTGCACTGAGTCACCTAGCCCTCCTGTGAGGGAGCTGGAGCAGTTATTATGGCTGGCTTCTTCTGAGGGTTGGGGCAGAGATCAGGCAGGCTGCTCCAAATTTCAATGGCTCCCCTTTCCTGGGGCTACAAGTCCTCCAGGGTGTATTAGAAAAGAAGGCATTGAGCGGCAGGGACCCTCTAGTGCCAGGCACTCCTCTCTGCTTGTTGAGGCCTCCTCCTGGGAGCTTTTCATGGTCCCCTTGAGAGCAAGCTGCTTGCTCCAAATGGGAGGGGCAGGCCACTCTGACCCTCCTGCCCGCTCCCTTTATTCTCCAAGGCATCATCAGGCTAAACTAGTGGGGAGGGGAGGGTAACTAGGGACAATCTCAATGTAGCAATGGAAAAAATTTTAAGCATGCATGCTAAATATGATTTTTCCCCCCATAGATTGAGAGTGAGTGCCAAGAAGTGAAACCAAGAAGTTTGGGGCCAAGAAGTCATCCCAGGTATGTCTGTGAGTACCACAAGCCCCCAGGGCTGCCACACTGCACAGCTCAGTCCTACCTGGGGCTTTGCCAGTCCCTAATCCTGTGCCCCAGCCTCACACTTCTCTGAGAAAGCTTCTTCCTTTTCACTTCTGCCTTGCAGATCTGACCTGCAAACCTCTCTACTCTGCCTCACAAATCTGCTCCCACTTTTTAGGAAACCCCAACTTTAAACCCCAGGACTTGATCTCACTATAAAGCATTCCCTACCCCAGCAGTATCATTGCTTAAGTATGAGTTATTCAGTCTGGAAAAACAGCCAGAAGGGCTGTGGGACAGACCACAGAGAGTAGTGGCACTCTGTTCCATAAAATCGTCGGAGGCTGGGGAGGGCCTCGCCAGGTTCCTCTAGAATCTGTCCCCTCAAATCCCAACTATCACCACCCTGTGAGAGTCAGGTAGGTTTCTTTACTTTTCTCATTCACCCCCCTTATGGCAGAAAGTGAAGAAGTAAAGAGCCTCTTGACGGAAGAGAAAGAGGAGAGTGAAAAAGTTGGCTTAAAGCTCAACATTCAGAAAACTAAGATCATGGCATCTGGGCCCATCACTTCATGGGAAATAGATGGGGAAACAGTGGAAACAGTGTCAGACTTTACTTTTGGGCTCCAAAATCACTGCAGATGGTGACTGCAGCCATCAAATTAAAAGACACTTACTCCTTGGAAGAAAAGTTATGACCAACCTAGGTAGCATATTCAAAAGCAGAGACATTACTTTGCCGACTAAGGTCCGTCTAGTCAACGCTATGGTTTTTCCAGTAGTCATGTATGGATGTGAGAGTTGGACTGTGAAGAAAGCCGAGCACCAAAGAATTGATGCTTTTGAACTGTGATGTTGGAGAAGACTCTTGAGAGTCCCTTGGACTGCAAGGAGATCCAACCAGTCCATTCTAAAGGAGATCAGTCCTGGGTGTTCTTTGGAAGGACTGATGCTAAAGCTGAAACTCCAGTACTTTGGCCACCTCATGCAAAGGGTTGACTCATTGGAAAAGACTCTGATACTGGGAGGGATTGGGAGCAGGAGGAGAAGGGGACGACAGAGGATGAGATGGCTGGATGGCATCACCGACTTGATGAACATGAGTTGGGGTGAACTCCAAGAGTTGGTGATGGACAGGGAGGCCTGGCGTGCTGGGATTCGTGGGGTCGCAAAGAGTCGGACACAACTGAGCAACTGAACTGAACTTTAGATCAGATACACACTCATCTCTAATGGACAGAGTTTTCAGTCTAAATCCCTAAAGCTAAATAAAGTCTGCAAATATCTAGTTGGTGAGTGCTATGTTTTCAAAAATGTTTGAAAATTTGAACTCCCCAAAGTAGGGCATGCCTCCTCAATTAGCCACAGTCCCCATTGTTCTCCAGTACCCTACACACAGGCTGATTCACTCATATGCATTATCTGTGTTGCCCCTATAGGTATCTGTATTTGCTACTATTCTTCCAAACCCACAAGGAAGAGAAACATTTTCCTAATTGTCCCTGAGTTTGCAAACTTGCTTCACCTGCATATTATTACCGCCTTATGCTTAATCTTTTCCTTAAACTTCCTTCTACCTTTCAAACAAGCTTTCTTGGGCATTGTGAGAGAGGTTCAAGAGGGAGGGGACATAAGTATACCTACAGCTGATTCATGTTGATGTTTGACAGAAACCAACACAATATTGTAGAGCAATTATCCTTCAAAAAACAAACTTTCTTGGCTCTGCTGGCATTTTAAAATTCCATTACTGGGGACTTCCCTGGTGGTCGAGTGGTTAAGGCTCTGCCTTCTGATGCAGGAGGCACAGGTTCCATCCATAGTCAGGGAACTAAGATCCCACATGGTGAGCTGCTTGTCCCTTAAAGGTTGCTCCTCTAATTATACAAACACATGTTGGAAGTTTTGAAACTATCTCTGGCGTTGGAGCAGGAAGAGTAGGCAACAGCCTAGCCCTATCACAAGCCAAGCAGGAGAGAGGTCCTGACCTGCCTCTCGGACTGGCCTTCAACTGTGGTGCTCTTTTTAGCATGAGCAAAAGGAGTTGCCCAGAATCAACTGACTAAGACTTGGGAGAGGAAAGGAGCAGCTGAGAGCATCAGATTCAGGTCAGGTTAACTGGAGGTCCCAAATGTTGCCACATGAGCTACTCTCCATCCCACACACTCATTCCCACAGTCTGGCAGACATGATTAAACAATCTCAGCACTGTTTCCCACCAGGCGGGCTACTCCCCCATGAGTCTACCCATCCCTCACTCTGGGCAGCCGGCACAGCCTGAGCAAAGCCAATTGTGATGAAACCTACTTCCTACCTTTTGATTGCGCTGGATGGCTAACCAAAAGACCAGGACTCTGGTGTCAACCCTCCCATTGACTCACTGGGATATCTGGGGCTTGGGCAAGGCTGCTTACCTCTGCAGACCTGTTTCTTCATCTGATAAATGAAGTTGTTGGGCAGTTGATTGACTGACTTGCAACCTCATGTCAAGGCTAAGTGAGTGGGATGATGATTTAGGTGAGGAGGGCTGGAAGACTGCAGAAAAGGAAAGGATCCCTGTGGGTGAGTGGCCCTAAGTGGGTCTCTAACTTAGGAGAATTCATGCAAAGCTGATGGCCACATTTACAGGGACAGGAGGGGCTTCCAAGCAGGCATAGTCAGCAATGGCGTGGAGGTAAGAATGTACTGAACAAGGAGACAGCCCATAATTAGCAATGATCTCATGAATCCCTATGCTAGATATATGCAGTCACTCACTCAGTAAACCTTTCCTCCATCCTACCATGTGTTGGGTGTTGTGCTAGGTGCTGAGGTCCTGTGAACAGAAGACATACACAGAGTGACTGGTGCTGTAGGCTGCCTCCTTACCCATAGTTGTGCGTGTTCAGTCGCTCAGTCACATCCGACTCTGTGCAACCCCACGGACTGTAGCCAGCCTGGCTCCTCTGGCCGTGGGATTTTTCAAGCAAGAATACTGGCATGGGTTGCCATTTCCTTCTCCAATCTTACCCATAGTGAAGCAACAATAGGACTGAATCCAGCTTGCCTTCTGGCCCTTCCACACAGGCAAGGAGACACATTTCAATGACTGAGTATAACCAAATCACCTAACTGCTTTCAGCATTTCTGAAGGTAAGTGAGGTGCTCCATGTAAAAGGCACTTTGTAAACTGTAAAATCCTCCATGGAAGTTGTCCATAAATCTTAACGGGAATAATAACAATTGAACGAGATGCTGATGATAGATTTTAGGCAAGGGCCCTGAAGTGGGAGAAAACCCCTGGAAACCAACTCATCAAGGCAAAGTTGACATTGACCCTTCTTCCTGACCGTCCCACCTTCAGGGTTTTGACCCAGTTTAGGCTTCCCTTTAAAAGCTCATAGAAATATTTCCTCACTATAATTACGGGCGAGGCTCAGGATCTCTGTCGTAAGAAGAGCTGGTAGAAAAGGGACAATTAACCAAGGCACATAATTGAAGGGTAGATAAATATATCCGGTGGCAGATGAGGCCCCTTCCTATTGGATACTATTCCCAGTATCCAAGGGCAAAGATAGGAATGTACTTCATTTAGACCAGAGGATGCTGAGCACTTTATTATTAAAGGCTTCTATCAAGAAGTGAGATGCATGTGGATGTGGGGGATGGAGACTTTCGGGTGCCTCCTGCGTGGACGGAGTCGACATGCTCCCTTTCCTACCCAGGAGGCTTTCCGTGCTGCTGGCAGTGGCTCCTTTTTAAAAGTCTGCTAATCATGAGACTGGAGGGCACGCTTGGGGGAGACAGTGTGACTCCTGTCACTAAGCAGAACAATGCAAAGTTCAAAAATAGTAGTATCTGCAAGTGGAAAACCAATAAACATATAATTTCCAGGTAATTACTATCATATAATTAGCTCTCTGCTTTTATATGCCCCAGCGGAAATTGGGTTGGGGAGGAACTGTAACACAGCTTAATAATCATGGTACATTCCAACAGCAAAATGAAGACTTTTTTTTTTCTCTCAAAGAGCACCAACAGGGACTTCCCTGGTGGCCCAGTGGTTAAGAATTCACCTTCCAATACAGGGGACCTGGGTTCGATCCCTGGTCTGGCAAGATCACAAGTGCCATGGGGCAACTAAGCCCACACACTGCAACTACTGAGCCTGTGAGCTGCAACTAGAGAAAGGAGCCCCTGCCACAACGAAGAGACCACAGTGAAAGATCCTGTGTGCCACAGTGAAGATGCTGTGTGCGGCAACTAAGATCCAACACAGCAGGTGAGTAAATAAATAGATTTTTTCAAAAGAGCACCAAGACTGGCCGATCCTGGGCCCAGTTCACGTGGACTAGTGAGCCAGGTTCTTAGGTGACATAAAATGAGCTCTGGGCTCAGAGTCTGAAGAGCAGGTTTTCATTCCCGCTCTGTCTGATCACCTTATACGACTCCTCCTCCAGCACTTGGTATCCTTGTAATTGGTAAAATGATGGTGTTGGACTAACTCCTGCATTCTCATCACACTCGAAAGGGTGAACATTGGTTCTGGAGGTGAAACAGTCTTAGATATTGCTATGGCTGGTGGCCCTCCCAAGCTCAACCCTATCTGGCAAAGTCTTATTTCTTAGAGCTTACTTGTTTTCTCTCATCAGGTTTTCTTTGGTATTGACATTAGGGTCACAGAAGATACACAAAATGCATGCATGCAAAACTACAGAGTCTTTCTCTTCATCCTTCACTCCATCACAAAGTCCTGTCATAAGAGATGTTTCTTGTGTGCCTATTAGCTCCTATTCACTGCCTCCTGGATGTTGTTTATTTCTCAGTGACTTTGTGTGTGACTTGGGTTTTGATAATGAAATAAAAAGTTGTATTTTACTATATTTCATTCTACTAAGTTATTCAATCCATCAATAATTATGTCAAGTGCTGAAAAGGAGAAATGTCAACAATATCTGAAAGAATATCAACCTCGTCTTCCCAGTGTTTGTGAAATAAACGTGGTATTGGTCTGGGAAAAAAAAAAAAAGGATATCTAGCTAAGCAGGCATGCATGCACAGTGCATCAATGGATACATATCTGTGGTACTGAAATTTCATGGAAGCAGAGGATAGGGGTTAAAAAAATGTAAAAACATTCTTGGAAAGGTAATAATAGGCTGAGAACATTGCACTAGATATTTCTAAGAGTCCTTCCAGCTATGAGATTCTGTAAGTCCATGGTTAACAAGTGTCCTCTGAGTTGTTCCCCACCCAGCAAAGTTACTTATTGTCTGGTGAACTGAGAAGGTTCCTTAACCCCTCTGAACCTTGGATTTCTCATTTGGAAGGAAGACATGCATACATGCCTCCATAGGTATCAGCATCTTCCTTCTAGGGGAACAGAAATGGACCAGTTTGAGCAGCATCTTCCTTGTTGTTGTTTAGTCACTAAATCATGTCTGACTTTTGTGACCCCATGGATTGTAGCCTGCCAGGCTCCTCTGTTCATGAGATTATCCAGTCAAGAATACTGGAGTGGGTGCTATTTCCTTTTCCAGGGGATCTTCACAACCCAGGGATCAAACCCATGTCTCCGGCATCGGCATGTGGATTCTTTCTCACTGAGCTACCAGGGAAGTCCAGAGTCTTCATTTGTATTCTAAAAGCTGAGCCTGAGACAAGAACTTAACTACAGGTAGGTTTGGGGAGATGATCCGAGGATGCAAGAGTGATGGAAATTGGGGTAGTGAGACAAGAAAGGGTGAAAAATCAGTAAAGTATGTGAGTTGGTTACTGCTGTGGGCAGGTGGGCCTGAATCCTGCTGGTAAATCTCTTAAGAATAATCTAGAACACATCTCACAATTGTTCCTTTGAAAGATGAGAGGCTGGGACATTTGAGCATTGATTTTAATCCTCCATAGCAGAGAATTATCCCTGGGGATGTTGACTCCTCTGCACTTTGAGGCTGCCCTGCACTTAGGCTGAGTGAACTTCTGCAGCTTTGGAAAAAGATTTGAGGCAGGACATAAAAAGATACTCACTATTGCTAATTGTTAGAGAAATGCAAATCACAGATACAGTGAGATACCACCTTACTTAACCAGTCACAATGGCCATCATCAAAAAGTCTACAAATAACTGAAGAAGGTGTGAAAAAAGGGAACCCTCCTGAACTATTGGGGGGGAATATACATCGGTACAGCCACTAAGGGGAATAGTACTGAGGTTCCTCAAAAAACTAAAAACAGCTGCCATATGATCCAGCAATCCCACTCCTGGGTATATATCTAGACAAAACTATAATGCAAAAAGATACATGCACTCTTATGCTCATAGTATCACTATTCACAATAGGTACGACATGGTAAAAACCTAAATGTCCACTGACGGATGAATGGATAAAGGAGATGTGGTACATGCTGCTGCTGCTGCTAAGTCGCTTCAGTCGTGTCCGACTCTGTGAGACCCCAGAGACGGCAGCCCACCAGGCTCTGCCGTCCCTGGGATTCCCCAGGCAAAAACACTGGAGTGGGTTGCCATTTCCTTCTCCAATGCATGAAAGTGAAAAGTGAAAGTGAAGTTGCTCAGTCATATCCAACTCTTAGCGACCCCATGGACTGCAGCCCACCAGGCTCCTCTGCCCATGGGATTTTCCAGGCAAGAGTACTGGAGTGGAGTACTCAGCCATAAAAAGAGCAAAATAATGCCATTTGCAGCAACATGGATGGATCTAGGGATTATCATACTAAGTGAAATAAGTCAGAAGAGAAAGACAAACACCATGTGATATCACTTATGTATGGAATCTAAAATAGGACACAAATGAACTTATCTATGGAACAGAAACAGACTCACAGACACAGAGAGCAGGTTTGTAGTTGCCGAGAGGAAGGAGGGGCCAACGAGGATGGAGTGGGATTTGGGGGTTAGCGGATGCAAACGCTTATATACAGGGTGGGTAAACAAGGTCCTACTGTACAGCACAGGGAATTTCCTATATATATACTGTGATAAACCACAATGGAAAAGAATATTAAGAAGACCGTACATATACACATACAGCAGAAATTAACGCAACATTGTAAATCAACTATACTTCAATTTTCTTAAGAAAAAGAGCTGAGGCAGAAAAGGGGATAAAATACCTGAGGTGGGACACTGTCAATGTGCTTGGAAATATCTATCATGGCCTCAGTGGTGGCCCAAAGCCTCTGCCACAAACACAAAAGAGACTGTGTTAAGCAGAACTCATGGCCATACCTCCATCCATCCATCCACACAGCATTCGTGTATCATCCATTCATTTAAGCATCTAGGGATCTGTCCATAACCCATCTATCCATTCATCACAGTTCTTCCCAGTACGACAAAGATTTGAAGTGAGCCACCAACACGTGCTAAGACCCTGGAAAAGTCATTCCCTCTTTCTGGGATTTCCTTCTTCTCTGAAAAAAAAGTGGGGAGGGATTGGGATGCTTGGTCTTACACCCCCCTGCCAGCTTTGGGTTAAGTGTCATAAACACAAGGATTGCAAAGGTAGGTAGAGTCAGCGGAACACCCCACCTGGAAGAGTGAAGTACAGGTATGTTCTGGTGAGGCTGTCTGCTTGTCCAGAGACGCAAGGCCTTGCTGCAGGTCCTCTCTCCAGAATCTGGTCTTCTACACCTTGGAGCTTCGGTCACTTGGTTATCAAATCTGGATGTGACTGAATTTGGGAAATGGAAGTAAAAGGTGGTTGGGCCTTGATTCTGAATTCCCAAGTTCATCAGATACTCCAGAGGCAAATTTATTAATTTAACTTGAGATATAACTGTCAAGAGAGACAGAACACTTAGTGGGCTGATAAGGACATACAAAAGAAAACCTATCAGTTCAGTTCAGTTCAGTCGCTCAGTCGTGTCTGACTCTTTGTGACCTCATGAATCGCAGCATGCCAAGCCTACCTGTCCATCACCAACTCCCAGAGTTCACTCAGACTCGCATCCATTGAGTCAGTGATACTATCCAGCCATCTCATCCTCTGTCGTCCCCTTCTTCTCCTGCCCCCAATCCCTCCCAGTATCTAAGTCTTTTCCAATGAGTCAATTCTTCACATGAGGTGGCCAAAGTACTGGAGTTTCAGCTTTAGCATCACTCCTTCCAAAGAAATCCCAGGGTTGATCTCCTTCAAAATGGACTGGTTGGATCTCCTTGCAGTCCAAGGGACTCTCAAGAGTCTTCTCTAATACCACAGTTCAAAAGCATCAATTCTTCGGTGCTCAGCCTTCTTCACAGTCCA
The DNA here is from genome assembly GCF_014754425.2 of Oryx dammah. Taxonomy (NCBI): domain Eukaryota; kingdom Metazoa; phylum Chordata; class Mammalia; order Artiodactyla; family Bovidae; genus Oryx; species Oryx dammah. Next base: position 85,991,182 of record NW_024070210.1, read on the forward strand.
ACTCTCACATCCATACATGACTACTGGAAAAACCATAGCGTTGACTAGACGGACCTTAATCGGCAAAGTAATGTCTCTACTTTTGAATATGCTACCTAGGTTGGTCATAACTTTTCTTCCAAGGAGTAAGCGTCTTTTAATTTCATGGCTGCAATCACCATCTGCAGTGATTTTGGAGCCCCCAAAAATAAAGTCTGACACTGTTTCCACTGTTTCCCCATCTATTTCCCATGAAGTGATGGGACCGGAAGCCATGATCTTCGTTTTCTGAATGTTGAGCTTTAAGCCAACTTTTTTCACTCTCCTCTTTCACTTTCAAGAGGCTTTTTAGTTCCTCTTCACTCTGCCATAAGGGTGGTATCATCTGCATATCTGAGATTATTGATATTTCTCCCGGCAATCTTGATTCCAGCTTGTGTTTCTTCCAGTCCAGCGTTTCTCATGATGTACTCTGCATATAAGTTAAATAAGCAGGATGACAATATACAGCCTTGATGTACTCCTTTTCCTATTTGGAACCAGTCTGTTGTTCCATGTCCAGTTCTAACTGTTGCTTCCTGACCTGCATATAGGTTTCTCAAGAGGCAGGTAAGGTGGTCTGGTATTCCCATCTCTTTCAGAATTTTCCACAGTTTATTGTGATCCACACAGTCAAAGGCTTTGGCATAGTCAATAAAGCAGAAATAGATGTTTTTCTGGAACTCTCTTGCTTTTTCCATGATCCAGCAGATGTTGGCAATTTGATCTCTGGTTCCTCTGCCTTTTCTAAACCCAGCTTGAAGATCTCGAAGTTCACGGTTCACGTATTGCTGAAGCCTGGCTTGGAGAATTTTGAGCATTACTTTACTAGCGTGTGAGATGAGTGCAATTGTGTGGTAGTTTGAACATTCTTTGGCATTGCCTTTCTTTGGGGTTGGAATGAAAACTGACCTTTTCCAGTCCTGTGGCCACTGCTGAGTCTTCCAAATTTACTGGCATATTGAGTGCAGCACTTTCACAGCATCATCTTTTAGGATTTGAAATAGCTCTACTGGAATTCCATCACCTCCACTAGCTTTGTTCATAGCGATGCTTTCTATAGCGAAGGCCCACTTGACTTGCCATTCGAGGATGTCTGGCTCTAGTTGAGTGATCACACCATTGTGATTATCCAGGTCGTGAAGATCTTTTTTGTACAGTTCTTCTGTGTACTCTTGCCACTTCTTCTTAATATCTTCTGCTTCTGTTAGGTCCATACCATTTCTGTCCTTTTTCGAGCCCATCTTTGCATGAAATGTTTCCTTGGTATCTCTAATTTTCTTGAAGAGACCTCTAGTCTTTCCCATTCTGTTCTTTTCCTCTATTTCTGTGCATTGATCGCTGAAAAAGGCTTTCTTATCTCTTCTGGCTATTCTTTGGAACTCTGCATTCAGATGCTTATATCTTTCCTTTTCTCCTTGGCTTTTCGCTTCTCTTCTTTTCACAGCTATTTGTAAGGCTTCCCCAGACAGCCCTTTTGCTTTTTTGCATTTCTTTTCCATGGGGATGGTCTTGATCCCTGTCTCCTGTACAATGTCACGAACCTCATTCCATAGTTCATCAGGTACTCTATCTATCAGATCTAGGTCCTTAAATCTATTTCTCACTTCCACTGTATAATCATAAGGGATTTGATTTAGGTTATACCTGAATGGTCTAGCTGTTTTCCCTGCTTTCTTCAATTTAAGTCTGAATTTGGCAATAAGGAGTTCATGATCTGAGCCACAGTCAGCTCCTCGTCTTGTTTTTGTTGACTGTATAGAGCTTCTCCATCTTTGGCTGCAGAGAATATAATCAGTCTGATTTCGGTGTTGACCATCTGGTGATGTCCATGTGTAGAGTCTTCTCTTGTGTTGTTGGAAGAGGGTGTTTGCTATGACCAGTGCATTTTCTTGGCAAAACTCCATTAGTCTTTGCCCTGCTTCATTCTGCATTCCAAGGCCAAATTTGCCTGTTACTCCAGGTGTTTCTTGACTTCCTACTTTTGCATTCCAGTCCTCTATAATGAGAAGGACATCTTTTTGGGGTGTTAGTTCTAAAAGGTCTTGTAGGTCTTCATAGAACCGTTCAACTTCAGCTTCTTCAGCATTACTGGTTGGGGCATAGACTTGGATTACTGTGATATTGAATGGTTTGCCTTGGAAACGAGCAGAGACCATTCTGTCGTTTTTGAGATTGCATCCAAGTACTGCATTTTGGACTCTTTTGCTGACCATGATGGTTACTCCATTTCTTCTGAGGGATTCCTGCCCGCAGTAGTAGATATAATGGTCATCTGAGTTACATTCACCCATTTCAGTCCATTTTAGTTCGCTGATTCCTAGAATGTTGACGTTCACTCTTGCCATCTCCTGTTTGACCACTTCCAATTTGCCTTGATTCATGGACCTGACATTCCAGGTTCCTATGCAATATTGCTCTTTACAGCATTGGATCTTGCTTCTATCACCAGTCACATCCACACCTGGGTATTGTTTTTGCTTTGGCTTCATCTCTTCATTCTTTCTGCAATTATTTCTCCACTGACCTCCAGTAGCATATTGGGCACCTACTGACCTGGGGAGTACCTCTTTCAGTATCCTATCATTTTGTCTTTTCATACTGTTCATCGGGTTCTCAAGGCAAGAATACAGAAGTGGTTTGCCATTCCCTTCTCCAGTGGACCACATTCTGTCCGACCTCTCCACCATGACCCACCCGTCTTGGGTTGCCCCGCAGGCATGGCTTAGTTTCATTGAGTTAGACAAGGCTGTGGTCCTAGAGTGATTAGATTGACTAGTTTTCTGTGAGTATGGTTTCAGTGTGTCTGCCCTCTGATGCCCTCTTGCAACACCTACCATCTTATTTGGGTTTCTCTTACCTTGGGCATGGGGTATCTCTTCACAGCTGCTCCAGCAAAGCGCAGCCGCTGCTCCTTATCTTGGATGAGGGGTATCTCCTCCCGTCGCCCTTCCTGACCTTCAGCATGGGATGGCTCCTCTAGGCCCTCCTTTGCCTGCACAGCCACCACTCCTTGGGCATGGGGTTGCTCCTCCTGGCCGCTGCCCCTGGCCTCGGATGCGGGGTAGCTCTCAGCCATGCTTAGTGCGCCGGCTATATGGGAAGTCAAATGCTAAACACAGGCTGTGTGGGGAATCTGGTTCAGACCCATTGGAGGGAGCAGGTGGTTTCAAGGCAGGTGTCACTAAGCTATGACAGTCTGATACATCCATCACTCTTTGGAGGCAGGCTCACAGTGGGTGCTGATAGTGAACCCACCTTCTCCCCTGAAAAGTGTTGAGACATGTGGCCAAATTTTATTCTCTGAGTCCTCACCCCAACTGTCCTTATTCCTACTGAGAGTCCATACAGCTTCCAGATTGGATACAGTGCAATCAATTTTGAATCAAGTGCCTTAACTGAAATCCCATTGAATTTCTGCTTCCCAGTAATGTCCGGGGTGCACTCAACAGTTTTGGTCGCCTACTAAGGGTTGCTTTAGAGTGGCTAATGGCATCCAACATGTATACGTTCTCTATAGCTCTTTGAGAGTGTACTGGCTAACCATCCCCTGCTCGTTGGCAACATCCACACACTTTCCCCAGATCTAGTCTCTGTTCTATTCTGTGCCCCAAAGTCTGCCTCTGTAGATGCACCCCCAGCCTCACTTGCCAGCTTACTTCTGGTTGGCAAGAGATGCGGGACAGGAACAGATTGGGGGTCAGACCTTTTTCTTTCCCTCTGTCTCCATGCTGTCGTGGCTTGGCTTCGTCTGCCTCCCTCCATGGCTTGAGCTCCTAACGGGCAGTCCCTTGTCCCAGGTTCAGCAGGCCCCAGCAATACTCCTCCTCTCAGTCCTTCAGACCTAAGGCTGGTCTCTGAGTAGCCTCAGTATCCCTTGTTTTCTTCCCGAATTCTGCTCATGTCTCTGTATCTCCCTCTATCAAGTATCTTCATTTGAGCCATCTGGGGGTAAATCTTACTTCTTGCTCTGACCCTGATCATTACAGAGTGTGCCCTTATTCTCCACATCTTGGTAGGGGTCCATAATAATTTCCCATATCTTCACACACAAAAAAGGCTTGATGTTTTCACGTGACAACATGTGCTAGTATAAAAGTGAAAGCAATTGATATGGAGAGATTTAAAAACCCTGGACAAGAATAAAGTGTTTCAAGGGACTTTTCTGGCAGTCCAGTGGTTAGGACCATGTGCTTTCACTGCAGGGGCATGGTCTCCATCCCTGGTTGAAGAACTAAAGTCCTGCAAGCTGTGTGATGCAGCCAAAAAGAAAAGGGATAAAGTGTTTTGAGAAATGTCTCAGCTGGACAATGGCACATTAAGGAGGAGACAGTTATGACCATCAGTGACCTTCTCAATGACACACCAAGGAGGGCGTGCCCATCCTGAAAGGAATCCCATTTCACTTTATCAGAAAACAGAGATATCAGATTTAGAAATTAAATAGCTTATCAAATTTTAACTCTCAATCATAAGATATTAAAGTTATTAATTATTAAAATTCTAATCATTCATTAAGGTACTTTAAACATTTAAAAATACACTGAGCTTCTAACAAATTAAATTTTACAAAACGAACATCTGTTGAAATGAACAGAATTTAATTTCGCTGGACCTTCCTTTCCTCTCCTGTTTGGCAGAACAATAGAAAGTCTAAGATTCCATGATCCCATGGAGATTCCTTCTTCCCATCAATGTATTCATTCTGATCACACTTTTTTCAACTTATTCGATCACCTAACACTGCTGCATAAAAAGTATGTGGAGTCCACTAAGAGGAGGGCTTTACCCTGCACCCATGTCTGCTTCAAGTTCCTAAATCCTCCTCTATCACACTTGGCCATAAAAAGCTCACCCCTCCTTTCCTCATCGACACTCAGAATTTAAACCACACAGTTTGCCATCTGCGTATATTTTGTTCTCTACTTGCTTCATGTGTATTGTTTCTTGTATTTTCAGTGAAATTATGAATCACTCTAGACATCGAAAACAAACTTACAGTTACCAAAGGGAAAGGGTGGGGGATAAAGAAGGAGTTTGGGATTAACCTATGCTGCTGCTGCTAAGTCGCTTCAGTCATGTCCGACTCTGTGCGACCCCACAGATGGCAGCCCACCAGGCTCCCCAGTCCCTGGGATTTTCCAGGCAAGAACACTGGAGTGGGTTGCCATTTCCTTCTCCAGTGCGTGAAAGTGAAAAGTGAAAGGGAAGTCGCTCAGTCGTGTCTGACTCTTAGCGACCCCATGGACTGCAGCCCACCAGGCTCCTCCGTCCATGGGATTTTCCAGGCAACAGTACTGGAGTGGGGTGCCATTGCCTTCTCCATGGGATTAACCTATACACACTACTATATATAAAACAGGTAAACAATAAGGACCTACTGCATAGCATGAGAAACTGAACGCAATATTTTATAATAACCTATAAGGGAAAAGAATTTAAAAAAAGAATATATGTATAAAACTGAATCACTTTGCTGTACAACTGAAACTAACACCACATTGTAAATCAACTACATTTCGATTTTTAAAAATCATTCTGGGATAGGCACACCATCATTTACCATTGTATGCCTTTTGCCACCCAGAATAAGGGCAGGCTCACAGATATTACACATCCATTTAGCCAATATTTTTCTTAAAGAGATGGGAATTCCAGACCACCTGACCTGCCTCCTGAGAAACCTGTTTGCAGGTCAAGAAGCAACAGTTAGAACCAGAGATGGAACAACAGACTGGTTCCAGATTGGGAAAGGACTATGTCAAGGCTGTATATTGTCATCCTGCTTATTTAACTTCTATGCAGAGTACATCATGAGAAATGCTGGGCTGGAAGAAGCACAAGCTAGAATCAACACTGCCAGGAAAAATATGAATAACCTCAGATACGCAGATGCCACCACCCTTATGGCAGAAAGCAAAGAGGAACTAAAGAGCCTCTTGATAAAGGTGAAAAAGGAGAGTGAAAAAGCTGACTTAAAACTCAACATTCCAAAAACTAAGATCATGGAATATAGTCCCGTCACAATCACTTCATGGCAAATAGATATGGAAACAGTGAAAGACTTTATTTTCTTGGGCTCCAAAATCATTGCAGATGGTGACTGCAGCTATGAAATTAAGACACTTGATCCTCAGAAGAAAAACTATGACATTCCTAGATAGCATATTAAAAAGCAGAGACATTACTTTGCTGACAAAAGTCCATATAGTCAAAGCCATGGTTTTTCCAGTTATCATGTAAGGATGTGAGAATTGGATCATAAAGAAGGCTGAGCATCAAAGAATTGATGCTTTTGAATTGTGGTGTTGGAGAAGGCTCTTGAGAGTCCCTTGGACTGCAAGGAGATCCAACCAGTCAATCCTAAAGGAAATCAATCTTGAATATTTATTGGAAGTACTGATGCTGAAGCTGAAGCTCCAATACTTTGGCCACCTGATGCCAAGAGCTGACTCATTAGAAAAGACCCTGATTGGGAAAGGCTGAAGGCAGGAGGAGAAAGGGACAACTGAGGACGAGATGGTTGGATGGCATTATTGACTCAACAAACATGAATTTGAGCAAGTTCCTTGAGATGGTGAAAGACAGGGCAGCCAGGTATGCTTCAGTCCATGGGGTCACAAAGAGTCAGACATGACCGAGTGACTGAACAACAGCAACTATGTGCCAGGCTCAGTGTTAGGCTCTGGGCATAAGGATGATTAAGATAAAGTCCAGATTCTCATAAAACTCAAAACTTGGAGAAGACAATAGATTTGAAAATATAAAATTATAGACATCCTGGTAAGTATTCAAAAGAAATCATGATTTACCAGGGAAAACAAAGAAGGTGAGGATTGATACAGATGTTGAAGAATAAAAAGAATTTTCCTACAAGGGCAATGGTGGAAGAGATGCTATTAATGGGGAATTAAGTGAAAAGAACTATGTCTGCAGAAGGCAAGCAGTGGGGTATTTAGACACCCCTTGGAGAGGAGGGGATGGTATGATGATGGGAGATGGGCTGTTTCAGAGGCCCCTGGTGGCTTCCTGGAGCTAGAGTACTAAGACAGGCGTCTGAATTCTAGTTTTGCCTTTTCCTTCACATCAACCTTTGTGAGCCACCATTTCCTTATCTCTTAAACAGGAATAGTAATACTTATTGTTTACTGTCTTTGTAAGGATTCAACAAGGTAATGCATGGGAGAACATCAGTTGAATGTCCTGCCATACCACTTACTGGTTATGGGATATTAGCTAAGTTACTAAATCATTCTAAGTCTCAGTTTCCTCATGACAATAATAATTATACTTAGATTAAATTATGTTTAGAATTTCATAGCAAGTCTTCTTTTCTCTGCCTAACTGATATACATCCTTTTTTTGAATAATTATGGAAGGAATTACAATTTCCTTTTTTCTCCCTGGCTGCCAGGAAGCTCAGAAGCAAGTTTGATGCCCAGTTCCAGCAAAAATGTGTCCCCTTTTGTGATTGTCTCTGCCATCTCCTCTTCCTGGACTGCATTCTCTGTGTTATTGCTCTTACTTGAAATCTGTCCTTTGTTGTAAAGCTCTGATTGTTAGTTCCCTTTTTTCCCCTCCCACTTAATCTGCTTCTATTCCCTGAAAATGTATACTTTTATGAGATAGTAGTTTTAATGCTTGCAGAATATTCTTAAGAATCCAAGCACCTTTGTTTAACCAACCCCTTGTTGCTAGAAACTTAATGAATTTCTATCCTCATATTTAGACAGAAGATAGAGATACAGAAATAAAAATAAAGAGAGATACTCACATAGATATCAAAGCCCCAAATTATGGCAGTGCAGCACTAAAAACTGCCTGAACATTTTCATTTATTATGATTCAAACATTCACTTATTTATTCTTGGCTGCCCTGGGTCCTTGTTGCTGTGTGCGGGCTTTCTCTAGTGGAGGGCAGGGGCCACTCTCCAGTCCCATGCTTGGGTTTCTCAGTGCTTGCTGCAGAGCGCTGGCTCTAGGCTGTGCAGGCTCATTAGTTGCAGTGCCTGGGCTGAGTTGCCCCACAGCATGCAATTGAACCCAGGCTTGAACTCAGACCAGGGATTGAACTCATGTCCCATGCAGTGGCAGGCAGATTCTTAACCAGTGGACCAGCAGGAAAGTCCAATTTATTATTGATTATTATTTACTTTTTAATTATATAAATAATACACAGATACATTCTCTTTGTAAAAAATTAAACATCGCTGATAAGGCTAAAGTTTTTTTGGAGTCCCTGACTCCATTACCCTTTCTGCCTCCCCAGAGGAAACCAGTTTGGTGTAAACTTCTCAGCCCTTTCCTATAGGAATATACACACTCTCATAGAAAATAAACTTCTTTGTATTTGGACAGTTAGTCTTCTGGGCTGTGCCTAGGGTTGCACTTCATATTCATGATTACTTTTTAAGACACCCCATGTGTATGTAAGTGTACATAAGTGAAATAATTTATGAAACCTAAGAGAGAAAAGGTATCACATGGGAAATATCTCTAGAAACTCCACAGCTTTTAAAAAAATAGAGAGCTCACATTCCTCCAACAGCTTCCAGGTACTTTCTCTTTCCTGGGTTAATCTCTGAGTACTGAGGGCTTTCACGGGCTGCCAAAGCAGTGGGCACACTTTGTGCCTAAAGGAAGAGTGTATCAGAATGAAAGATCCTTGACACTCCCAATGCCCATTCTACAGACGGGTATATCAAGACCTAGGGAGGAAGAAATCAACTTCCAAGGTCACACAATTGGGTAATGGCAGGGCTGGGGTAGAAACCCAGGCTTCCTGATTCCCGGTCCAGTATCCTTTCCATGCTCACATGCCCAGTTGCTGCTTTCCCTTTGGAAACTTGCGCACAGACCAACCTGTGTGCAATCACTCAGAGATGATAACATTCAGTCAACTTGTACACATGATGTGCACATTGTAGAGGATATGGGAAAACTGTGATATTGAAGGATGTTGTATGGATGTGCTCACTCATTCACTTATCCTTATGTTCGGGGAGTGTCTTCTCTATGCCAGGACCTATGACGGGTGACATAGAGGTCCAAGGATACATCAGACCAGGTTCTGCCCTTTAGGGGCTCACCACTTGATGACATATGACAAGTGCAATAATAGCTGCAGTGCCAAGTCTAACGGAGAAGGCAATGGCACCTCACTCCAGCACTCGCCTGGAAAATCCCATGGACGGAGGACCCTGGTAGGCTGCAGTCCATGGGGTCGCGAAGAGTCGGACACGACTGAGCAACTTCACTTTCACTTTTCACTTTCATGCATTGGAGAAGGAAATGGCAACCCACTCCAGTGTTCTTGCCTGGAGAATCCCAGGGATGGGGGAGCCTGGTGGGCTGCCGGCTGTGGGGTTGCACAGAGTCAGACACAACTGAAGTGACAGCAGCAGCCAAGTCTAAAGTGCTGAGTGCCATGCAAGTGGTGGAGAGTGCAAACAGAGCCCAGACACCATCACATCCAAGTCAGACAGCTTTTTGAAGAGGTACCATCTGAGTGAAACCCTGAAGGTTGATTAGGTTAGTTGAGGGGGAGTAAGTGAAGGGAACTCCAGGTACAGCAAGGTTCCCAGGAAGAAAGGTTTTAGAGAAAAGGCAGAGCACAGGTTGGTGGACAATGAAGAGGCTTGTAAAGGACATGGGTGCCAGGTTTAGCCTCCTTGACTTAAAATTATGAGGCACGTATCTTGTTGCCTTCAGTACAGTGTGTGCCCCCAAAGAAGAGAGAGCTGACCTCACCTCTCTGAGCCTTCCTGATGCCTGGCAAAGTCATGCATACATTACATTATCATGGATTATATTATTATTTGTTGCTGCTGTGGTTCAGTCGCTCAATCATGTCCGACTCTGCAGCCTCATGGACTACAGTATCCCAGGCTTCCCTGTCCTTCACTATCTCCTGGAGTTTGCTTCCATTTCATCCTCTGTCACCCCCTTCTCCTCCTGCCCTCAATCTTTCCCAGCATCAGGGTCTTTTCCAATGAGTTGGCTCTTTGCCTCAGGTGGCCAAACTATTGGATTATATTATATCGATAATGATAGTATGTAACCTTATAATGCAAACAATATATTTCATATATATATGGGGCTTCCCAGGTGGTACAATGGCAAAGAATCTGCCTCCCAAGCAGGACACATGGGTTCAATCCCTGGGTCAGGAAGATCCCCTGGAGAAGGAAGTGGCAACCCACTCTAGTATTCTTGCCTGAGAAGTCCCATGGACAGAGGGGCCTGGCAGGCTACAATCCATGGGGTTACCAAAGTTGGATTTGACTTAGCAAGTAAACAACAATGTTTTATATGTATATATACACACACACCACACACACACACACACACACACACACACACTATAGATTATACATGCATGCGTATATTTTAAATGAACTGGATTACAATGTTGTGGTCAGCCATCCAGATCCAGACATTCTAGAGAGTGAAGTCAAATGGGCCTTAGGAAGCACAAGCTCGGGATGTGACAGAATTCCAGTAGAACTATTCAAAACCCCAAAGGATGGTGCCATCAAGATATTTCATTCAATATGACAGCAAAACTGGAAGACCCAGCAGTGGTCACAGGACTGGAAAAGGTCAATCCTCATCCCAATTCCCAAAAAGGGTAGTACTAAAGAATGTGCTAACCTGGACTGAACCATCAGACAGTTGCACTCATGGCCCATGCTAGTAAGGTCATGCTTGAAATCTTGCATGCTAGGCTTCAGCATTATGCAAACCAAGAACTTCCAGACGTTTCCAAGCTGGGTTTTGAAAAAGAAAAGGAACCAGAGATCAAATTGCCAACATTCACTGGATCATAGAGAAAGGAAATTCCAGAAAAACATCTACCTCTGTTTCACTGACTATGCCAAAGTCTTTGACTGTGTAGATCATAATAAAATGTGGAAAGCTTATACTCCTCATATTTAGATGCTGATTATGCATTTTCATCAGAAACATGACCGAGGTGATGGTATGCCCTTATCAATAAAGAGGCACACGGTGCCTACCTGTCACATTAGTAGTGAGAAGTGGGCAACGGAGGATGAGATAGTTGGAAGGCATCAACCCAATGGACCTGAGTTTCAGCAAACTCCAGGAGATAGTGAAGGACAGGAAAGCCTGGCATACTGCAGCTCATGGGGTTGCAGAGAGTCAGACACAACTTAGTGACTCAACAACAACAACAGTCATTTAATTGCTTCCCTATGGCTCAGTGGTAAAGAATCCACCTGCCAACGCAGGAGATGCAGGTTTGATCCCTGGGTCAGGAAGATCCCCAGGAGAAGGAAATGGCAACACACTCCAGTGTTCTTGACTGGGAAATCCCATGGACAGAGGAACCTGGTGGGTGAGAGTCCATAGAGTCGCTGGAGTCGGACACAACTTAGAGACTAAACAACAATCACTCAGTTAAGGTGTTGACTGTCAAGTTTCTCCACTTTAAACTTACTACTCTTCCCTTTGTAATTAATAAGCTTCTCATGGAAATATACTCTGAGACTATGCAAATATCCTGTTTCCTGTTAAATTTTTACCCATCAATTTTAGCAACTATTGATGCTAAATGTTTTACTATGAAGTGAAAGCATTAGTCTTTCAGTCATGTCCAACTCTTTGCTACCCCATGGACTGTAGCCTGCCAGGCTCCTCTGTCCTTGGAATTCTCCAGGCAAGAATACTGGAGCAGGTAGCCTTTCCCTTCTAGAGGGGATCTTCCCACCCCAGGGATTGAACCTGGGTCTCCTGCATTGCAGGAGATTCTTTACTATCTGAGCCATCAGGGAAGCCCAATTCTTACCATGGTGGTTGCCAAAAGGTGGTTTTCTGATTCCATCAAACTTTCTTTCAGTTGGAATTCTACCCTAAGGAAAAACTTTCCCTTCTCCCTCATTTATAGATTCATTCATCTTTTTATCAGCATGGATTCTTATTTATCTTTATTTTAAGGGTTATTATTATTAATTACTTTGATGCTCAAGTTACCCCAGATTTGTCCACTGGGGATCCTTTCAACTGACTCCTATGTTCTTCTGACAGAAACTCATCTTTTCTTCTAATACTTCTAAACTGTCTGATGCACCAAGATATGCCAGGTTTGTCTTATACCGTCCATGCCTCAGTCCTAGCATCTGTCATTTCTCCAAAGAAGACTTGTTTACTTTTAGTGGATAACAGTATTGAGAAACCAAGATCTGGACAATAAGTGTACTCTTTACAACTAACGTTTCATTGCCTCTGGGCCCTGTCAGCAGACACAGCTAGGAAACACACACACACACAAACACACAAAAACACACACAAGCACATATTTATACTTGCGTATCTGAAAACATGGTTTTAACAAAATATTAAGTGGAAAAATACAGAATTACATGTATATATAGCAGACTGAACCCACACGCAGCCTTAGAAAATATAGGGGGACAAGATATACTTTCAAAAACAAGTAGAGTTTTCGTCATTGTCCAGGAGTGTGAAGGATTTCTATGAGACTGAAAGCAGGCAAGATTGGATCAGAGAGGAAATCAGAAGCAGCAACAGCTGGAGTGGGCCACTCCAAAGGAAGGAATAATACCAAGGGTGTCCCACGTCCAGAGGTGATGGGATTAAAAACTAGTGCCCCTGGGGAAACTGATGGGAGGATTTGGGGGAACTGTAGTAGGAACAGACAGGCCCATTGACCTTGCCTTTCTCCATGCACCTTGTATGTAAGAGCTTGAGGGTAAGTACTTGGATTAATGAGAAAGGGCCATGTACTGAGTGGCTGTCAAAGTCTGGAAGGAATGAAAAACATCCATGCCCAGAAGACCAGCTGCTGAGGTTTCGTGGGCAGGAGGCCCTGCCCATCAAAGTATCATGGAGTACAAGTCCTAGCAACTGTTTTGCTCCTCTCTATAAGCAAACTGCCCAACAAGAGACAGCTGTCAGCCTAATCAGAAACTGCAACTGCAAAAATGCATAGACAGTCAACAATTGCCAATTGCTTGAGGTGTGCAATATTATAAAAAAAGGCATCAAAGCTCTAACAGATAAAGGCACATTTGAGGAAAGAAAGTTAAACAGAACTAGACTTTAAAATAAATGTAATGATAAATCCTCAGAGCGACAAGGAAGAGTGTTTCATTTAAGAAGCAGAAAGAGCTGGTTGTAAAAAAGTAACAATTAGAGATTTTGTAGTAAAAATATAATTATTGAAATTTAAAAATAAATGGGCTAATAGCTGAATGAACACAATTAAAGAGTGAATCAGGGAACTGAATGATAAGATCTAGGAATTCTGGAATGCAGCACAAATAATAGAGATGGATGGTAAAAAGAACACTTAAGGATATAAGGGCTAGATTCCAAAGTATTAATACTTATCTAAAAAGAGTTTCAGAGATATAGGGCAGAGACAATAGAAAGGATGCAATATTTAAAGAAATACTATCCAGAGATATTCTTTTGGAGTATTACTCGGCCATTAACAAGAATACATTTGAATCAGTTCTAATGAGGTGGATGAAACTGGAGCCGATTATACAGAGTGAAGTAAGCCAGAAAGAAAAACACCAATACAGTATACTAACACATATATATGGAATTTAGAAAGATGGTAATGATAACTCTGTATGCGAGACAGCAAAAGAGACACAGATGTGTAGAGTGGACTTTTGGACTCTGAGGGAGAGGGAGAGGGTGGGATGATTAGGGAGAATGGCACTGAAACATGTATACTATCATGTAAGAAACGAATCGCCAGTCTATGTTCGATACAGGATACAGGATGCTTGGGGCTGGTGCACGGGGATGATCCAGAGAGATGATATGGGGTGGGAGGTGGGAGGGGGGTTCAGGATTGGGAACTCATGTACACCCGTGGCTGATTCATGTCAATGTATGGCAAAACCAATACAGTATTGCAAAGCAAAATAAAGTAAAAATAAAATAAAAAAAAAAGTCTTCAGATTTAAACGGTCCACCATGTGCCAATAAAAATTTTCAAGCCACCTTTGGATTCATCAAAGTGAAATTTCAGAAGATGAAGGCTAAAGAAGAAATTACAACTTAAAAGCTCATTTAAAAAAATCAGATTTATCAACTGCAAAAGAATGAAATCACATATCTTTTTGGCAACATCACTTCGATGTCTTCAAAATGCCAACCATGGGGGCATTTGTACTCATTATTTAATAGCCAAATTATTACTTAAATGTGAGGATAAAAGAGAGGCATTTTCAGATATAAAAGTACTCAGAAAATTTACTCACCTCTTCTCTCCAGATCCCTTCTGAAAACAAAACAAAATAAAACAATAGCCAATTAGATGTTGTGCTCTAGTTAAGGGGAAAAAAAGTAAATCCAAGAGGAAACTGTCATGCAAAGACCAAAGGAGAAAAAAGAGTTTAAGAAATCATAGTAAGAATTTCCTGGAAAAGTTCTAAAATAACCACTTGGAACTAAAATTTCAGGTATCAACAAAGTCAGCATGTATAGAAATATTGGACAAAAAGTGAAGGAAAATAAAAGTTTATTATTAGAATTTTTACCTTGTTTGAGTGAGAACATAGATCCTAATGAATTCTTTAAAAATGTATTTGTATATGTGCATTAAAAAATGAATATTAATATAGAAATGAATTGTATTTCTTTACACTAACAATGAAATGTCAGAAGGGGAATGTAAATAAATAATCTCTTTTAAAATCATATCCAAAAAATCCTTAGGAATAAAACTCACCAAGAAGGTAAAAAATTTATATGTTGAGAACTAAAAAACATTAATAAAAGAAATTGAAGATGATTCAAAGAAATAGAAAGATATCCCATGCCTTTGGATTGGAAGAATTAATACGTTTTAAATGGCCATATTGCCCAAAGCAATCTACAGATTTAATGCAATTTCTATCAAATTACCCATGACATTTTTCACAGAACTAGAACAATGAATAATCCTAAAATTTATAGGGAACCATAAGAGATCCAGAATTGACAAAGCAATCCTGAGAAAAAAGAGCAAAGCAGGAGACACAACCCTCCAAACTTCAGACAATACTACAAATCTACAGTAATCAAAACAGTGTGGCCCTAGCACAAAATGATACAAGGATCAATGGAACAGAATAGAGCACCCAGAAACAAACCCACAAACTTACGGACAGTCAATCTTCACCAAAGGAGGCAAGAATATACAAGTGGTATACTCAGCAAGTGGTATTGGGAAAGTATGTAAATTAATGAAGTTAGAGCACACCTTCACACCATACACAAAAATTAACTCAAAATGGCTTAAAGACTATAAGACAAGATGCCATAAAACTCCTAGAAGAGCACACAGGCAAAATATTCTATTATAAATCATACCAATGTTTTATTAGGTCAGTCTCCCAAGGCAATTGAAATAAAAAATAAACCAATGGGACCTACTCAAATTTACAAGCTTTTGCACAGCAAAGGAAACCATAAACAAAAGAAAAAGATAACCTACAGACAGAGAAAAAATATTTGCAATTGATATGACCAGCAAGGCCTTGATTTCCAAAATACATGAACAGCTCATACAGCTCAATAACAAAGAAACAGTTCAATCAAAAAATGGGCAGAAGACCTAAACAGACATTTCTCCAAAGAAGACATACAGATGGCCAAAAGGCAAGTGAAAAACACTCTCATTATCACTAAGTATTAACATTAAAATCACAACTACAGTGAAGTACCACCTCACACCAGTCAGAATGGCCATCATTAAAAAGTCTACAAATAATAAATGATGGAGAGGGTATAGAAAAAAGGGAAGCTTCTTACACTGTTGGTGGGAATGTAAGTTGGTGTAGCCACCAAAAACAGTGTAAAGGTTCTTTAAAAGTTTAAAAACAGAGTTTCCATATAATCCAGCAATCCCACTTCTGAGCGTATATCCAGACAAAACTATAATTCAAAACGATACATGCACCCCTATGTTCATAGCAGCACTATTCACAATAGCCTAGACATGGAGACAACGTAAATATCCATTGACAGAGGAATGGATAAAGAAGATGTAGTATGTATATGCAATAGAATTCTACTCAGTCACACACACAAAAAATGAAATAATGCCATTTGCAGCAACACGGAAGGACCTAGAGACTATCATACTAAATGAAGTAAGTCAAGCAGAGAAAGACAAATGCCCTATGCTTATCACTTATACGTGGAATCTAAAATATGACACAAATGTACTTATCTATGAAACAGAAACAGACTCACAGACATGGAAACCAGACTTGCGGTTGCCAAGGGGGAGGAGAAACGGGGGATGGGAACTTGGGATAAGTATATGCAAATTATTATATATAGCATGGAGAAACAACAAGGTCCTACTGTACAGCACAGGGAGCTATATTCATTATCCTGTGATAAACCATAAAGGAAAAGAATATGAAAAAGAATGTATAAATATATGTATAACTGAGACACTTTGCTACACAGCGGAAATGAATACAACATTGCAAATCAACAATACTTCAATAAAATGTTCTAAAATATATGTTAACAAGCACAGGAAAACGTACTCAACATTATCAGTCATTAGGGAATTGCAAATCAAAATCACAATGAGATACCATTTCACACTCATTAGGACGACTATAATGAAAAAGATAATAAGTATAGGAGAGGATGAAGTGAAATTGGAACCCTCATATATTGCTGATGGGACTCTAAAATGGTACAGCCACTTTGGAAAACAGTTTGGCAGTTCTTCACAATGTTATATAAAAATTTGCTATATAATCCACCAATTCTAATCCTGGAAAATACCCAAGAGAATTAACAACATATGTCCACACAAAAACCTGTAAACAGATATGTGTCTAATAAACAGCCATGTTTAAAAACAACTGGATTATATGATCTTTTACTTTTATCTAGCTTGTTTCACTTCTTCTATTTCATAGTCAGTGCGGGTTTGATTCTTGCGTTGGGAAGATCCCCTGGAGGCGAGCGTGGCAATCCACTCCAGTGTGCTTACCTGGAGAATCCCATGGACAGAGGAAGGTGGTAGGCTACTGGCCATAGGGTGGCAAAGAGTTGGACATGACTGAAACGACTTAGTACGTATGCACACATGCTCCCATTTCAGTTTATGTTTTCCAATTTCCCTATTTTGTTGTTCTTTCTCAAGCCTTTATCAAGCATACTATAAAAGCTTTCATATACATATATATATCATTTCAGTTCAGTTCAGTTGCTCAGTCATGTCCGACTCTTTGCGACCCCATAAATAGCAGCACGCCAGGCCTCCCTGTCCATCACCAACTCCTGGAGTTCACTCAAACTCATGTCCATCGAGTTGGTGATACCATCCAGCCATCTCATCCTCTGTCGTCCCCTTCTCCTCCTGCCCCCATTCCCTCCCAGCATCAGAGTCTTTTCCAATGAGTCAACTCTTCTCATGAGGTGGCCAAAGTACTGGAGCTTCAACTTTAGCATCATTCCTTCCAATGAACACCCAGGACTGATCTCCTTTAGGATGGACTGGTGGGATCTCCTTGCAGTCCAAGGGACTCTCAAGAGTCTTCTCCAACACCACAGTTCAAAAGCATCATTCTTCGGCATTTAGATTTCTTCACAGTCCAACTCTCACATCCATACATGACTACTGGAAAAACTATAGCCTTGACTAGACAGACCTTAGTCGGCAAAGTAATGTCTCTGCTTTTGAATATGCTATCTAGTTTGGTCATAACTTTCCTTCCAAGGAGTAAGCGTCTTTTAATTTCATGGCTGCAATCGCCATCTGCAGTGATTTTGGAGCCCCCCAAAATAAAGTCTGACACTGTTTCCTCTGTTTCCCCATCTATTTCCCATGAAGTGATGGGACCGGATGCCATGATCTTAGTTTTCTGAATGTTGAGCTTTAAGCCAACTTTTTCACTCTCCTCTTTCACTTTCTTCAAGAGGCTCTTTAGTTCTTCTTCACTTTCTGCCATAAGGGTGTGTCATCTGCATTTCTGAGGTTATTGATACTTCTCCCAGCAATGTTGATTCCAGTTTGTGCTTCTTCCAGACCAGTGTTTCTCATGATGTACTCTGCATAGAAGTTAAATAAGCAGGGTGACAATATACAGCCTTGACGTACGCCTTTTCCTATTTGGAACCAGTCTGTTGTTCCATGTCCAGTTCTAACTGATGCTTCCTGACCTGCATATAGGTTTCTCAAGAGGCAGGTCAGGTGGTCTGGTATTCCCATCTCTTTCAGAATTTTCCACAGTTTATTGTGATCCACACAGTCACAGGCTTTGGCATAGTCAATAAAGCAGAAATAGATGTATTTCTGGAACTATAGTACTCTTGCTGGAAAACTATTTCTTGCTTTTTCCATGATCCAGCGGATGTTGGCAATTTGATCTCTGGTTCCTCTGCCTTTTCTAAAACCATCTTGAACATCTGGAAGTTCATGGTTCACGTATTGCTGATTTTATGCCAGTGCCCATTATTTGCCTTCATACCTTACTCAAGACACCACATTGTATTTAATTGCATTGAGCAGCTTTAGTTGCATGCAACAAATTCTGGTAAATTCTATTTCTGTTTTTATTTTATTACAAATATTTTCCAATTTTCTGTTATGGCTTCTTAGATACACCCATCATTTAAAAGTGGAGAGTTAATTTCCAAATACATGGGATTTTGTTTAGAGGATCTTTAATATTAATTTCTCATTTTTTATGTTTAAGATAAATCATATGTTTAATAAATCATTACATGATTTTATTATTATGTATTACACAGTATATTATCTCATGAGCAAAAGTCCAAGAAATTATTATGCTGGCCATTTGTCAAAAATGCTTTGTTGCTATTTCACCTTTTTTTCAGGCCACAATTTCTCATTTTGATACTAATTTCTCGTTTAAATGCTTTCTTCTCTGCAATCACCATCTTGTTTTTTTCAGTCTAACTTTATTGATGCTTTCAATGGCTAAGTTGAAGATCTCCTTGGTAAATGTCATACTGCACTTGAAATATATGAGTAATTTTCAAATATCTTTTGATATTGATTTCTAACATAATTCCATAGTGATAAGAGAACAGACCCTTAGACCATGAAATTTCAATACCTTTAGACCATGAAGTTTCAATACCTTTAGACCATGAAATTTTTGCACCTTGTTTTATGTCCCTGGATGTGTTCCAGTGTCTCCTAGTTTACCATCATAGGAACTTGAATAGAAATTGTATCCTATTGTTGTTTGAAAATTGTATAAATTTTAATTATGTTGAATTGATTTGTAATGCTTTTCAGGTCTACTGTATCCTTCTACTTCTCTGTATATTCATTCTATCAACTTTTGAGAGTTTGATATTAAAACTCCATCTAAAAATCTTAATTTATCTACTTAAAAAATAAATGTAATATGTAGAACTATATGTAAACTTGTTCTGTATTTTCTAAGTCTCCTATAAATGTGTTATGATACTTTCATAATTTAAAAACTAAAAAAAACTTTTAAACCTGTAAATACATGGTCATAGAAGCATTATTCATAATAGCTAGGGTGGAAACAACTCAAATATCCATCAACTGATGGATGAATAAACAAAATGTGGTATACTCACACAGTGGAATATTATTCAACCAAAAAAAGAAATGAAATGCTGAGGAGAAGGGATAAATTGGGAGATTGGGACTGAAATATACACATTGCTATATATAAAATAGATAACTAATAAGAACCTACTGTATAGCACAGGGAACTCTACTCAATACTGTATAATTACATATGGGAATAGAATCTAAAAATGAGTGAATATATGTATAACTGATTCACTTTGCAGTACAGAAGAAACTAGCACAACATTGTAAATAAATTATACTCTAATAAAAATCAATAAAAACCAAAACATCATGGTTGATACTATCAATGATTAGATAAAAATTATTTTATTATAGGATGTGTCAGAAAAAAATAAAGAAATGAAGTATGAACACATGCTACAACGTGAATAAACCTTGAAACCATTATGAAAAAGATCATATACCAAAGGATAAATATTGTATGATTCTGTTTCTAAGAAATGTCCAGAAAAAACAAAACCACATAAAGAGAAAGTAGATTAAAGATCGCTAGGGGCTAATGGGAAGGGAGAATGGGGAGTGATAATTGTTTGGAATGCTTTTTCAGAAGGGTGATGAAAATGTTCTGAAATTAGAGAGTGATGATGGTTGGACAACTCTATAAAACTACACCCAAAATACTCAGGTGTACATTTGGCAAAGGTAAATGTTATTGTATGTGAGTGAAGTGAAAGTTGCTCAGTTGTGTCCGACTCTTTGCGACCCCATGGACTATACAGGCCACGAAATTCTCCAGGCCAGAATACTGGAAGTGGGTAGCCTTTCCCTTCTCCAGAGGATCTTCCCAAGCCAGAGGTCAAACCCAGGTCTCCCCTTTGCAGGCAGCTTCTTTACTAGCTGAGCCACAAAGGAAGCCCGAGAATACTGGAGTAGGTAGCCTACCCCTACTCCAGGGGATCTTCCCGACCCAGGAATTGAACTGTGATCTCCTGCATTGCAGGCGATTTCTTTACCAACTGAGCTATGAGGGAAGCCCATTAAATCTCAATAAAATTGTTATTTAAAAAATTAGTGTCAGAGAACTTCCCTAGTGGTTCAGTGGCTAAGAGTGTGCACTACCAATGCTCATGGCCCGGGGTTCAATTCCTGATCAGGAAACTAGATTCCACATGTTGCAACTAGGACCCTGTGCTGTCAAATAAATAAACACATATTAAAAATGGATTTATGTCAGAATGTAATATTATTCAGACTAAAAGACAGAAGAGCATTCTGAAAGATGTTATGGCATGACTGAACTTTGAAGACATTATGCTAAGTGAAATCAGCCAAGCCATAAAAGAACCAACCTGTATGATTCCACTTACATGTGATATCTAGAGTAGTCAGATTCATAGACAGAAAGTGGGGTGGTGGGTAGCAGGGATTGGAGCAGGGGTGAATAGGGAGTCAGAGTTTCAGATGAGAAGATGAAGTTTTGGAGGTGAATGGTAGTGATAGTTGCACAACAATGTGAATGGACTTAATATCCCAAAACTGTACATTTAAAAATGGTTAAAATAGGAAACTTCACTTTATGCACATTCTACCACAATAAAAAATGATTATTAACCACTAGAAGTCTCAAATAGAATATGCAAGTTTCAAATCAGTAGATGAAAAAACTGAATAAATAAAATTTAATGATTCCATGATTTCAAGAAAAGCTAGGAGAGTGTTGGGGGGGGAGGCAGAAAAAGTTGGTAAAAACCTAGAAATGGAAATACGAATAAGATGATCAAGAATAAGTGCAAGAAATGTGATATCCTGGATTCTGTCCTGGAACAGAAAATAGACATTGGTAGAAAAAACTGATAAAATTGAAAAAAAAAAAAAAAAACCAACTGGGCTTTAGTTAACAGAAACCTACTAATACTGGGTTTTTTTGGCTTTGACAAATGTACCACTATACTGTAAGAGGATAACATCACAAGAAATGAAACTGAATGTGCAGTATTTAGAATATTCTGTACTATTTATATTTATTAGTGTATCAGTACTATCTTTGCAACTTTTCTGTAAATATAAAATTATCCCCAAATAAAAAGTTTATTAAAAAAATAAGTATAAGGATATCAATAATTATTAAAATATGGTTAATTTAAAAATCCATCAAAAGAATGTAGTTATATTTTATTATATAGAAAATGTACTTTTAAAAATTACAGAGGAAAGCTGAAAAAGAACATTTGGCAAATAATTAGCAAAATACTTTCCGGATTGACAAAAGGGATAATTTGCTAAGAACTTAGAATACTTATGAGATTTTGTGCACCTAACAGCATAGCTATGAAATACACAGCAAGATTTTGTAGAATTATGGGACTTCTCTGATGGTCCAGTGGCTAAGATTTCCCCATCCCAAGGGGCCCAAGTTTGATTGCTGGCTAGAGAACTAGATCCCACACACTGCAGCTGAGAGCCTGCATGCTGCAACTAAGACATGGTGCAGCCAGTAAATTTTTTTTAAAGATTTTATAGAATTACTAAGAGAAATTTATAAATCAGCATTTCTACTGAGAGATTCTAACACACACACTTCAGATCTGACTAATAAGTAAGATAAAAAATGTAAAGGCACTGAGTACCTGAGAGCAAAAATGTTTATCAGTTTGGGTCACATTAACATCTTTAAATAAAAAACAACCCTCCCTTAAATATCAGGAATTTAAACATTAAACAATGTACGTTTATTTCTCTTTCATGTAAAATCCAATCTTAGATCACTAGATACTGAGCAAGGGTCTCTGCTCCAAAGAGTCATTCAGGGATTCAAGCTGATACATACTCTGCAAGCTTAAAAATATGGCTTCCGTGGTCACCGAAGTGTTGAGACCTAGCAGATAGCTGTGGTAAAAGAGAAACTGTGGTGGCTTCCCCAGTGGCTCAGTGGTAAAGAATCTGCCTGTCAATGCAGGAGATATGGATTCGATCCCTGATCCGGGAGGATCCTACATGCCAAGGAAAAACCAAGCCTGTGTGCCACAACTACTGAGCCTGTGCTCTAGACCCAGGGAGCTGCAACGACTGAAGTCCACACACCGTAGAGCCCACGCCGCAAATCGAGAAAAGCCTCTACAGTGAGAAGCCCACACCTGGCAACTAGAGAGTAGCCCCTGCTTGCCACAACTAGAGAAAAAGCCCACACAGCAACGAAGACCCAGCACAACCAAAAATAAATAAAAGTAAAATTATTGAAAAAAACGTAGAGAGAAAGTGGAGAATCAACTGTGAACCAGTCCTAGAACTGACACATTATAAATTTTACTCAAGTTCCAATACCCAAAACTCATACCGCCACATCAAATTGCTAGAGAGGCCATGAAAATGTTGTGTGCCCAGGAGGAAGGTGAAAACAGGTTTGTCTGTCAGCTAGCCAGTCTTTAACACGGTAATTAACAACCTATGAATCTAATGGATATGTGCAGAACTCTGAACCCAACAGAAGATGCACATTCTTTTAAAAGACAAATGGAATATTTACAAAAATTGATTATTAGGTTGCCTGGTAAGTCTCCAAAAATGTTTTGATTGATGTAATAATCTATTGGCAACTCAAATAAAATTAGATGTCAACAACAGTATAAAGATGACCAGAAAATTGTATACACCTGGAAATTTAAAAACACAGTTCTAAATAATTAATGGGTTGAATAAAAAATCATAAGAAAATTAGAATTGAATGAAGTACTGCTTTGGGATGCAAAGTAGTTTTCAGAGAAATATACAGATTTATAGGCACCTATTATAAGGCACTTATTATAAAATCAGAAAGACCAATGATAGATGAACTTAGCTTTTGTATTAGAGCTGCCATGACAGGTCATCACAAATTAAGTGACTTAAAACAACAGAAGTTTATTGTTTCATAGTTCTAGAAGCTATACTCTCTCTGAACACTCAAGGGGAGGATACTTCCTTGTTTCTTGTTAGCTTTTGGTGACTGCATGCGATCCTTGGCACTTTTTGGCTTTAGAGACACCACTCCACTCTCTCCCTCCATCATCACAGAGTGTTCTCTCTGTGTGTCTGTCTTTGGGCCCAGAGAAAGATTTCTTTTCTTATAGGGACACCAGTCATGTGGGATTTAGGACTCATCCTAATGGTTAGGATCTAACCCAGTAAGATCTTATCCTAACTTGGGTACATGTGCTAAGACCCTATTTTCAAATAAAATCATATTTATAGGTTCTGGATGGACATCAATTTTGGGAGACACCATTCAAGCCAGTAGGGCTTCCAAAAAATAAATAAATAAATTGGGAAAAAACTTATGAAATATAAAGAAAGCAGAATAAAGGAAAATAGTAAAGACCATAGTAGTAAGCAATTAATAAGAAAAGGTTAATTAATAGTGATTTTTTAAAAAAGACTTGAAGAACTTGATTGAGTAAACCAAAAGGAGGGCAAATTAACATTATATGTGCTGTGTGTGCTTAGTTGCTCAGTCATGTCCAACTCTTTGCAACCTCATGGACTATAGCCTGCCAGGCTCCTTGGTCCATGGGGATTCTCCAGGCAAGAATACTGGAGTGGGCTGCCATGCCCTCCTCCAAGGGATCTTCCCAACCCAGGAATTGAACCCAGGTCTCCTATATTGCAGGTAGATTCTTTACCATCTGGGCCAGGGAAGCCCAAGAATACTGGAATGGGTAGCCTATCCCTTCTCCAGGGGATCTTCCTTGCCGGGAGCCAGCACAGGAGATCCCACCCATGACAAGGTCGTGTGGAGAGACCTGACGGGGTAAGGGAGCATCTACCCTGAAACCAAAATCTGTCTGTTTACTGTCTGCTATACTATACTCTTCTGACATTACAGGGGGCTATCCCCGACCACCTTTCTCTGGAAAAAGTTAACTTAGAGCTCCAACTGGTCTCCTGCATGTGAAAGGAGTGTCTCAGCTCAAATCCCTCTGATGGCTCTCTAACTTGCCTAACAAACAGTTTCCCCAGACTTTTACAACTTGTGATTGTTTACAGCCCCCCAACCGTGAGAGGCACGAAGCTTAAAACATCTTAAAGATATAGAGCCTTTTAGAGCTAAGAATTAGTTTGGTGAAGGGTTTCATTGTTGAGTTAGTGTTTGCCACCAGGCCTCCATATCTTTTATCTTTTAGGCACCTGGGAGGATATTAATCAATGTAAATGGGATGCAGAAATAGGAATATAATAGTTTTATGTTAGCAATACTAGACTTTTGAGTTAATGAATTTTCTCTTTGTTATAAATCACTGTACTCCTCTTTCTTTGTTATAAATCATTGTGTCCTTGCTATGTAAGAATGTAACTTTATTTAGTGCTTTCTGAGAGTGGCACCAGACTTTGGAAAGAACAACACTTTTAAGGCAAATAAGTTTTCTGGTTGACAGACCCTTATCAGAAAAGGGCTATAAAATGTTAATTGGCCTTCTGGCCATAAGATGATGTAAATCACCTAAGACTTGTGTATACAGCTAGGTATGCAGGGAGAAAGCCTGGTCTCGATAAGAGCCAGGGCTGCTGACGCTGCATAATTTTGTATTATCCATTGATCTCTATGTACAACCAAAAGTATAAAAAGCTTTCCCGGACAACAAAGAATGGGCCAGTCACTGGAAAGACTGGTTTCCCCTGTGTGGTCTTTTCTCCTTCTCTTCTTTTCTGGCTGAATTCCCATCTGGGGCGTGGAGGCTCACCATGTCTACTTACTTGCCCTGGCTTCTAAGACCCACACGAGAGGGAGCCCAAGGCGGGGCACCCTCCGCTATTCAAGTGGGCGCTGGTGGCCTACATAGATGGTGCAAACCTCTTGTCTCGAGGTTTTATTATATTTCCACGTAAACCAAGTTATTCAGCCTCTTTCTCTCCTCTATTCTCTTAACTGCAAACTCTTTCCTTATCTCTCTCTAAATCTACATATCTCTCTCGCCACGCTGTCCCTGCTTCGAATTACCCTGGATCCACCAGGGCTGGACCCCGGCACTTCCTGATCCAGGAATTAAACTGGGGTCTCCTGCATTGCAGATGGATTCTTCAGCAGTTGAGCTGCCTAACATTACATGCATTGACAAAATGGTCAAACTACCAACTACTGACTCAGAAGAGATTTTAAAGTTTAAAAAGACTACTAAATAACATTATGCAAAAATGAAACCCAGATGAAATGGAAACAGGAAAACACAAATTATCAGCCACAAAAGAAATTGAAAGTATGGTTAAAGATCCATCCACTAAAAGATACTGGTCCATGCGGTTCTATGGGAGACTGTTATCAAATGGTTGTGCTCACGCTTATGCTCAGCCACTCATTCGTGTCTGACTCTTTGCAACGCCCTGGACTGTAGCCCACCAGACTCCTATATCCCTGGGATTTTTCAGGCAAAAGTACCTGAGTGGGTTGCCATTTCCTCCTCCAGGGGATCTTCCCAACCCAGGGATGGAACCTGCGTCTCTTGTGTCTCCTGCATTGGCAGGCAAATTCTTTATCACTAGCACCACCTGGGAAGCATCCTTATCAAACCACAAGGGGACCAATAATTCGTATCTTATATAAACTCTTTCAGAGAAGAAAAAAGAGGAAAAGCTACTTATCTTATTTTCTAGGGAAATTTTCCATGTGAGCCTGAGAAAAACGTTTATTCTGTTGGATGAAGTAGTCTACAGACGTCAATAACATTAATATCTGGTTGATTGATGGTGGTGTTGAGTTCAACTATGTCCTCACTGATTTTCTGCCCAGTGAATCTATCTGTCCATTATTGACAGAGGAATGTTGAAATCTGTAACTATGGTAGTGATTCATCTATTTCTTCTTTCAGTTCCATCAGTTTTTGCCTCATATAGTTTCTCACTTTGTTGTTAGGTGCATAGGTATCAAAAACTGTTGTGTCTTCTTGGAGAACTGACCCCTTTGTTATTATGGATTGCTGTTCTTTATCTGGATAACACTCTTATTTTGAAGCTAACTGTCTGAAATTAATATAGCTGTTCTTGCTTTCTTTTGGTTAATGTCAGCATAGTATATTTTTCTCCATTTACTTTTAATCTATATGTTTTTATATTTAAAGTGGTTTATTATAGACAACACATAGTTGAATCATGTTTCTTGATATACTTGGACAATATCTGTCTTTTAATTGGTACATTTAGAATAATGGCATTCAAAATGATTATTGATATAGTTGGATTAATATCTACCATATTTGTTACTGGTTTTCACTTGTTGCCTTTGTCCTTTGTTCATCTTTTTGTCTTCCACTCTTTCTGCCTCTTGTGGTTTCAATTCAACATTTTATATGATTTCATTTTTTTCTTTTTTAACAAATCAGTTATATTTTTTAGTGGTTTCCCTAAAATTTGTAATTATATGTTTGCAGCTACTCTAAGTCCACTTTGAAGTGGACTAAACCAGGTAGTGTGAGTACCTTATAATAACAAAATATCCTAATTCCTTGCATCGAATTCCTTATATTCCTAATCCTGTCCCTTGTATCATTGCTGTTATTATTTTATTTATTATATATATATATGCATGCAAAATAACTGAATACATAGTTGCTATTATTATTTTGGGCAAACTGTTATCTCTTAAGTCAATTAAGAATAAGAAAAATGAGTTTCATCTTGCCTTTGCTTATTCCTTATTCAATGCTCTTTTTTTTTTTTTAATGGAGGTCTGAGGTTTTGACTTATAGTTGGTCCTCCATATCCATGAATTCTATGTCTGTGGAATCAATCAACCTTAAATTTGGGGGGAAAAATTCCAGAAAGTTTCAAAAAACAAAATTTGAATTTGTCATACCTTTACATAGCATTTAAATTGTATTAGGTATTATAAGTAATCTAGAGATGATTTAAAGCATATGTGAGGATGTGCATGAGTTATATGCAAATACATTTTATATAAGGACTTGAGCATCCACAGATTTTGGTATCCACGGGAGGTCCTGGAACCAGTCTCCTGCAGATACCAAGGAACAACTATATATTATTTTTCTTCTCTCTAAAGAACTTTTAAAATTTCTTGCAATGCAGGTCCACCAGCAACAAGTTCCCTCAGTTTTTGTTTATCTGAGAAAAAAACATTTTTAGTTCTCCTTCACTTTTGAAGGCTAATTTTGCAGGGTACAGAATTCTAGGTGGTTGGGTTATTTTTCCTCTCAACACTAAATATTTCACTCTACTCTCTTCTCCCACGCATGGTTTCTGAGGAGAAGCTGGATGTAATTCTTATATTTTTTTCCCACTATAGATAAGGTGTCTTTCCCCTCTGGTTTCTTTCACTTTTTTCTTTATCTTTAATATTCTGTAATTTGAAAGTAATGTGCCAAGACATTGTTTTTTAAATATTTATTTTGCTTGGTGTTCTCTAAGCTTCCTGAATCTGACATTAACGTGAGAAAATTCTGTCATTATTGTTATATTTCTTCTGCCCTTCTCTCTTTCTTGAGGTATTCCCATTATACATATGTCATACTTTATGTTGTTGCTCCACACACCTCAGATATTCTGTTAGTTATTTTTTTCAATCTTGTTCTACTTGCTGTTTTGGGTTAAAAGGATTCTATTGAGATATTCTCAAGCTCAAAAATTCTTTCCTAAGCTGTGTCCAGTCTACTAATAAGCCCATCAAAGGCATTCTTCCTTTCTGTTACAGTGTTTTCTTTTTTTTTAATCTCTAGAATTTCTTTCTGGTTCTTACTTAGGATTTCCATCTCTCTACTTATATTGCCCATCTGTTCTTACAGGCTTTCTACTTTTATCCATTAGAGCCCTTAGCATATTAATCAGAGTTATTTTAAATTCCCAGTCTGATCATTCCAAAATCTCTGCCATGTCTGGTTCTGATGCTTTCTCTGTCTTTTCAAATTGTTTGTTGTTGTTGCTGTTTTTGTTTTTTGCCTTTGGTATGTCTTATAATTTTTTCTTTATAGTCAGACCAGGTACAATGCTGTACCAGGTAAAAGGAACCACTTTGTTAATCATTAAATAAGATTATTTTTTAATTACAATATAATACACTCTATACAAGGAGAAAAATATAGAAAAAAGACTGAAAGGAAATATACAACAATGTTGAACAACGGCTGCGCTGGGTGATATGTTTATGGGTGATTTTGTTTTCTCCTTTTTTTTTTTTCCTGTACTTTACACATTTTCTGGAATAGCCATGTGTTATTTTATAATTAGCCATGAAAAATGTAAAATAAAAATAAAGAGCCTTTTTTAAAAACCCACCATCAAATTCATCCTTTAAAGAGTAGTGTGTTTACTCCTCTTTCCCCTAAAGGAGGGCCTGACATTTAGAAAAAACATAAAACACTCTGAAGCATCATTTAATCCTATTACGCGTCTGGACCTCTTATAAACCAGGGGATGATCCTGTTGGCTCTTTAAAATAAATCTCCCAAGGTCACAGGGCTTGTCTGTAACAGAGGGAGTTGAAACTCCCAGGCCAGTACTCCTCCCCCTGCACCATCTGGCACCTCGGAATTTCATCAAAGACTGCTAGAGCTAGCCAGAGCCAAATGTTCAAAGTTTTCTTCTTTCTAAGGGAATATTACTCCCTCTTAGGATCACTCTGCTAACAAGCCACTGCCCTGTCACTGGGCCTCAGTTTCCTCCTCTGTAAAACAAGGGACTTGTGTTGCCCTAGCAGATGAGGAAATCCCAGGCTCCAGGACAGCTGTGCTCTTTGTTTCCTCCCCTGTTACCTAAAGGGTTCTGCTTTTCTCTGCTGGCTCTGTCATGGTCCTAGGGATGCGATGGCTCATCCTGGTTCTGTCACAGACTCTTTTACTGGGTATCCTTGATCCAGTCAATGACTATGTGGGGACCTCAGTTTTCTCATCTGTACTATGAGGGTTTGGGCCCAGACCAGAGATTTTCACGTTCTGGGTGTTGCCACCCTGGATTCCTGGGGAGGGTGGGTAGAATGAGCAGTGCCTACTGTGTTTGGTTTGCATACTGGATTCTGGGCAAGATTTCCTTTGAAATAAGGATCTGTAGCTACTAATACAAAACTACTTGAAAACTACTGAGCCAGGAGACTCTGCAGAGCTTTTTCTAGGGCTGACATTCTATTTCTACACCAACCACAGAATGCTGGGTACCGGAGTAAAAAGAACACAGTAGACTCCAATTCCCTATAGCACTGAGCTACTGGGAGAAGAATGGAGATGGGTGCTACTAGATGGTGCTAAGATCTGAGAAGCTCAGATCAACTCAACCCACTCAGCCACTTCTCATTCCGCTCCCCTTCCTCTGTCACCGAGGCAACCAAGCAGGGCACTGGTTGGTGGGCCTGCAGTCCCCCTCTTCCCCCCTCCGTGCTCACTCAAACTCCAGGCTGCATTCCCACCCCTCTGTCTGTCCACAACTTGTCTGGGTCTGGAGATGCAAGTCTCACATTTAAGGCTGCCTTTTTGTGAGCATGAAACCCAGATTTCAAGCAGGGTGGGAGGTGGAGGCTTGCCCCTAAAATAATTCTGGCTTGCATCCCAGATTTGCCTGCTTTCCTAGAACGTGTATTACAGGCAAGGGGTCTGACCTCACCAGGGCAGTGAGTGCAGAGCTCTGGGATGCCTGAGACCCCAATCACCAGGGACTGAGGTGGAGTTTGGGGGTGGGGGACAGAGACAGTGGATGCCCTCAGCGGTCCTCTGTTGCAGGTGGGAGGTTGTGGGTAAAGAGTTCTAGGGTTTCTTTTTTTGAGAATTATCTTGGCAACCAGAAGACCAAGCTGAGGGCCAGGGTCTGAGTTGGAGTCCAACTGGACTCATGATAATGGTTAAAAGAAGGTAAACAGGAGGTAGGGATTGGGGGCTTGGAAGGGATGGATAGGAATTTTGTTGAGGGAACTCGCTGGAATTTGTGTCTGCATATTACTGAAAAGTTCCAGGTTCAATTCAGGGGGAGGTGAGCTGGAATGCTAAGCTGGGTAAGCGGAGCTCAGCCATAAGAGGCAGTATAAGGTGGGCAAGTCCCAGCTACTCAGTTTCTTCAAAATTAAACAGAGATGAAAGAAGGTGTGTGGAGGACTTTCCTGGTGGTCCAATGGCTAAGACTCCCTGCTCCCAATGCAAGGGTCTGCATTCCATCCCTGGTTAGGGAACTAGATCCCACGTGCCCCAACTGAAAGATACCGCATGCTGCAACTAAAGATCCCGCATATCATAGCAAAGATCAAAGATCCTGTGTGCTGCAACTAAAACCTGCCACTAAGACCTGCTGCAGCCAAATAGATAAATGTTTTTTTTTTTAAAGGTCGCATATCAATAGCAATTAGAGCTAATAAGGGGGCTTCCCTGCTGGCTCAGTGGTAAAGAATTCATTTGCAATGCAGATGACTCGGGAGACATGGATTCCATCCCTGGGTCAGGAAGATCCCCTGGAGAAGGAAATGGCAACCTGCTCCAGTATTCTTGCCTGGGAAATCCCATGGAGGGGAGCCTGGTGGGCTACAGTCTATGGGGTCTGAAAGACTTGGAGATGACTTAGCAGCTAAACAAGAGCTAATAAACAGATGTAGCAAAGTTGCAAAGTACAAGATCAATACAGAAACATTATATTTCCATAAATGAGCAGTTAATAGCCAGAAAAGGCAACGAAGAAAACAATCTCATTTATAATAGCATCAAAAAGAATGAGAGTCTCATTTTTTCTGTAAACTTAAATGTCCCCCCAAAGTCCATTTATTTTTTTAAGTAATAAAATATTTAGGAATAAATTTAACCAGGATTTACATTGAAAATATCGCTGAAAGAAAATAAGATCTAAATAAATGGAAAAACATTCTGGGCTCATGGATTCAAAGATTTAATATCGTTCAAATGGTGATATTGTGTAAATCAATCTATAGATTCACTGTCATCTCTATCAAAATCTGAAGGGCCTTTTTGCATAAATAGACAATGATTCTAAAATTCACATGGAATTGCAAAAGGCTGCAAACAGCCAAAGCAGGTCTAGAAAAAGAACTAAGTTGGAGGACTCATTCTTCTTGATTTCAAAACTTACTATGAAGCTACAATAATCAAAACAGTATGGAACTGGCTTAAGAATAGAAATATAGATCAATGAAATAGGATTGAGAGTCCAGGAATAAACCCAGACATCTACAGGCAATGATTTTTGAAAGGTGTGATGACCATTTAAAGGGGAAAGAGTCTCTTCAACAAATTGTGGTAGGAAAACTGAATGAAGTTTGAATCCTACCTCATCCCATATTAAAAATTAACTCGAAATGAATCAAAGCTTTAAATATAAGATCTAAAACCATGAAACTCTTAGGAGAACACATGGGAGAAAACCATGAACTCAGATTTGGTAGTTATTTAAAACGACACTGAAAACATAAGGAATAAAAGAGGAAAAATGGATGAACTGAACTTTATCAACATTTAAAACTTGTGTATCAAAAGACACTGTCAAGATGAATGGATAAAGAAGCTGTGGAACATATATACAATGGAATAGTACTCAGTCATAAAAAGGAATGCATTTGAGTCAGTTCTAATGAGGTGGATGAACCTAGAGCCTATTATACAGAGAAAAATAAGTCAGAAAGAGAAAAACAAATATCGTACGTGAATGCATACATATGGAATCTAGAAGGATGGTACAGTTTGCAGAGCAGCAATCCAGACACAGACATAGAGAAAAGGCTTATGGACAAGGCAAAGGGAGAAGAGGGAGAGGGTGAGATAAATGGAGAGAGTAGCTCGGATGCATATACACTGACATATGCAAATAGAGAGCCAAGGGGAATTTGCTGTAGACTCAGGAAACTCAAACTGGGGCTCTGTAATAGCCTAGAGGGGTGGGAATGGGCGGGGGAAGGAAGATTCAAGAGGGAAGGGATATATGTACACCGATGGTTAACTCATGTTGATGTATGACAGAAATCAAACCAATATTGTAAACCAATCATCAATCAATGAAAAATAAACAAATATTTAAGATAAAATACTGTCAAGAGAGTGCAATGACAGCTGACAAAATGAGATAAAATATTTGCATTTCATATAAGTGACAAGGAACTTATTTTATCAGAATATATTAAAAACTCCTACAGTTCAGTTCAGTTGCTCAGTCATGTCTGACTGTTTCCGAACCCATGAACCACAGCACGCCAGGCCTCCCTGTCCATCACCAACTTCTGGAGTCTACCCGAACTCATGTCCTTCAAGTCAGTGATGCCATCCAGCCATTTCATCCTCTGTCATCCCCTTCTCCTCCTGTCTTCAATCTTTCCCAGCATCAGGGTCTTTTCAAATGAGTCAGTTCTTCATATCAGGCGGCCAAAGTATTGGAGTTTTAGCTTCAGCATCAGTCCTTCCAATGAACACCCAGGACTGATTTCCTTTAGAATGGACTGGTTGGATCTCCTTGTAGTCCAAGGGACTCTCAAGAGTCTTCTTCAACACCACAGTGCAAAAGCATCAATTCTTCAGCGCTCAGCTTTCTTTATAGTCCAACTCTCACATCCATACATAACCACTGAAAAAACCATAGCCTTGACTAGATGGACCTTTGTTGGCAAAGTAATGTCTCTGCTTTTTAATACGTGTCTAGGTTGGCCATAACTTTCCTTCCAAGGAGTAAGCATCTTTTAATTTCATGGCTGCAGTCACCATCTGCAGTGATTTTGGAGCCCCCCAAAATAAAGTCTGACACTGTTTCCACTGTTTCCCCATCTATTTCCTGTGACATGATGGGACGAGATGCCATGATCTTAGTTTTCTGAATGCTGAGCTTTAAGCCAACTTTTTCACTCTCCTCTTTCACTTTCATCAAGAGGCTCTTTAGCTCTTCTTCACTTTCTGCCATAAGGGTGGTGTCATCTGCATATCTGAGGTTATTGATATTTCTCCCTGCAATCTTGATTCCAGCTTGTGCTTCGTCCAGCCCAGTGTTTCTCATGATGTACTCTGCATAGAAGTTAAATAAGCAGGGTGACAATATACAGCCTTGATGTACTCCTTTCCCTATTTGGAACCCGTCTGTTGTTCCATGTCCAGTTCTAACTGTTGCTTCCTGACCTGCATACAGGTTTCTGAAGAGGCAGGTCAGGTGGTCTGGTATTCCCATCTCTTGAAGAATTTTCCACAGTTTATTGTGATTACAGCTTATCACAAAAAGACAAAAAACACAATTACAAAATGGGCAAAGGACTTGAATAGATATTTCTGTAAAGAAAATAGTCAATGACCAATAAGAATATGGAAAAAATGCTCAGTATCATTAGTCACTAGGGAAATGAAAATTGAAACCACAAGATCCCACTTCAGACCCGCTAGGACAGTTATAACTTTTTAAAGTAGAAAGTAACAAGTACTGGCAATGACCCAGGAAAATCAGGACACTCATACATTGCTGGTGTGAATGCAAAGTGGTGCAGGCACTATAGAAAACACTTTGGCAGTTCCTTAGAAACTTAAACATATGACCCAACTATTCCTGTCCTGCGTTATATACCCCAAAGAACTGAAAATAGGTGTTTAAACACAAACCTATACAAAACTGATC
This sequence comes from Oryx dammah, assembly GCF_014754425.2. Lineage (NCBI taxonomy): Eukaryota > Metazoa > Chordata > Mammalia > Artiodactyla > Bovidae > Oryx > Oryx dammah. The sequence goes on from NW_024070210.1 coordinate 86,025,299, forward strand.
ATAGCAGCATTATTCACAGATGAAATGTGGAAACAATTCAGATGTCCCTCAAATGATAAATGGATTTTTAAAATGTGGTATATACATTGTTTTTGTTATTTCGTCACTCAGTTATATCTGTTGTATACAACTCTGCTGCTCACGGACTGTAGCCTGCCAAGCTCCTCTGTCCATGGGATTTCCCAGGCAAGAATACTGGAGTGGGCTGCCATTTCCTTCTCCAGGGGATGTTCCTGACGTAGATATCAAACCCACATCTCCTGCGTTGGCAGGTGGGTTCTTTACCACTGAGTCACCTGGGAAGCCCTGTGGTATATACATACAATGGAATATTACTCAGTACTGATGCATGCTACATCATGGATGAACCTTAAAAATATTGTACTAAGTGAAAAAAGCCAGGCACAAAAGGCACATTGCATGATTTCATTTATATGAAATACCAGGGATAGGCAAATTCCCAGATGCAGAAAGTAGATTAGTGGTTGCCATGGGCTAGGGAGAGAGGTTAACAGAGAGTGATTGCTTAACGGTATTGAGGTCTCCCACTGGGGTGATGAAAATGTTCCAGGATTAGGTAGTGGTGAATACTGTAGAAGACTGTGAAGGTTCTAAATGTTGCTAATAGTACATTTTACATTATGTATATTTTACCACAATAATAAAATGTTCAATGAATTAGTTTCCAAAAGAAAGTGAATTCCCTAAGTACCTCTCCATAAGCAAACAGACAAATAAGTTTTAACAGCAAAACTATTATGTTCAAGCATGAGCTTATGCAGAAACTCCAACAGAGACAAGTGGAGGTCCTGGGACAGGGGGTGACTGTGCCCTTTTCACTACATATGAAAGTCCCTGAGCAATTGAATAGTTTCTGAGATGCCTTCTAGCCCTGATCTCCTGAGTCTGAGGTGCTTATATGTGTTGAAGGACAGCTCAGCAGAGGCCACCAGAACTAAAGGGTCTTGGATTGGTAACCAGGCCAGCTCTAGCCTATGTCCACTGTGGAATTCCAACCAGAGCCTACTGAGCTCAGCACTGGATGGCATTCTCTCTCTTTAAAAAAAAAAAAAAATTATATATATGCCAGGTCTCAGTTGAGGCACATGGGATCTAGTTTCCTGACTAAGGATCAAATCCTGCCCCCCTGCAGGATTTGAAAGCCTGGAGGCTTAGCCTCTGCACTACCACAGAAATCCCTGGATGGCATTCTCTGAAAGATGACAAAATGAACCAGTAACAAAGGGTCCAAGCATGTCTGGGATAGGGAGGAGGCAGGTGTGGCGCTTAGGAGCTGGAGGCTCTGGACCCAGTCTGCTGATTCTCGTATCCATACTTATTAGCTATTTCCTGGAGTTAAGTTTTCAAACCATCTGTTCTCCAGGGATTAATATTACTATGTATGGCATGGTGGTATCATGAGGATTAAAAGCATTAATTGCAGTAAAGTGTTTAGAACAATACCTGGCATATAGAAAGCCCTCAATAATTAATCTTATTTTTTTTATTCTAGAATGACAGGATTGACTCAATACAGTCAATCCTATGGTGACTGAGAATCTCTCACTGAGAAGGATCCAAGAGATGACCTTGGGCCACAGCTTGCCCTTCATCCTTGTTTCTCCTATACATGTATGGCTATGGCAAACTGAAGTATTCTCTCCAAAACGTCTGTATAATTAAGTTCATTTCCAAACTGCTGGTCTTAACCCATCAGTATTGAAATCAACTGAGTGGTTGTGAGCAGTTATGTTTCAAAACATGAAAAAAAGCCAGAATGGCAAACAAGAGTGCAACATAGATAATTAGGGTGAATATTTAGTATTGTTTGTTGAAGCTTCTGTTTCAGTTTATGTGTGTGTGTGCACACACACACGTACACGCTAGTGAGCACCTACATAATGAGTCATGATAGAACATGTATTTCTTGGTAAGGGTTGCAGTAAAAGAAGTTTTAAGGCCATGAACTGGTAATACCTAGTGGCTTTCCAAAGGTCCCTGAGCTGAGCTGAGGAGGTCTGCCTGCCCTAGGAAAGCAGATCTGATTTGGTAGGCAGGACTGATCTCGGGTCATCTGTCCAGCCCCCAGCAAACCTGGGACAGTGGCTTGCAAAGAGGAGGGAAGAGTCTCAGCTGGAAGGTGGGGAAATTCAAAATATAGATCAGGTATGCTGACACTCAAGAGGCAGGTTAGGTGGTCTGGTATTCCCATCTCTTTCAGAATTTTCCACAGTTTATTGTGATCCACACAGTCAAAGGCTTTGGCATGAGAAATCTGTATGCAGGCCAGGAAACAACAGTTAGAACTGGACACGGAACAACAGACGGGTTCCAAATAGGAAAAGTACTACGTCAAGGCTGTATATTGTCACCCTGCTTATTTAACTTCTATGCAGAGTACATCATGAGAAACGCTGGACTGGAAGAAACACAAGCTGGAATCAAGATTGCTGGGAGAAATATCAATAACCTCAGATATGCAGATGACACCACCCTTATGGCAGGAAGTGAAGAGGAACTAAAAAGCCTCTTGATGAAAGTGAAAGAGGAGAGTGAAAAAGTTGGCTTAAAGCTCAACATTCAGAAAACTAAGATCATGGCATCCTGTCCATCACTCCCTGGGAAATAGATGGAGAAACAGTGTCAGACTTTATTTTGGGGGGCTCCAAAATCACTGCAGATGGTGATTGTAGCCATGAAATTAAAAGATGCTTACTCCTTGGAAGGAAAGTTATGACCAAACTAGATAGCATATTCAAAAGCAGAGACATTACTTTGCCGACTAAGGTCCATCTAGTCAAGGCTATGGTTTTTCCAGTAGTCATGTATGGATGTGAGAGTTGGACTGTGAAGAAAGCTGAGCGCCGAAGAATTGATGCTTTTGAACTGTGGTGTTGGAGAAGACTCTTGAGAGTCCCTTGGACTGCAAGGAGATCCAACCAGTCCATTCTGAAGGAGATCAGCCCTGGGATTTCTTTGGAAGGAATGATGCTAAAGCTGAAACTCCAGTACTTTGGCCACCTCATGAGAAGAGTTGACTCATTGGAAAAGACTCTGATTCTGGGAGGGATTGGGGGCAGGAGGAGAAGGGGACGACAGAGGATGAGATGGCTGGATGGCATCACTGACTCGATGGACGCGAGTCTGAGTGAACTCCAGGAGTTGGTGATGGACAGGGAGGCCTGGTGTGGTGTGATTCATGGGGTCGCAAAGAGTCAGACACGAATGAGCGACTGAACTGAACTGAACTGATGCTGATACTTGGGGCTTCCCTGGTGTTTCAATTGGTAAAGAATCCTCCTGCCAGTGCAGGACACATGGGTTCAATCCCTGGGTTGGGATGATCCTCTGGAGAAGGAAATGGCAACTCACTCCTGTATTCTTGCCTGGGAAATCCCATGGACAGATGAGCCTGGCAGGCTACAGTCCATGGGGTTGCAAAGAGTCAGACATGACTTGGCGACTAAGCACCACCACCATCTTGATATTTGAATCAAGTCAATAGAACTTGGAAGGCTCCACTCTCCTCCCCTCCCCACATAAATGCACACTAGGATCATCTAAGCACAAAAGGAGGGCCTGTATCAGATGTTTTCTGTGTCTTTCATTGTATCTTGTACTTGTCGGGCTACCTTATTCCCCAGAGTGGTGTTATGGTCTCAGAAGCCCCCACCTTCCCCTGCCTTTGAAACGACCCTTGCAGGCTCATTTCAGAACTACTAGCTCTCCTGCTCCCCTGACTCCCTCCCTTCTCAGATGTCACTGGCTTCCCTGGCTCCAATTTCTCCTGGTAGCTTTGGCCCTAAATAGACTCCTCCTTCCTCTACCCCAGCATGAAAGACTAGCACCCCCTCTCCTATATACAAACTTAGACTCAACAGAGATTGGGAGTCATGGCCAAGGTCTGGGAAAGGGCTGCCAGCTTTGTGGAAGGGGGCTTCTGGGTATTTCCCAGGAGGGGACTTACACTGAGAAAGAGATGGCAAGAGCTGGAAGTATTGTTGAAAATGTAGACAGTGGATAGTCTGGACTACTGATTGGTATTGCTTAATCCAGGATGAAGTGGGTGGGAGGTAAAGTTGCCTTTGAATGCTTGGGACTTCAAACCCTTACCTTCCCTCACCTTCCTGTGGGTCTGCTGGGAGTATGGCAATTCTGTGAAGCTGGGAATATCAAAAGCCAAAAGAAGGGGGACTAGACCTCAGCTGGGGAAGCATACACTGAGACCCAGTTTTTAAGGACTATTCATGTGATTTAAAGGGGATTCATCCGATTTGAAAGCTTTAAATCCAGTCCTTATAACAACCTAGGTATCACCTGTGTTGACCATACCTTTGCTTTGAATTGCCTATAAGCCATGGCCACAGCCAGAGTCTATGGACCAGTCACTTTGGCTACATTCCATCATCTTCAACTGCAAAACAGTTCTAATAGTATCTTTCATAGGGGGTTGTGAGATACGAAAATATCCTAGCCCAGTGCCTAAAGCAAAGCAGACATGTCACAGATCAATCCGTTATCACAAGCATCCTTGTAATATCACATTTTATCATTGACATCAAATTTTATAACTTGGTTGAAAATTAGTGAAAACACATAAAGTAAAATCCACCCACAGCTCATCTGCATGTAAAAAGAAAGAATTGTACAAAGACTTCACAAAACCCTACTTTCTACTTTCTAGGTTAACAGTTTGCTGTGACTCCTTCTTTATTTTTCTTCAAGTTTAATTGGACCACCTATTGATCACTCTCTCTCTTTCTTCCGGGCTTTTTAAAATACAGAAATTGAATCATGTTGTCTAGTAGCTAGTCAGTGTTTTAACTTGATATATCATGAACGATATATGAATACAGTCATTCCTTCGGTACTATCTGTCTTTTTAGTTTTTTCTAATCTGCTGGGCAAAAGAGAACACCTCATTGTTTTGGGTTGACTGTCTCTGATCAAGCATCATCTTGTGTCTTCTGAAAGTTTGCATTTTCCCCTCTATGGATTGCCAGTTCAAACCTTAACAGGGAACTTCCCTGGTGGTCCAGTGGTTACAGCTCCCCATTTCCACTGCAAGGGACATGGGTTCCATCCCTAGTAGGGGAACTAAGATCCTTCATGCTGCAGTGCAGCCAAAAAAAAAGAAACAAAAAGAACTAAAAACCTTAACCCACTTTTCTATTGGGCCGTTTCTATTTTTCTTACTAAATTGTAGAACACTCTTTGTATAGGAAGGATATTTACCTTTTGTCTGCTACTTGTGTAAAAATATTTTCCCCCATTCTGCCCTTTGCTTTCTGAGTTTATGGTATCTTTTGTCATTCAGAAATTTAATATATTTTTTGTAGTCAAATGTGTCCTTTATGGCATCTCGGTTTCTTTGGGGGTTGTTTAGCAAGCCTTTGTTTTCTGGCTTTCCTGGGTCCATTGCTAAGCTCTCCATCCTCTCCTGGGTGATAGTTGGCAATGAATGTTCTCATTGAGCCCTGCTCTGTCGCTCATGCCAGCACCTTGGGCTCCTTATGTATCAACACCGTGTAATAATTGTCTGGTGCTGGCAAGTGTTACACTGTGTCAGAGAGCACAGAGAAAGGCAAGAATAGAGGAGCCAAGACAGTCCCAGAAGGCAGTGAAAGAAGTGGGTGGGAGTTGGGGTAGCCAAAAGGCTGAAAAGCAGAGAGGAGCGGGGAGAGGAATTTCATGACCTTGAACTGAGTGTCTAAAAGTCACGCTAGCTGATACTCCGAGTAGGACTTTTAAAACTAATGGCATCTTGGAAAGGAATTTCGTTTAACTTTTTTCCAAACTCATTTCATTCTTTACAAGCACTACATAGTGGCTGGTCTCCGCACCTGGGAGGCAATATAAAAACCTCCTGCCAGACTTAAAATGAAAGAAAAAGAAACTGGAAAATAGGACCTCAGCTCAAAAGTATGTCTCTTCTTGAGTAAATTTTAATAGATATTCCAGGCTCCATAGATCAAATGCTTAAATTAAGAAGAAAGAAAGAAAGAAATGATACTTTGGTTAGAGTGAGTCTGAGTTCCTTACCTCTCCACAGTTTACCTTCCTAAATAAATAGACAAAAACAGTTCAGGTCACCACATACACGGGAGCACCTACCCTGTACCAACTGTCTCTCCTGAAAACAGCTCTGGAGATAAACAGGACATGGTGTAGGGGTCTGATGGCTGGAGCATTGCCTAATAGTCCCTGGCATCCTATACCCCCCTGACCATAATGCTCCAGCATCAGGCAACAAAGCTACTCTCTACACCTACAGTTAGAGCTCCTAGAGCCTTGTGGCTTCTGCTCACTCCCTTCTCTCTGTTCCTCTGTAGACTTCTGCCTCTTCCCAGGCCTCCTCGGTATGCAGTGCTTCTTTTTAAAAATTTTTATTTATTTATTGGCTGTGCTGGGTTTTCGTTGCAGTGAGTGGACTTTCTTTAGCTGTGTCAAGAGGAGGCTACTCTCTGGTTGCGGTGCACAGGTTTCTTGCTGCAGCGGCTTCTCTTGTTGCAGAGCATGGGCTCTAGGCACGTGGGATTCAGTAGGTGCAGCACACGGGCTCAGTACTCGAGGTGCACAGGCTTAGTTGCTCCACTGCATGTGGAATCTTCCCAGACCAGGGACTGAACCACGTCTCCTGCATTGGCAGGTGGACTCTTAACCACTGGACCCCTAGGGAAGTCATGAATGCCCTCTTGAGGCTCATACTCAAACTTTCCAAAAGACAAGGTCTGACTGGTTCTAGTTACTGTTGTCCTTTTGGGGTTGTCTCATTGGCTGCTGGTCAGTCTATACAGCCAACTCTTCTGGGGTTTGTTGCCCACCCCTGCTTCATGGTGGCAGGGTCACGTGGCCAGGTTTCTTCAAAAGGAGCTCCACATGGGCATGACGGCCTCAAGAATAAAATAAGCTGCTTTCCAATACTCATTCTTTCCAGCATCATGCCCACTGAAACAAAATTTGACATCTGGCTATTTAGTTTGTAGTAGATTAGAATGTGAAACAGGGAAAATAGGAGATGAGAAAGATTTACAATCATAGTCAAACATTATTAGTTAACTAACTTCCCTGGTGGCTCAGACGGTAAAGCATCTGTCTACAGTGCGGTAGACCCGGGTTCAGTCCCTGGGTTGGGAAGATCCCCTGGAGAAGGAAATGGCAATCCACTCCAGGACTATTGCCTGGAAAATCCTATGGACAGAGGAGCCTGGTAGGCCACAGTCCATGGGGTCACAAAGAGTCAGACACACCTGAGCAACTTCACTTTCTAACATTTGTTAACATTTCAATGTTTATTACTTTCTAAGCAATAAGTTATGGTTTTTAAAGCCTACAGTGAGGAAATAGTATAACTGACATATGAGAACTCAGGAAGCAGGACTTCTTTGGTGGTCCAGTGGTTAAGAATCGGACTTCAACGCAAGGGATGCAGGTTTGATCCTTGGATGGGGAACTGAGATCCCATGTGGTACAATCAGAGCAAGCCCTGCATGCCATAACAAAGACCTGGCACAACCAAAATAAAAATAAATAAAATACAAGGAATTCAAGAAGCTGCGAAGACTGGCAACAAGTCTTGCCCCTTTCTGTGACACCAGTCTACCCCTATTTTACAGCACTGAATAATACTTGAGATTCAGAAAAATACTTGAGCCAGGGAATTGGGTTCCAAACTGGGTTCCAAAGATTCTACTCAGTGGTTAAGAACTACTTAAGTTTGTGATTATTGATCATCATCACTTTTTCATTTTGTTGACAACAGTCATCTGTAAGGCAATTTGTGGAATCTTCTTGCAGACATCAGGCAGAATACACAAATTTGCCAGAGGAGTCGACTCAAGATATCCTGAATAACCATTTCCTGAGATGTTTCTCAACTCCATCTTCTATCTATTTTGATTCATAGCAATCTTTCAGATGATACCATGTGTTTTTGTTAAGATTATTATTAAAAACAACCATAACTAGTACTACTACACGATTTCTAAGCTATATGTGTCACTCAGGATCCTTGCAGGGGATCTATGTGACTGGAGGAGAATTTTTTTTGGCTCCATCATGCAGCTTGCATGATCTTAGTTCCCTGATCAGGGATTGAAATCAGGCCTACAGCAGTGAAAGCACCCTGTCCAAGCCACTGGACCGCCAGTGGAAGAGGATTTATAAAGGGACTATTCCCAAAAGTATGAGAGCAAAGTTTAGGGAAACTACCCCGTGCCAGTGCAGCACCCTGAGGCCAGCAACCCTGGGGAGCAGTTACCATCCCTAGGCTTAGAGGGGAGACGGAAGGAAGCAGTGTATAGGGGGTGTATATGGAGAAGGTCCCTTGACAGAGCTGTGGCCTTAGCTAGAGGCACAAAGCCAAACCACAGTGACCTGGCAGAGAGGAAACCAAGGAAAATATCTCTCTCCTCACTTTCCTCTGGCCCTCCTATCTCCATTATTTCCTATTTGCAAAACCTTACTGGAAGCCTGAGTGCAAGAGATATAGCCCATGGAAGTCAGTCTCCTAGGATACAGAATAGAGTAAAGAGATGAGGGGTGAATATAAAAGGGCAAAGAGCGATGTCCAGTGCTTCTTCAATGTCATATTCACTAATGACATTAATGACAACAATATTAACAACACGTTCCATTTGAGCCCCTGCTTTGCACCCTTCACACCTGTTTGCCTTCTATGGGTAAGGAAATGATGGTTCACAGGCTACTCTGCTCTTCAGGGACCCTGTAGAAGAGGGAGATTACCTTCTGAAAAGGAAATTCTTAAGCAATGATGGGGATGTCCCTGGTGGTCCAGTGGTTAAGAATCTCCTTTGCAATGCCAGGGATATCATTCAATCCCTGGTTGGGGAACTAAGATCCCACATGCTATGGGGCAACTAAGCCCACACGTTGCAACTACTAAGCCCACACACCACAACAAAAGAAAAAATCCCATGTGCCCCAACTAAGACCCAAGGCAGCCAAATAAATAAAGGATGATCTCAGCCATCTAGGGTATATTAGTTATCTGTCACTGCTAACAAAACGCAGTAGTATAAAATAACAGACATTTATTATTTCATGCAGTCTCTGTGGGTGGGTGGTACTAGCTAAGGTTCTATCATGAGATTGTTAAGAGGATGACCAGGGTTGGAGGCCTCTGAAGGTTTGCTTTGGGCTGAAGGATTCATCTTCTATGCAGCTCATTTACTTGCCTTGCAAGTGGCTACTGGCTTTCAGCACGAGGCCTCAGTTGCTCACCATGTGGACTGCTCCACAGGACTGGTATAGTGTCCTTGAGACATGGCAGTTGGCTTCTCCCAGGGTGATCCAAGACAGCAAAGCAGGTAATTCCCTGGTGGCCCAATGGCTAAGACTCTGTGCTTCTAATGCAGGGGGCCCAGGTTTGAGCCCTGGTCAGGGAATTAGATCCCACGTGCTGCAGCTAAGAGTTCATATGCCACAACTAAGGCCTGGCGCAGTCAAATAAAGAAATAGATTCTTTTTGAAAAAGATAATTAGAATAAATCTATTTTAAAAAGGAAAGATCAAAACAGAGAGGAATCACAGTACCTTTTATGACCTAGTCTCCCAAGTTATCAGAGAAGGCAATGGCACCTCACTCTAGTACTCTTGCCTGGAAAATCCATGGATGGAGGAGCCTGGTGGGCTGCAGTCCATGGGGTTGCGAAGAGTGGGCACGACTGAGCGACTTCCCTTTCACTTTTCACTTTCATGCATTGGAGAAGGAAATGGCAACCCACTCCGGTGTTCTTGCCTGGAGAATCCCAGGGGCGGGGAAGTCTGGTGGGCTGCTGTCTATGGGGTCGCACAGAGTCGGACACAACTGAAGCGACTTAGCAGCAGCAGCAGCAGCAGCAGCTCCCAAGTTATAACCCATCACTTCCACCATATGCTATTCTTTAGAAGCAAATCACAAAACCCAAACCACACTTGCAGGAGGGAGGAGATACATGGCAGGGATTAAATGCCATCTCTTAATGAGTTTGGTAAGAATCTGTGGACATATTCTAAAACCACTGGATATCACAATAGCATATACCAAAGATATTGTAGTTATTAATATACAATTGAAGAGCTTAGGGAAGACTTTACATTGAAACTTGACCATCACCAAGCAAGGTGAAATCTCCCAAGCATACTGTGCTCTATACAAATGAAAAGCAGATTAATAGAAGAGGGCTAGTTCTCAAGGAATCTATGAGAAGATGGCCCAGAGGGGTAATACTATACAGAGAATGGTGAACCCAGTGGACACAGTTATCTGATAAAAGGAGAGGCATACTTGGTTTGGGGGCAGGAATGTATCAAGTCTAGATGAAATATCTGTCAGAATTATCCATTTCCCCTGGGTGGGAGATGACTTCTGGGAATGTAGAGTCCCCGGCATGATGATTTCAGTAAACCTAAAGAATCACCTGCACTTAAGATCAGCTAATTGCTAACGTTTGGGTACCCAGCAGTGTCTTATGAGTGTTGGTAATATGACTTGGGCCTGAGCTTTTCCAGACCTGCAGAGCTAAGGACTAGATAGACTCATGAACATAGAGGTCCCACCCTGCAGAGAAATCACTGCCTTGAGTGATGCCCTTATCTCACCAGGCCTTTTGTTACTGCAGAGCCCCTTCTATAAAAATTCATGTGTCATTTCCATGCTGGGACCACTAAAAGCAAGCTGGGTCACTGGCAGGGTCACTGGCAGGATCACTGAAGCCACCTGGGAAAACTCAGCCAGGGTTCTCACTCATTCTGTGTCTGCTCAAACCAGCACAATCTGATCTGGAAATATGGCCTCAATATGGGCCATCAGTGTTTCTGTTGGTACACAGAGGATACAGTCTTCATCAAGTCAGACTAAGTGATTTTCCTTGAATAGACTGTCCAAGACATTAACCCAGTGAATAAACAACTCGGGTTCTTTGTATATAAAAAAAATTTTTAAACAACTTCAAAAGAATTCATGCAATAATAGGACACAGTTTATGACACAAAAAATCCTTCAAACAACCCAAATGTTTAGCAATATGGGACGGTAGCATTAACTATGTTACAGCCAAACAGTTGAATACATTAGCTGCACTGACCTTCCTGTCATGATGGAAATATTCTACTCTGTCCAGTATGGTAGCCTCTAGTCACATGCAGCTACTGAGCACTTGAAATGGGGCTAGTTCAGCCAAGGAGTTAAATTTTAATTTTATTAATTTTAGTTTAAATAACCATATATGGCTGGTAGGCTATCTTAATGGACCCTGCTCCTCAATACAATGGTATCATATGAACTCCAAGATAGATTGTGGAATAAAAAAATAAGATGTCAAAAGTATAGAGTATGTTACCTTTTGTGAATGAAAGGGAGAGAAGTAAAAATAAATATTAATACTTACATTTGCACGAATTTTCACATAGTGAAAGATTAAATGAAAAAGGACAAAGGGAACAGGATGGATGTGGATGGAATGAAAGTGAGACTTCTCAGTGTATATGTTTTAATATTATTTAGATTTTAAAAACATACAAATGTATTATCTACTCAATAAAAAGAATAAACCAAAACAAAATAAAAATGTTAAGATAAAAAATCCATGTGAAGATATACTTAGCATATGAGGGTTAGGAATAGATCTTTCTCTGAGTTCTCATAGACTTCTCTCTATCAGATAAGGCAAGATTAATAAATCATGTTTCTTTTTGCCTTAGTTGCCTGGAAGGGCAAAGCAAAATGTAATGTTTAGCTATACTATCTTCCATTTATCTAGATTTCTATTATAACACTTCTCCACAGTCCTACCTTTTGCCTGGTTTTTGTTCATTTATCTTTCTTACTGACTTTCACTGTAAGCATCTTTTCTGAGGCAAAATAGTAAAAAAAAAAATAATAATAAATAGAAAATACCTGATTAAGAAGATAAGAAAGGCACATTTTTGATAGAAGTTTAAAATGATATGATCTTTTAAGAGTGTAATTTAGAAATGTCTATTAATTTCCTAAATATACATGGATTTTGATTCAACAGTCCTTCTAGGAATTTGTCTTATGAAAATACTTGTAGAAATGTGTAAGATATAAGTACAAAGGACAATCAAATCCCCTATGATTATACAATGGAAGTGAGAAATAGATTAAAGGGACTAGATCTGATAGATAGAGTGCCTGATGAACTACGGACGAAGGTTCATGACATTGTGCAGGAGATAGGGATCAAGACCATCCCCAAGAAAAAGAAATGCAAAAAAGCAAAATGGCTGTCTGAGGAGGCCTTACAAATATCTATGGAAAGAAGAGAAGCAAAAAGCAAAGGAGAAAAGGAAAGATATAAACATCTGGATGCAGAGTTCCAAAGAATAGCAAGGAGAGATAAGAAAGCCTTCCTCAGTGATCAATGCAAAGAAATAGAGGAAAATAATAGAATGGGAAAGACTAGAGATCTCTTCAAGAAAATTAGAGATACCAAGGGAACATTTCATGCAAAGATGGGCTCGATAAAGAACAGAAATGGTATGGACCTAACAGAAGCAGGAGATATTAAGAAGAGGTGGCAAGAATACACAGAAGAACTGTACAAAAAAGATCTTCACGACCAAGATAATCATGATGGTGTGATCACTCACCTAGAGCCAGACATCCTGGAATGTGAAGTCAAGTGGGCCTTAGAAAGCATCACTACGAACAAAGCTAGTGGAGGTGATGGAATTCCAGTGGAGCTATTTCAAATCCTGAAAGATGATGCTGTGAAAGTGCTGCACTCAATATGCCAGCAAATTTGGAAAACTCAGCAGTGGCCACAGGACTGGAAAAGGTCAGTTTTCATTCCAATCCCAAAGAAAGGCAATGCCAAAGAATGCTCAAACTACCACACAATTGCACTCATCTCACACGTTACTAAAGTAATGCTCAATATTCTCTAAGCCAGGCTTCAACAATATGTAAACTGTGAACTTCCAGATGTTCAAGCTGGTGTTAGGAAAGGCAGAGGAATCAGAGATCAAATTGCCAACATCTGCTGGATCATGGAAAAATCAAGAGAGTTCCAGAAAAACATCTATTTCTACTTTATTGCCTATGCCAAAGCCTGTGACTGTGTGGATCACAATAAACTGTGGAAAATTCTGAAAGATGGGAATACCAGACCACCTGACCTTCCTCTTGAGAAACCTGTATGCAGGTCAGGAAGCAACAGTTAGAACTGGACATGGAACAACAGACAGGTTCCAAATAGGAAAAGGAGTATGTCAAGGCTGTATATTGTCACCCTGCTTATTTAACTTCTATGCAGAGTACATCATGAGAAACGCTGGGCTGGACGAAGCACAAGCTGGAATCAAGATTGCCGGGAGAAATATCGATAACCTCAGATATGCAGATGACACCACCCATATGGTAGAAAGTGAAGAGGAACTAAAGAGCCTCTTGAAGAAAGTGAAAGAGGAGAGTGAAAAAGTTGGCTTAAAGCTCAACATTCAGAAAACTAAGATCATGGCATCTCGTCCCATCACTTCACAGGAAATAGATGGGGAAACAGTGTCAGACTTTATTTTGGGGGGCTCCAAAATCACTGCAGATGGTGATTGTAGCTGTGAAATTAAAAGACGCTTACTCCTTGGAAGGAAAGTTATGACCAACCTAGATAGCATATTCAAAAGCAGAGACATTACTTTGCCAACAAAGGTCCATTTAGTCAAGGCTATGGTTTTTCCAGTAGTCATGTATGGATGTGAGAGTTGGACTGTGAAGAAAGGTGAGCGCCAAAGAACTGATGCTTGTGAACTGTGGTGTTGGAGAAGACTCTTGAGAGTCCCTTGGACTGCAAGGAGATCCAACCAGTCCATCCTAAAGGAGATCAGTCCTGGGTGTTCATTGGAAGGACTGATGCTAAAGCTGAAACTCCAATACTTTGGCCACCTCATGCGGAGAGTTGACTCATTGGAAAAGACTCTGATGCTGGGAGGGATTGGGGGCAGGAGGAGAAGGGGACGACAGAGGATGAGATGGCTGGATGGCATCACCGACTCGATGGACATGAGTTTGAGTGAACTCCAGGAGTTGGTGATGGACAGGGAGGCCTGGTGTGCTGCGATTCATGGGGTCACAAAGAGTCGGACACGACTGAGCGACTGAACTGAACTGAGTGTGCATTGATAGGGAGTGGTGAAGTAAGTTATGAAAACCATGCAATAGTGAAGAAGAGTGCGATAGACCTGTCTACTGACACTTGATGACGATCAAGCATTAAACAATACATAGAACAGCAGTTCTCAGACTTTTTGGTCTTAGGACTCCATTTTACTCTTACCAATTAATTAGGATTCCAAAGAGCTTTTATGGAGGTTATATCTACTGGTATTTACCACATTAGAAATTTAAACTACGCCATTTAAATATATACTTCTTAATTTATTTAAGGTGTTGGCTAACCTTCCCAGGTGGAGCCAGTAGTAAACAACGTGCCTGCCAAGGCAGGAGACTTAAGATTCGATTCCTGGGTTGGGATGATCCCCTGGAGGAGGGCATGGCGACCCACTCCAGTATTCTTGCCTGAAGAATCCCATGGGCAGAGAAGCCTGGTGGATTATGGTCCACAGGGTCGCAAAGTGTTGGACACAACTGAAGTGACTTAGCATACAGCACATTGGCCAACCCAATAACAATAACAAACACATTACATGTTTACGTAAGTCACATCCTTTTTATCAAAATGAACCATGGCAAGATGTAATTTAGTAAGAAGGCTGGCAATGTCTCACATTTCTGCAAACGTATTTAATATCTGGCTTAATAGAAGACAGCTGGATTCTCACAGTTACTTCTGCAATCAATCTGTTGTGGTAGGTGTTTTGGTTGAAGTACAGGAAGAAAAATCCAACCTCATGCTCAGATGTAGTTGGAAAAGGGAGGGTAATTTTCATAGATCATTCTGGATATTCTTCTTGGAGAGTTCACCAAATTTCCACAAGTGGTGGTTTCTCAAGGATTAGTTGCAATGTGGATTCCGAAACCATACTGATGAACTTTTCTCAGTGTTACTTTAAAAATCCATCAGTCCATCTTCCACTTTGAATGATTCTTTTACCCATGTATGACTTCGTAACATCATAACTGGTCATTTAAAAAATACCGGTTCACTGAGTTATATAGATGTTTTGTATATTGACACATTTTATTAACAATGTCAAAATCACATTTGTTAATATCACCACCAATCTCATCATTACAGTCTTTAAGTGTTGGCAAGCTGTCAGCTCATAATGATAAATATAAGTTAAACAGCACACTTTGGGATTTGTTGAGTAGCTTTATAATCGCTTTTTTGTTAAAAAAAAAATCCTAATTTTTTGCTTAAAAGCTTGAATTTTATCATTAGTACTACACACTTGTCAGTTTTCCATGAAGTTAACAGGCTCATTAACTGTTGAGAAAATGTCTGAAAAAATCCCCAAATCTGACCCAACATAGTTTGCCTGTTAGTCATTGTTTCAAGTAAAAATATTTCTCCATTAAAACACACACACACACACACACACACAGTTGAATTCAGTTTGCAAGTCAAACAATTGCACAAGTACTACTCCTCCAGACCATTATTGTCACTTGGAATGCAGCTGAAGTGTTTGGTGGGCACTCTTTATCTCATTACAGATTCTTAAAAATAAAGGGACTCCAGGGTTGAAATTTAATAAAGTTATCTTCAGAGTTCTATCAAGGGTGTTCTTAAGGAAAATAGAATTTCTGTTATTCTGAGACCGTGCTGGGGAAGCATACAATGATTCCCGACCCCCACCCCAGGACAGTTTGGTGCCACCACCCTGATCTATGGCACCGGCAGTTTTACCTACTTTTGTATTTTGTAACATCAGTGCAAACATCAGCACTGTGAAGAAAGCAAATAATGCTTTAGCACAATTATAAAAACAGCTTTGGCCTTATGGACCCTCTGAAATGGTCTCAGGAATCTTTTGGAATTCATAAAATCACCCTTTGAGAACTGCTGATGTAGCCTATGATTCCTTTTTTGTTTAAAACAAAAAAAGGCAAAGACCAAAAGAAAGAAAGATATTCACCGAAGTGCTAACAGTGACTCTAGCAGTAGAAAGTGATAAAGTGACATTTTCCTGGTATGTCACATACTTTTCTTTTTTTTGAATCCTTTACAATGAGTATGTATTTAAGTAACTAAAAACACTAAAGAAAGGAAAACATTAAATAAATGATAAACACCAATTTAAACACACTCAGAGAATGTAAAATGCTCCTTGGACCTGTTTTTATGTTGAAAATATGAAGAGATTAGATACATAAAGCAGGGAGCTTAAATTATTAAAAAACAAAACAAGACACAAGAGAAACCTCACCCTGAGAAAAACCTCATTTCCCACAGGGCTGGAGGAAGGAAGTGCCGCCCTGCCTGAGATGCTGAGGCATCCACCAGGCCCAGGTAGCCTAAATGAATGACCCTGCTGATACTTTTACATGCAGTCTGAAAATAAATCTAAAACACATTTCTCTGTAGAAGGCAACAGGATTGGACTCCAAGAGTGATTTGACACTTTAGAAAGCTCACAGCTTCCTTCCCAGAGGAAAGACAAAATCAGGCACAGGACCCAGGGCTTACAGAGCAGATACAAAGTTTCTCTTTGGTGCCTTAAGCCTCCAGCTCTGCGCCTTCCTCCCTCTAGACTGAACCTGTCACCTCTTGGCTTTGCAGGATGCAGTTCTCTTCTGATCTCCTCTCCTTTGCCCTGGTGGTTCAAATGGTAAAGCATCTGCCTACAATGAGGGAGACCCAGGTTCAACCCCTGGGTGGGGAAGATCCTCTGGAGAAGGAAATGGCAACCCACTCCAGGACTCTTGCCTGGAAAATCCGATGGATGGAGGAGCCTGGTAGGCTATAGTCTATGGGGTTGCAAAGAGTCGGACATAACTGAGCGACTTCACTCACTCACTCTCCTTTGCCCCTACTACCTCAGCCTCTACCATGATATCAGTCCTCCACGCCTGTCAGTCATCTACACCCTAGCATAAATGAGTTTCCATTACGAGGCTCCCTCCCCTGCTGCATTTTCTTCTTAGACTGATCTCTGATGGTGGACTAAAAGGCTGGATGCTGAGAGAAGGCAGCTGAGGCATCATCGGTAATTGCTGGGGAAGTCCCTGAAGCAGAAGTCTCTTTCCTGGGCTTCTAAAATCATGCTCTATGGGTGGCTACCGTCAGCAGTTTCCTTCTGCTGTGTGACATCAAAGATGTTACTGCCGCTTTCTGGGCTCTGTTAACCCAAGTGGGTTGGACTGGTGACCTCCTGGGTTTCTGTGACTGAGCTCCATTAATGTACAGGAGAGCCGGCCGGCTCAAGAGGCCTGGGGAATGGCATCTTGTTTTCAGTTCCTGAGTTCAAGGAGGATTTGGAGGAAACTCCCCTCAGCTCCCTGCAGTTTGCCCCCCTCCCCCCTTCTCTTCCTCATGACCTGTGTCTCCAGGGGGAGGATCAAACAAAGAGGTTGCAGAGGGTGGTGGAATGCTGTGTTTGGTTAAGTCCCAGGCTGGATGTGATTACAAAGTTCCTGTGACTGCGGAGACGTGGTGGGGAATGTGGTGGGAGGGATTCTGATGTCCAAGAATGTGTCCAGGCACACCCCCACCCCCCGCGCGCACACACACACACAACTCTTAACGCAGCTGTGAGTTGCTAAACTTTGTGCTCAGACCCTCACCTCATATATGCCCACCACCTCCTTAGAGATCTTCTTACAGGTGTTTGTTTTTTCCATAAAGGCTTTCAGAAGACCAAACAACTTTCACAAATTAAAGGAATAAATAAATGACTCTCTAGTATTTTTGCTTCTCAATATCCATCATCCTCAGTTCAGTTGCTCAGTCGTGTCCGACTCTTTGCGACCCGTGAATTGCAGCACGCCAGGCCTCCCTGTCCATCACCATCTCCTGGAGTTCACTCAGACTACGTGTGGTGAATTCCCAAGGACAAGAGTCACAGCTGACCCCTCTCTTTATCCCCTCCCACTCCTTTCATCATGCCCAGTACTTACTTGATGCCTCCCCCAATTTTGTTCCATGTACAGATATGAGAATGAATGAATGAATGGAGAAATGAATGTTTCCACTAAAAGGTTCAAAACAATGTTTTTAAAGGTAATGGGTTACTGGGACTTCCTGGTGGTCCAGTGGTAAAAGATCTGCCTTCCAATGCAGGGGAGGCAGTTTCAGTCCTGTCAGGGAACTAGGGTGTCACGTTCCCTGGGGCAACTAAGCCCACATGCAGCACCTACTGAGCCCATGTGCCACAAACTAGACAGGTCCACACCCCCCAGTGAAAGATCCCAAGTGCCACAACTAAGACTTAATGCACTCAAATAAATAAAGTATGTAAAAATAAATAAATTAACCTCAGATATGCAGACAGCACCACTCTTACAGCAGAAAGCGAAAAAGAACTAAAGAGCCTCCTGATGAAAGTGAAAGAGGAGAATGAAAAAGCTGGCTTAAAACTCAGCATTCCAAAAATTAAGATCACGGCATCCAGTCCCATCACTTCATGGCAAATAGATGGGGATACAATGGAAACAGTGAGAGATGTCATTTTCTTGGGCTCCAAAATCACTGCAGATGGTGACTGTAGTTAGGAAATTAAAAGATGCTTGCTCCTTGGAAGAAAAGCTATGACAAACCTAGACAGCATATTAAAAAGCAGAGAGACATTACTTTGCTGACAAAGGTCCATATAGTCCAAGCTATGGTTTTTCCAGTTGTCATATATGGATGTGAGTCGGACCATAAAGAAAGCTGAGCACCAAAGAATTGATGCTTTTGAACTGTGGTGTTGGAAAAGACTCTTGAGAGTCCCTTGGACTGCAAGGAGATCCAACCAGTCAATCCTAAAGGAAATCAATCCTGAATATTCATTGAAAGGACTGATGCTGAAGCTGAAGCTCCAAAACTTTGGTCACCTGATGCAAAGAGCTGACTCATTGGAAAAGACCCTGATGCTGGGAAAGACTGAAGGCAAGAGAAGAAGGGGATGACAGAGGATGAGATGGTTGGATGGCATCACCAATTCAATGGACATGAGTTTGAGCAAGCTCTGTGAGTTGGTGATGGACAGGGAAGCCTTGCATGCTGCAATCCATGGAGTTGCAAAGAATGGGACATGACTGAGCAACCGAACTGAAATAAAGGTAATGGGTTATTCCCCATGGAATGTCACTAAACTTGTCTTCTTGTCTCCATTTCCTTTACTGTAATTCACAAAAGAGTGGCCTTGGGGGAGTGTGGTAGACAGGTCCACACCCCCCAGTGAAAGATCCCAAGTGCCACAACTAAGACTTAACGCAGTCAAATAAATAAAGTATGTAAAAATAAATAGATTAACCTCAGATATGCAGACAGCACCACTCTTACAGCAGAAAGCGAAAAAGAACTAAAGAGCCTCCTGATGAAAGTGAAAGAGGAGAGTGGCCCTGGGGGCGGTAGATAAGGAAGAGCAATCCGAAAAGGACCCTGTGCTGGCACTTCCAGCTTTATGACCTTAACAAAGTCACTCACTCGCCTTCTCTAGACCTCAGTTTCAACTCAAAGATAGGGTTGAAAATACCTGCCTCGAGCCTAGAGGACCTATAGGAGCCAATGTGAGACTTCAGGTGAGTAAGCAAGATATGTCAGGGCCACCCTGTGAGTTAGGGACGGGGAGACTCAGGCTAGCTGACTGGAGACCTCCAGAGCATGCTCCCCACTTGGTGCCTGCCTTCCTCATCCCCTTGAAGACTCATAGCAACACAAGAAAAGGGAGTGATTTATCTTCATCCCCCAGCAGCCCTTCAGAGCCACTGGGACCATCAACTCAACAGGACATTCTGGAACTATTGGTGCAGAGATGGTTGTTTGGTTGGGAGGAGGTCAGGGTCATAGGCTTGGGCTGTGCCCATCAGACAGGTCTGCAGAGCATAAAAGTGTTGCAGCGCTCGATCGAATCTCTTCCCTTAAAAGAAACACATAATGGAAACAAAGTTTAAAATTTTAACTTGACAATAAAGTAGCCGACTCTTGCTCCTCTGTGGAGAGGGTATCACGATCATGGATTCCCAGCTGCCAGAGTCCCATGCTCGGGTCAGAGCGTTCAAGGCTGGGCCACACGGGACGGCTGCCCCAGGGGCCGTGTTATCAGCCCTTGTTGCACAGGCTGTCCTGGGAAAGTTGGGGGCAGGAGACAACACTTCCACCCCCAAAGGGACCTCAGCAAGGAGGAGTCACCACCTTGGACTCCAGCCCAAGAGTCAGAGAAGGGTGTCTTGTGGTCCTTCATGTGCTGGTCCTAGATCCCTGGGCAGCAGTGTCAGGGGACAGCAGGAGCACCTGCAGGCTGGGTGGTTCGGGTCAGGATGAGTTCACAAGGGCACGTTTGGCCAAGCCCAGACTGTTGGACATAGGTATGGCCACTTTGCCATCAACTTCTCCAAAACTGGTTTAACATTCTGCAGGATATTCGATCAGGTGTGGTGGGAGGCATAGCAGCTGCTGTTCCTCTTTGTAAAGACACCAGGAACAGAGTTGGTTTTGACCCTAACTGTGCCAGTGTTCTTGCCTGGAGAATCCCAGGGATGGGGGAGCCTGGTGGGCTGCTGTCTATGGGGTCGCACAGAGTCAGACACGACTGAAGCAACTTAGCAGCAGCAGCAGTGGCATGTTGGTGGTGGTGGGTTTCTCTGCCTCTCTAACTCCTGCCTTGCCCCTCTTATCTATGGTCAGCAGGAGAGTGGAGTCTCAGATCCAGCCCTGATTGTTCTCAAAGCCCACCATCTCCCTTCTACAGCAGAGGTCCCCAAACTTCAGGGTCTAATACCGATGATCTGAGATGGAGCTGATATAATCATAACAGAAATAAAGTGCACAATAAATGTAATATGCTTTAATCATCCTGGAAACTTCCCCTTCCCCCTTCCATGAAACTGGTCCCAGGTGCCAAAAAGATTGAGGGCCACTGTTCTACAGGACAGAGGCACTGGGGGGAAATTGTCTTCAGGCCCCTCCTCCTCTCTGGGCCTTTCTCCAGCCTCAGGTGGCCAGAGTCCCCTGGGTAAAGAGAACCCTCCTCCTTCCCTACATAGCCCCTAACCCCGGTTAGGGAGAAAGTATCAGACAATAAACTCATTCAGGCTGAGGAGTTTTGTGGATTTAAAGAGGACAGTTTTAAAAGGGGGAGATGAACAAGAATGATATTTAAGGGAAAAAATGGCCTAATTAGCTGTGTGGCTTTGGGCTTTTTACCCAACCTCACTGAACCCAATATCTTCATCTATACTATGGGGACTAACACTATTTTTGCCTTATGGATATAATGATTAAACGTGGGAAATGCCCAGAACATAATAGGAATCTATATATTTAGCATCTCTATCATAAGATCCACCACACTGAGTTTAAGCTTTCTACATTTACCCAGGAAGAAAGGGCTGTCTCTCCTCTGAAGAGTTTTTTAACAAGTGTGCCCATTTTTAACAAGGTAGCAGTAATTAGGGTCGGGGAAAGACATCAGGGACAGCAAGACCCTGACAGGCTCCCACTTCTAGCTCAACCCAAAAAGGGATCTGAGTGTAGACAGAGGAGGTAACCTGGATTAGAAGAGCCTGTGTAGTTTAATCAAAGCTCCTGATACCAGTGTCTCTCTAAATTTCCAATGAACCATTTATAGCTGCAGAGAAGAATGCGTACTGCCAAGAGGTTTAGATATGCATATGGAATTGGCTCTCAGCCAGTAGGACATTTCTTAGAATACACTTGCGTTCACATAAAAATTGCTGCAGATTCTTCTATTCTATGTCCAAATATACATGTATTTAATTTAAATTTAAAAAAAAAATGTGTGTGTTAAGTTGCTTCAGTCATGTCTGACTCTTTGCGACCCTATGTACGATTGCCCACCAGGCTCCTCAGTCCATGGGGATTCTCCAGGCAAGAATACTGGAGTGGGTTGCCATGCCCTTCTCCATGGGATCTTCCTGACCCATGGATCAGACCCACGTCTCTTGCATTGCAGGCTGATTCTTTACCAACTGAGCCACCAGGGAGGCCCAAATATGTATGTATTTAATTTAAAACTGAAAAAAAAAAAAACCAAAACACCCAAACCAAAAAACAACCACCATGTCTCCCTGCCCCCATACAATCTTCAAGCTGGCACTTTGAGAAGACACAGTGTGTTCAGACTATGGCTTTTTGCTCTGCCTGTATCTGCCACAGACCCCCTCTCATGCCTGTGCAATTCCAATCTGACAGCATGGCTCAGAACAAGGAAATGAATCTAGGTGACCCCACCATCTCCCTTAGTTCCTCATGCCTGACCTGACCTGCTCAACTAGTGCCCACACCCCATCCACAGTATAAATAAAACTCAGCAGAACCACACATATGTGTGCGAACTGAGAAGCCTGAACCACTGTTAGGGGAAGAAATGGGGCTTGAAAGATCTAGTAGGCATGGGTGCCATATTAGCCTGGGGTCTTATGTGGTAAGCAATAGAAACTGACTCTGGGTACCTTACCCAGAAAGTACTTTATTGGAAGATGAGAGGCAACAGAGAAGTCAAAGAAAAACTGAAGCCAGAAGGACAGGTAGGACAGCAGTTTCAGGAATCCAGGAAGCAGACGCCAGGGTATAGTCACTGGAACTGAGATAAACAACCCCAAACATTCTCTGTTTTGGTATCAACTGCTATCTCTTGCTAGGACAGAGTATTTAATCAGCCTAAATATTGGGTGACACAGTTCATCCTCTAGCCAGAGATGATGGGGTCCCTTGATGGCCAATCCCATCAAAATGCATCAGATGAAAGGTCAATCACTAAGCCAAAACTGTGGCGCTATTTCCGGAAGAGTGGGCACTGAATGCAGTTCCCAGCTATCTGCAACAATGGACCCTAGAGAATATTGTGCTTAGCAAAGTCAGGCAGAGAAAGACAAATATACTCTCTGACATCACTCATATGTGGAATCTAATAAATAATACAAATGAATCTGTATTCAAAACAGAAACAGACTCACAGACATAGGAAACAAACTTATGGTTACCACAGGGGAGAGGAAGGGAGGGGTCAACTGGGGTATGGGGTTTACAGAAATAAACTACTACCTATGAAAGAGCTAAGCAACAAGGGTTATTGCATAGCATAGGGAATTATACCCATTCTCTTGTAATAACCTATCAGTATAGAGGAATATAACCTGCAAAAATACTGAATCTCTATGCTGTACACCTGAAACTAACATGATACTGTAAACCAACTACACTTCAAACAAACAAAATTATCCATGATGGATCCTACATCTTGTCTCCAAAGCCAGCCTGGTTGTCCCCAAGGGACTCACAGGTCCTCTCTAAGGAGAGTCTGCTGTCACCGGATCACCAGCATCAGCAGCTACCGCTGAGTGTTCCCTTCTCAAGACACAGAGCCTTTCACCCCAAGCAAGAAGGCCCAGGATGAAGTACCTGGGCAAAAAGGCTCCAGGGGAGAGGAAGCCCATCTGGAGAGAACTTATTCCTCACCAAGATGAACTACAGCCACAATCTTTCAAGGGAAGGGGCTGCAGGGAGACAGGGTAGGGGATGTGCCCACAAAGGAAGACCCAGACAGAGAGGCTGGGCTCCGATATGTTGCCCGACTACCTTCATCATTCAGCCAAAGGTGGGTGCCAGCCAAGAGGTCTTCACCCCGAGGAGTCTGGAGACAGGCCTGGTTTGTCAGCCAGAGTCTTCTTCCTGCAAGTCTTCCTGCAAGTCTTCTTCCTTATATCTCAAAAAAGAGGTATACGCTGGTGGCCCAGTGGCTAAGACTCCATGCTCCCAATGCAGAAGGACCAGGTTCCACCCCTGGTAAGGGAACTAGATCCCACATGCTGCAACTAAGAGTTCACATGCTGCAACTGAGACCTGGTGCAGCCAAATAAATTAAAAAGAAAAAAAGAGAGAGAGAGAGCTAAGTAAACAAAAAAAACCTCACAACAACAACACTAGATATGCAATATACACAGCATGCTTATAAAACTTTCAAGTAGCACAGAACTATACAGAGTACAGAATTAAAGTCTGTAGAATGGCTCTTTCTCCCAAACATGGGCCCCGTTTTATGGAATATCCAAGTACTTGCTTCCCCCTTCTCAGTGGATACCTAGAGGAGTCCCAAGGGTGAAGGAACAGAGGGGACTAGGTAGGGAAACTCCAAGTGCCCTTCCAGCTCAAACAGAGCTAAGGGGAAACCAGGGCAGCCCCCCACCACACACCCAACCCCCTGCACAGTGGCTGTACCCTGGGTACCCAGGCAATAAGGAGGTGGTGAAGGAAAGGGGAAGCAGGGAGAGAGGCTGGGAGAGAGTGAGAGGATTAAAGTCCCCTTTACTCCCCCATTCCACCCATTCTACTCCCTCCCAAAGGTAGCAACTGTTACCCACATTTCCTTACTTGCTTATACATGGCAGATAATCACAGAGAAACCGACTAGGCGTCATTTTCCTGCAGACAGACCTATTCCAATCCTCATCTGCTCAAGTAAGCAAGTCCACGTGGAGCCCTGGAGGACCGGGGCTCACTCCCCTGTTGTCCTCCTCCATAGAAAGGAAGTTCTAAAGGGAAGGAGATCTGTTTACTTTCTTCAACTTCTCCCACACTTAGAGCAGGGCTTGGAATATAGTAAGCACTCGATTTTTTTTTGAGTAAATGAAATTTCTTCTCTCTTCTCGGATGAAGATAGCCTTCCCTCATAACAACACCTCCTCCTTGTCCTGATTGATCAAGTTTGACTGAGTTACTGGTCCTGGTCTTGCCACTCAACAACTCTCAGTTGGAGCCCATGTTCTTGCTCGTGTACCCTGAGATAGGGGAGTACATGATGGAGCTGGAAAAACAAGGCTAAGCTCATTAGGTTTAGAGACAGAGGACCTCCGTGTGTGTTCCTGCTCCTCAGCCACTAGCTCACTAGCTGTGGGCTGGAGAGAAGTGGTGGATAGTGTGGGGAATCACCAGAGCCCTCTCCAGGGCTGAAGCCCACCTTCCCTAGCAGCTGGAAGTGCTGAAGGCTGAGGGCTCTCAGCTGAGTTGCCTCAAGGTCTTGCCTTGGCTGAGAAGGCCCACCTTTCTCAAGCCCAAGGACCACCTCCATGAAGGAGTACAAAGGCTTAGCCCCTGCTTGCCAGGAGGGATAACCCTACAGAGCCAGCTGAGCTCCAGAACAGCCTGCATGATGCCCTCAGCCTCTGTGCCCAGTCCTGCTTTCTTCATTCCCTGTGGTGACAGTCCTACAAAGGCTTCCCCTGCAGGCCTCTCTGCTCACAGCCTGATTCTCAGGGTACCCAAAATACAAGAGGCCACACATATGCCCTCTGTTCCCGGGCTCATTAGCTATGCAACACAAGTATTAAAGAAGATGGGTTTTGAAGTCAAACAGATGTAGATTTTAATCCAACTGGCCAACTCTGTGTTAATGGGCAACGTATTTAACCTTGCTGAGACTTTGTTGCCTCATCTGTATAATGGGGTGGAGGAGACACCTCTGGTGCCCTACGTCACATACCCTCAACTGGCCTGTGATCTCAGCTGTAGCTATGGGGGACAGTTTCATGGGAGCTCAGCCTCACCTGGGCTGCAGTGTCCCACTATTTGTTCTTTACATCCTTCACTTTGGAGGGGACGCCCCCAGACCACTTGACCTCTATATGCTTCACTGATGTGTTGGGCCCTAAATCTAGGTAGGATTTATATCCTCCCCTCTAGAGTAAATGCATCATACTTGTTACTTCTTCCGCAACTGGTCTCATTAACATGGGGTCATTGGTATGGTGCACTCTCCTGTAATGCTCTGTGGAATGTCCAGATGATCCTGGTCCCTCCAGACTCCATGATGGTAGAAGGCGGGGGAGTTAACACAGCCCTGATGCAAGACACTAATGTATCCTGTCCTCTGCTCCACGTGAATGGGTACTGCTTTGACCCTCCTTTCTGACAGGGATGGAAAAGAAAACAAAAAACAGATCAATGAAGAAGAAAAAAAAAAAAAAAAGATCGATGGGCAGGCACCATGTAGTATTGGAGGCTATGTTGATCTGCTCCAGCAAATATACCCTATTTAGCAAAACAGCACCAGTGAGGCTCCTGCTTGGTTAGCTTTGCGGTAGTTTACTCTCTTCAGCCATTTTATCCAGTATCTGTAGAGGCCTGATGGGTGAGTTAAATGGGAATACGGCAGAGACCACCATTCCTGCATGTTTTTATCACTGAGGGTGGCACTGATTTCGACCATTCCCCCTGGGATAGATACTCTCTTGTATTTGATTTACCATCTTGGCCAAGGAGAGGGAGCATTTTAGAGGCTTCAATTAGCCTTCTTTACTGTATTAGCTCTTATTCCATAGGCCAAGAAACCCATATAGGGGGTTCTACCAGCTACTAAGTATTGTCTCTTCCAATACACACCCAGGAACAGTAACCACACTGGACCTGTTAAACTCACAGCGAGCTAGAGCAAGGCCAGGCCTCCATTATTCCCCCTCACTCTGATGGAGAGGGTGGTGGTGATGGCACTTTGGGTCACCAGACCCTGTCAATTCACACCCTGAATCCCTGTCAATTCAAACCCTGGATTGTCAATTCAGACCCTGTGGCCAAAAATTCTGCCAAGTCCTTGGACAAGGACATTCCCCTGTCTCTTGCTCAGTTACACAAGTAAATGGTCACAGGTTCTTTTTGGAAAGAACTTGGAGGGAATACTACTGAATTCAAATTTGCCATGATGTTCCATGTCCTTTAGTCAATGGCTCAGGTCCAGAAACTGGTTAAGGGATCACGACATTTTACTGGGGGCGGCTGCCTTCAGCCCCCTGATCATCCATCCTTGATTTCTTTTGATTGTCTAAATTGAGTAATACACCCATCTATCTTATCCACCCGTCTAGGAACACTGTGTTCTATTAACCATCTCCATAGTCCTCTGCAGGTCATGAGCTCCTGACTGCCACTTGGATTGCCACTCAGATTTTACTGTTCACTGCAATCATTGCGCCCACCTGGGTTCTAAATGCTAAACACCGCCGCCTGATCGCTATTATGTCTGGATCCTCTAATCCCCCTGGGTATCAGACAGCCCAGCTCTGTAATAGCATTTCCTACTGTGCCCCTCCCTCCCCAGCTTCTTCCTTACTGCCTGCATAAAGGATGCTCTCCAGGGCTTCCCGCAGCACAGAGTTGGCTGGTGGGTTTTCTGGCCTCCAGCACTACAAACACTCTGACATGCCCACTCCTCTGGGCCTTTTGATTTCTTCCTCTACCCTCTGCCACAGCAGCTCTGACATTTCTACTTCACTCGTGTGAACCTTTGCTTTTCCTACGCTTCTAAAATCCATCTTTAAAGTGTATTAGCACTACCTCCTAGGTTTCTGGCCAGGCTGTTAAATCCGCTATCATGGGAGAGTACTTCTGTATCAACACCTGCTCTTATCCAGCTTCACCTTCCTCCCCTCTTGATCTGGCCCCCCTGGGATTCAGTTCTGTGCCCACTTCCTGCCTGAATGTTATGAACCAGATTCAGCAGATAATCTCCCTCCTCCCTTAGCTAGCCCAGCACTCCTGGGATTTGACTCGTCCATCAGATAGAGAAGAGGTAGAAGTCGGTTCCTAGGGAGACAAGCTTTATCTTGCAGGGCACCTACCTCATTTCAAACGGAGTGCTATCTTCCTAAATGGGGGAACCACTATTTGCCAACTAGAAGTAGATCACTTCTGGGACTTCCCTGATGGTCCAGTGGTTAAGACTTCACCTTCCAATGCAGGAGGTGTAGGTTCCATCCCTTGTTGGAGAGCTAAGATCCCACATGCCTCACAGCCAAAAAAAAAGAACATAAACAACAGAAGCAATATTGTAACAAGTTCAATAAAGGCTTTAAAAATGGCCCACATCAAAAAAATCTTTAAAAATAAACTCTCAGGGACTTCCCTGGGGACCCAGTGGGGAAAAAATGAGAAGTAGGTCACTTCTGCTGGAGAAGGAAATGGCAGCCCACTCCAGGGTTCTTGCCTGGAGAATCCCAGGGACGGGGGAGCCTGGTGGGCTGCCGTCTATGGGGTCGCACAGAGTCGGACACGACTGAAGCGACTTAGCAGCAGCAGCAGCAGCAGGTCACTTCTGCAGGTCCGGTGGGTCCAGAAGAATCTGAGAGGGCTCTCAATTGCATTTACTCATATATGCCCAGCCCAGCTCTCAGGGCTCTACCACTTTCCTAACAATGATCTGACCTTAGCATACAAGGCCCGTCAGAACTAAGCGCCCACCTTCTCTGGAGCTCTTTTACTCTTACCATTATGTCTAAAGCCTGGTCCTCCCTCTGCAGGTGGGAGTTCCTCAAATGCTGCCCAGGCAGTCCTCTGGCTTTTGCCTTTGGCCTGAGTGATTTTTCACTCTGGGACTGTGAGTAAATCAATGGGCCTGGCAAAGTTCTTCATTTCCATGGTCCTTATGTTCACTGCTTCCTTCAGTTGCCAAAAACATTGCACCAGCCAGGTGCAAATACCTTCCACCCATATTCCAGCCCAGGTCACCAACAGTGAGTGAGTTTTAACCATCACAAGGTTATGACATGCCAGGGACCAAGCTTACTTCTATCCGTCAGGTTCACTGATACCTGGCTGGCAAATAGTCCCTCTCCAAATTCCCTTTTCTGCTTTGTAAGACCACTTCTGGCCCGAACTGTCTTGGTTTGGGTTCCCTGAAAGCAGACTCTGAGACAGAGAAGGTTTAGCAGGCAGAACTCTGAGAGACAAGAGCCGTAAGAGGACAGGATTGGAGAGAGGGAGTAAATGATCACAATGTGGCTGCAGGCAAGGCCTCAGATGGTCGCACAGGAAGCTCTGAGCTGGGATGGCCCTTCTAGAGGTTTCCAGAATGTGGCAAGGAGGCCAGGGCATGACTTCTCTGCATCAACCAGTCACTGGCTGAAGACAGCCCAAAGGTCTGGGCCTTGCCTTGGTGGAGGCAATGACTTGTAGCCAGGAAAATTCCCACGGAGGGAAGGAGCAGTGACACACCAGGAGCCAATATTCTCAGCAGCTGGGTTTGTGGCCCTTGAAGAGGGGCCAGTAGGAACACGGTTCAGTTCAGTTCAATATAGTCGCTCAGTCGTGTCTGACTCTTTGCGATCCCATGAACTGCAGCACGCCAGGCCTTCCTGCTGCTGCTGCTGCTGCTGCTAAGTTGCTTCAGTCATGTCTGACTCTGTGCAACCCCGTAGATGACAGACTCCTCCGTCCCTGGGATTCTCCAGGCAAGAACACTGGAGTGGGTTGCCATTTCCTTCTCCAATGCATGAAAGTGAAAAGTGAAAGTGAAGTCGCTCAGTTGTGTCTGACTCTTTGTGACCCCATGGACTGCAGCCTATCAGGCTCCAGGCCTCCCTAACTATCACCAACTCCCGGAGTCCACCCAAACCCATGTCCATTGAGTCAGTGATGTCATCCAACCATCTTATCCTCTGTCGTCTCCTTCTCCTCCTGCCCTCAATCTTTCCCAGCATCAGGGTCTTTTCAAATGAGTCAGTTCTTTGCATGAGGTGGATACAGGATTGGAGTTTCAGCTTCAACATCAGTCCTTCCAATGAACACCAGGACTGATGTCCTTTAGGATGGACTGGTTGGATCTCCTTGCAGTCCAAGGGACTCTCAAGAGTCTTCTCCAACACCACAGTGCAAAAGCATCAATTCTTTGGCATTCAGCTTTCTTCACAGTCCAACTCTCACATCCATACATGACCACTGGAAAAACCATAGCCTTGACTAGATGGACCTTTGTTGACAAAGTAATGTCTCTGGTTTTTAATACGTGTCTAGGTTGGACATAACTCTCCTTCCAAGGAGTAAGCGTCTTTTAATTTCATGGCTGCAATCACCATCTGCAGTGATTTTGGAGCCCAGAAAAATAAAGTCTGACACTGTTTCCACTGTTTCCCCATCTATTTGCCATGAAGTGGTGGGATTGGATGCCATGATCTTAGTTTTCTGAATGTTGAGCTTTAAGCCAACTTTTTCACTCTCTTCTTTCACTTTCTTCAAGAGGCTCTTTAGTTCTTCTTCACTTTCTGCCATAAGGGTGGTATCATCTGCATACCTGAGTTTATTGATATTTCTCCTGGCCCAGCCCAGTGTTTCTCATGATGTACTCTGCATAGAAGTTAAATAAGCAGGGTGAACACAGTTACAATTTATCAAACCATCTCAGCAAGTTCTCGTGAGAACTAAATGAGAGAAAATGTGGTAAGAGCTTAGCAATATGCCAGGTATGTAATGGTTTTCTTTAAAAAGTTAGTGGGACTTCCCTGGCAGTCCAGTTTCCACTGCAGGGGGCATGAGTTTGATCCCTGGTAGGGGAACAAAGATCCCTTATGCTACACGATGTAGCCAAAAAATAACAAAAATTATGAAAACAAAAAGTGCCAGCAGATCTTGTGTCTGGTGAGGTGCTTAAAAAAAAAAAAGGTAACTATTACTGTTTTTATTTCCAATAATAATTATAGTTTCTATTTATATCATAATATTCAGCTGAACCATGTAAGCTGTTGACATTTAATCACATTTGACCTACAAGTTTCATATGGCTCATCTGTTAATTAATAAGAATAATTGGATAATACCTGTTCTACCTACCTTGTAGATTTATTTGAAGATCTACTAGCAAGGGGCATATGTAAAAATGCTTTGTAAAGTGTTCTATTAAAATGTCGACACACTAGATTCGTGGTGTGATCTTTTACTCCCACATCTAAGAGGATGGCTACATTCAGGCTTCCCCAGCCAAGGATAATAAAGCTATCTTATTCCCTTTAAATACTTAAATTACAACTAACTTTGAACCCTACAGGCCCTTATGGGAACCCAGCCCCTGCAGGGTGTTCCAGCAGTCTTGGAGAGCGCCTCAGTGCTGGGTTATACCAGCCCTAGAACTCCCTCTTTCTATTCTCCCCCTCCACCTTCTGCAGTGGTCCCTCACCCTCTGTGCCTTCCCATCTGCCTGGGCATGACCACTCTCTGTGGGTGCTTGCACCAAGGAGCCTTCCACTGGCCTCCTCATAGCTTCTCAGCCCCAAGCATGGCCAGGGCCCTTTTCTCAATGCATCATACTTAACAGAAGCTCATGCTTCTAGCATGAGCTGACAAAATTTCGGAGACCGTGAAAGAAGAGTGAAACAAAGAGAAATACTCAAGACCATGATTGATATGGTTTTTCTCAGAGTCTACAGACCCCAGGCCGTTATCCAGGTAATCTCACAAGGTCACTGACCTGGCTAGCCCTGGCTAGTTCCATATGGCAGGGCCCAGCCCAGCACCATCTCCAAGGTTTGCTTGGACCATGCCTTCCATCAAAGGACAGATGCAACTTTCTTTTTTTTAGTTTATTTGGCTGTGTCAGGTCTTATCTGTGGTATGAGGGATCTCCATCTTCACTGTTGTTGTTTAGTCACTAGGTCGTGTCTCTTTGTGACCCCATGGACTGTAGCCTACCAGGCTCCTCTGTCCTTGGGATTTCCCAGGCAAGAATACTGGCGTGGGTTACCATTTCCTTCTCCAGGGGATCTTCCTGACCCAGGGATCAAACTTAGGTCTCCTGCATTGTAGGCGGATTTTTTACTGCTGAGCCACTGGGGAAACCAATTTTCACTGCGGCATGCTAACTCTTAGTTGCAGCATGTGAGATCTAGTTCACTGACTAGGGTTCAAACCGTGGTCCCCTGCATTAGGAGCATGGAGTCTTAGCCACTGGACCACCAAGGAAGTCCCCAGATGCAACTTTCTTAAAGCACGGACAGAGGAGGAGAGAGAGAGAGACTTCCCTGTCATCCCCAGGGCTCACATCTTGAGTCCTCAATTTTTGCCCCAGGACATTGTTCTCTTAGGATGACTGGCAGTAGGAATTTTTCTTTAATGGCATTTACCACCATCCTGAGGTCATGGCCTTGCTCTTCGCAAATTGCAGAATGATTACAGGAATACAGAAGGTCCAAGATCAGTGCAGTCCAGAATATTGTGTATATATCATGTACGTCCAATCCAGGCTGGTCCAGGCCCTTTTCACAGTTTCTGTTCCAGGTGACAATCAGGTTCAAATGTGATTTCTTCAGTCCTCTGGAATGGAGTTCCTCAAATCTTCTATCCATTCAAAGCACCCACAGTTCCATGAAGAACAAACAACAGTTTATGGTCTGTCTTGATCAAGACAGACCCAACAAAACTTTCTCCACCCTACACACAACCCAGAGAGCATAGCGATAGCTGAGTGCCATCCACATGTACCACACACACAAGACCCCTACTCTCAGGAACTTCCCCACCAGTAGGGGTAAAAGACGTTAACAGGTCAGCCTATCAGCGGAAGCCCAGTTAAAGGAACAAGGGCCCATCCATTTGATGGAAGGCTGGGACAGACCAAGTGTGCTTTTTATTATGTGCTTCGAGAGAATTGTGGTCAGCAGCTTCTGAAATAGCTGCTGGTGATCCCGCCTCCCAGGATTTATATCCGTGTATAATCCCCTCCTTGTGTATATGGATGATTCTGGTGGTTGGGGTGGGGATAGGGAACAGATGGACCTAATACCTTCTTCCAACAGCTAGAATACAACAGAGGCCTTGGAGGTCACTCAGAGATTGGGCTTTAAAAAGCTAGGGACTTCCAATTTGCTCACACTTTTCTCAGGGCACTTACCCTGATAATGTAAGCTGCCATGCTGGAGAGGCAGCCAGGTCCTGCAAGGGACGAAGCCAAGGGTCTGGCAGCTCCTAAGGGACTGAACCCTACCAAGAGGTGCACAAGTGAACTCAGCATCTGATCCCAGCTGACACCTGGACGGCAGCCTGGGAGAGGCCCTGAGCGGAGGACCCAAGTGAGCTAGAAACAGAGATGCAAATGTCATCACAAGCCACTGAGTTCAGAGGTAATTTGTTACGTAGCAAGATAATTACGATGGGAATAATCTTCAAGGTGTGTTCTGAAGTAGAAAAATCAAGGTGCAGAAAAATGTCTGTTACATGTTTTTATTTGTATAAAAGGGGAGAAATATTTCCATTGTGTGTGTGATCCATATATATGTATATCCATATATATATATTTGCTTCTATATGCATAAAATATTCCTGGAATGATATGCATTAAATTCAGAATACACACTGCTTTCTTGGAGGTCTAATGGTTGGTGGAGGGAGAATTTTCCCTGTACACCTTTTAGATCTTGATTTTGTATCAGGTGAAACTGTTGACAATTCAAAAAGTAAGCACAATTTTTTTAAAAAAAGAATCAGTCAATAAACCACCCAGGAAAAAGAAAATGAAGATAAAGTTTTTAAAAAAACAATTAAACTTTAAACTGAGGAGCTCTTATTGATTTGTACCTACCTCTCGTTCCCCACATCCAAGTGCTGTCAACTCTCAGAATATCTCAAATCTGCCCCACTTCTCTTTTTAAAATTTATTTTTAATACAATTTTTTAAAGTCACACTCCATTTATAGTCATTACAAAATATTGGACATATTCCTTATGTTATATAATACATCCTTTATAGCCTATCTTACACCCAACAGTTTGTACCCCTTAATCCCTCCCCATCTCCCCACTGGTAACCACTAGTTTGTTTGCTATATCTCTGAGTCTGCTTCTTTTTTGCTATATTCATTAGCTTGTTGTTTTTTAAAGATTCCACATTTGAGATATAATACAGTATTTATCTTTCTCTGTCTGACTTGTATGCCCTCCAAGCCCAACTATGTTGTTGCAAACAAAATTTCATTCTTTTTATGGCTGAGTAGGGTGCTCTTTGGAAGGAATGATGCTAAAGCTGAAACTCCAGTACTTTGGCCACTTCATGCGAAGAGTTGACTCATTGGAAAAGACTCTGATGCTAGGAGGGATTGGAGGCAGGAGGAGAAGGGGACGACCGAGGATGAGATGGCTGGATGGCATCACCGATTCCATGGACATGAGTTTGAGTGAACCCCAGGAGTTGGTGATGGACAGGGAGGCCTGGCGTGCTGCAGTTCATGGGGTCGCAGAGAGTCGGACACAAATGAGCGACTGAACTGACTGAACTGAACTGAGTATTCTATTGTGTGTGTGTGTGTTCTCTGCTGGAGAAGGGATCAGCTACCCACTCCAGTATTCTTGGGCTTCCCTTGTGGCTCAGTTGGTAAAGAATCCACCTGCAATGTGGGAGACCTGGGTTCAATCCCTGGGTTGGGAAGATTCCCCTGGAGGAGGGAACAGCTACCCACTCCAGTATTCTGGCCTGGAGAATTCCATGGACTATACAGTCCATGGGGTCGCAAAGAGTCGGACACAACTGAGTAACTTCCTCTTTCACTTTCATGCAGAAGAGGAATTGCTGGATCATATGGTAGTTCTATTTTGAGCTTCCTGAGAAACCTCCATACTGTTTTCCTCAGTGGCTGCACTAACTTACATTCCTACCCACAGTGTACAAAGGTTTACCTTTCTCCACATTCTCCTAATATTTGTTATTTGTGTTCTTTTTGATGACAGCCATTCTGACTGGTGTGAAGTGATAGCTCGTAGTGATTTTAAAACTGTCCCACTTCTCTCTTTCCATCTTCTCTCCTACTACTCTGGACCAAGCCACAAGCATCTTTTTCCTGGCCTATTGTAATAGCTTCCTAGTCATTCTCTCTGCTTCCTCCTCCTACCTCCTTTCCTGATTACACTGCTCCCCTTCTTCATACTGGAGCTTCCTGGTCAAACGTTCCTTCTCTTTTAAAGTGAATTTTGGTATAGGAGATAGCTTCCAATTACAGAAATACTCTTGAAGAAACAAAGGGAGGGGACTTCACTGGTGGTTAAGATGCTGCTCTTCCAATGCAGGTGGTGCAGGTTTGATCCCTGGTCAGGGAACTAAGATCCTACACGCAGCAAAAAAAGAAAAAGAAAATGCGAAGGGAGAAGGGAACTGCTATGTATTAGGTGCTTATGTAAAGCAGATTTTACATATAATGCTATTTAATCTTCATAACAGCCCTATGGAGTGAGCATAATTACTGTCCCCATTTTACAGATGAAGACAGTTGAGGTCAAGGCTACAGTGTTATGTCCACGGATACTATCTGCTTAGCATCCCCTTCTCCAGGGAATGATCTCTTCTTTTCTCCATCCATCTGCTTATTGTAGAAATAACCATCATCTGCAAATATCCTGCCTCCTGGTCACAGCTGATTCATTCAAGTACAAGCAGCTGACCCAGCCTGGGCAGCAGAGCACTTCCTATCCTGCAGAGACCCCTTCCCCAGCTGCCAACAGCTGCAGAGAGACTCAGTAAACTGGATCGGAGAGGAGCCTTTGATGCACAGTACCCTCAGCTGAGAAGATGCTGAACTCTCATGATCAAAATTCCATGGAGTTGGACCAGAGAAATTGGCTACTATTGCCCCTTCTGCCCTGAAACTGAGTTTGTCACTTTCTCTGCACTTTGGTATTGTGTTTGTGAAATAACAGGGTGGAGGCCAGCAGGGTGGTTCGGATTGGAAGAGTTAATCTCCAAGGACCCTAACTCTTCTATGTAACCTTGAGAAAGCTGTTTCCCTACTCCAAGCCTCAATTTGCTCAACTGAGAGTTGGAGATGGCAGTGGGGGAGGTGGGGAATGGATGAGACAATCTCCTAAAGGAGTTTCCAGTCCAGAAAATAAAGGGCCCTTCACATCAGAGGTAAGTGGCTGCCCTCCTTCTCAACAGGAGAGATGTCTTTCCCCCTAAGTTCTGGCTGAGCCTCTCCAGGCTCTTTAATAAGAGGGTGGCGGACCTTCTAATCTGGGAAGGGGCCGATTCCACTCAGAACAAATGAACCACAGAGACAAAAACCATCTGTGATGTGGTGGAGACCCTGCCAGAGTCCCCTTAGCAGCCTACCTCTTGCCAAGACCCCAGCCCCCACCCCCAGCCCTCTCAGCAACCTCTCCCCCCATCCCAGATTTGATTAAATGTTACATTTCCCATCATGCAATCGGGCCTTCTGCTGTGAGGTTACTAGCTGCTCTTAAGAGTTCTTTACACAACTCCACTTGGGCTCCCAGCCACCAAATTCTTCCTGCTCATGCATTACTTAAATTAGCTAAGGATGTTGGCATTTAGAGCCGAACGCCAGCATTTATCTCAGAAGGCGGCCTCACGATGGCCGTGGCTGTGCTTTCAGGGCTGCACTCCTCTGCAGACTGCTCTTTGTAATGTAAGGTGTTACACAAGCTCTTGCTGTATCTATAATTCTGCATATTTTTATGATTAGCTGACTAGGAGTACATACATTCCGCCGCCGGCCTCCGGTATGACAATTGGTCCAGGAAACACAGAAACCACATTCCAACGACTTTTGTTCCCTAGCTCCTTTTCAGATGACTCCACCTTGACTCTTGGCTGAAACAGAGCAAGGCTAATGCCCTCCACTGCCCAGACACCGAGAGGCCCTCACACCTGTGTGGCCTTTGACAGTTTACGAAACTTTCACTTACGCTCCTCATACTTCTGTGGTTGCTATTTTACAGATGAGGAAACTATGTCTCACAAAGAAAAACTGTCAATGTATAATGCAAAGCACAAATTGGTAATCATTCTCACGATGTGGCCAAATTTCTTGAGTCTAAGGCTTTCCCTGCTATATCACTACTATCTATTGTTTATTGAAAAGAAACCAGCTTTCAGAAATGGATGCCTACTCAAGATGGTCTATAGCAGACTTTAGGGCAAGGCTCAGCTGCTATAATAGAGAGACCTGATAAAACTATGATTTAGGGAGCAAAAAAAGTCTATTTTTCTCTCCTATAATACTCCACGATAGCTGGCAGCTCAGCTGCACACAATTTGTCAACACCCAGGTTCCTTCCAACTTGTTGCTCTACCATCTCCAGAGCCCATTTATAATCTATTTGCATGACTGATGCTGGTTTTGCAGCCACATCTGGGTTGCAGCTGGTGGAAAGGGAAAAGAGGGGGAGACATGCTCATCATTTTAAAGCCTGAGTCCCCCAATGCTACATATCATTAACACTCACATTCCACTGGAGAGAATTTGGTCACAGGGCTACCCTTAACCGCAAAAGGGGAAGGGAAATATGATCTAGCTACATGCCCAGGAAAGAAGGGAGATGGATTTGGCAGGGTGACTGGCAGAATCTCCCACATAAAGCATTGAAAGTCTCCAACTATTTTTCATACTCTCCTTGACCTCCTCCCAAGAAAATAACTCTCTCTTTCACTTGCCTCCTTGTACCTAAAAATCAACCATTTAAGGGCCACCTTTGGGTTTTGAAGGCCCTTTGGTCTTCTAGAAATCTTTTTTGCATGTGTGTGCAATTTTTTAATACTTACGTGTTTATTTTATTATTATTTTTTGGCTGGAACCAGTCTTAGTTGTAGCATGTGGGGTCTTTGTTGCGGCACACGAGCTCAGTAGCTGTGGCGCATGGCTCTCTAGTTGAGGTCTGTGTGCTCAGTAGTTGCAGCACAGGCTTAGTTGCCCCACGGAGTGTGGGATCTTTATTTAGTTCCTCAACCAGGGATCAAACCCATGTTCTCTTCATTGGAAGGCAGATTCTTAACCACAGTACCACCAGAAAAGTCCCTGTGCCAATTTAAAATATAATTTTATTTATGATGTTGCTTTTTCCACTTACAATACAGTGTTTATAAAGTGCAATATGATTTCCTTTCCCTGTGTAAATATCCATATCCAAGTGTCAGGAATGCCCAGTTATGTACTGTAGCAGCTCAACTTTAAAAGCATCATGAAATTTACTATCAATCTGGGTCCTTCAGGGGAATGATGCTAAATCCATATGCTAGGTTAGCTTAATCTCTTCAATGGTGTGCCCGGAGGAGGCACCCCCAGATGGAGGAGCTCCACCACCAGGGAAGAAGCCCTCCAGGCCTGCCTCCTGCACTCTGGTACAGCATGGTACCAATGAGGTTGCAGACTTTTTCCAGCTCCTTCTCCTGATGTTCAAATTCTTTCTTCTCAGCAGTCTGATTCTTATTAAGCCAGTTGATTATTTCATTACATGTATCAAGAATCTCCTGTCCTCATCATTGATCTTGCCTTGAAGTTTTTCATCTTCATCAGTAGCTTTCATGCTGAAAGAACAAGATTCAAGAGAATTCTTAGACGACAACGTGTCCCACAGAAGCGCATCTTCATCTTTGTACTTCTGGACCACTAGCTACTGTTATTTAAATATGTTTTCATTTTTTCAATAACCATCCATCCTCTGTAATGAGCACCTAATATAGTACCATCTTTAATCCTCAAAATACTCCATTAAAAGAGTGTCATTATCCTCCTTTTATAAGTGAAGAAACAGAGACTCTGGAAAATTGAGTCTCAGTTTTCTGACTCCAAGATAGAGTCAGAAATCAAACCTGGTTCTGTCTGACTCCAAAGCCCTGTTTCTGCCACATCGTAATGATATATTTTCTTCATCACTATAGCTTTTCTTCTTATCCAGAAACACCTTCTGAAGACTGTGTGCTGGTCCAAAAACAAGGTCTTAGGGACCCCAGGATACAGGCTGATAAGAGTTTGATGTTTCTTTACAGAACCACTGTGTTACCACAGGAACAGTGTGGGCCCCAGGACAGTAGCACATTGCTTGCGTGCTCAATAGCTCAGTCGTGTCCTACTCTTTGAGACCCCATGGACTGTAGCCCACCAGGCTCCTCTGGCCACAGGACTCTCCAGGCAAGAATACTAGAGTGGATTGCCATTTCCTTCTCCGGGGGATCTACCCAACCCAGGGATCGAGCACACGCCTCCTGCATCTCCTGACCTGGCGGGCAGATTCTTTACCACTGAGCTACTGGGGAAGTCCCAGTAGTAGCATGTTGGGAGCATTTTTGTCTCAGGCCTGTGCTGTGGTTGCCATCCAGAAACTCTCCAGGGCTGTGACCCAGACTCTTCACATTAAATATAATTCTTAACAAAACCAAAGCACATGTTTTGGTTCCAGATATTGTCTGACAGAAAAGGCTAATCAAATAAGAAAAACTGTTTTCACAATCCTTGGAAAAGCCCACTTCTATAATAACGCATAGACCAACACAACTTTCAGCCCATGACCATTGTGGTTTTGGACAATCTTGTAATTAACTTCCAGGATGTTGATACTGGGCCCAGCAGTGAGGAGGAGGGGTTGTACATTTAAAGTCTTCAAGTAACAAACTTATTCTCTATCTGCATCAATCAGCACAGGCAGAGAATCCAGACTAAATGGAACTCAAGGGTTGTCGAGAATGAGACCCATACAGGGTTGCGTTTTTTCCTTACTGTATATATCCCAGCCTTGGATCCATTCACTTCCAAGCTACCACTGTAACTTTGGGCTACTCCTGAAACCTCAAAGTTTTTCTTTC
Source organism: Oryx dammah (assembly GCF_014754425.2). Classification (NCBI taxonomy): domain Eukaryota; kingdom Metazoa; phylum Chordata; class Mammalia; order Artiodactyla; family Bovidae; genus Oryx; species Oryx dammah. Next base: position 86,064,728 of record NW_024070210.1, read on the forward strand.
AACTCAACTGACATCTGTTTCTTGAACACCTTCATCTGTTGGCGTTGATATTCCCTCTTGCATCATCTAAAGTAAATCTAAGGTTTCACTGATGGTTCAGTGGTAAAGAATCTGCCTGCCAATGCAGGAGACCAGGGTTTGATCTCTGATCCCACATGCCGCGGAGCAACGAAGCCCGTGCACCACAACCATTGAGCCTGTGCTCTAGAGCCTGGGAACCGCAACTGCTGAGCCATAGTCACTGGAGCCTGCATGCCTAGAGCTCCAGACAAGAGAAGCCTCTACAATAAGAAGTTTTAATACCACAGCGAAGTAACCACTACTCACTGCAACTAGAGAAAAGCCATGCAGCAATAAGACCCAGCACAGCAAAAAAAAAATATATATATAAATTAAAAATTAAGCAAATCTAATTCCCCTCCCATGTGACAGCTTTTTACATATATAAGGATATGCGTATCCCTGTTTCCCAGAAGCTTCTCTTCCTTAGTGAATATCCCAGCTCCTTTAACTTTTTCTTGGATAACCACCCTGAGTTTCCTAACCCTACAAGCACCTGATCCTCCCTCCACAGAGGGATTTCCTTATATGTTGCCCAAGAGGCAACCCATGTGACATTTTGTCCAACTCCCTTATATTGGTCAGAAATAGAAATCCAGTTCAAATTAAAGTAAGCAAATTGAAAAGCAGAGACATTACTTTGCCAACAAAGGTCCATCTAGTCAAGGCTATGGTTTTTCCAGTGGTCATATATGGATGTGAGAGTTGGACTGTGAAGAAGGCTGAGCGCCGAAGAATTGATGCTTTTGAACTGTGGTGTTGGAGAAGACTCTTGAGAGTCCCTTGGACTGCAAGGAGATCCAACCAATCCATCCTAAACAAGATGAGCCCTGGGTGTTCTTTGGAAGGAATGATGCTAAAGCTGAAACTCCAGTACTTCGGCCACTTCATGCGAAGAGTTGACTCATTGGAAAAGACTCTGATGCTGGGAGGGATTGGGGGCAGGAGGAAAAGGGGACGACAGAGGATGAGATGGCTGGATGGCATCACCGACTCCATGGACGTGAGTTTGAGTGAACTCCAGGAGTTGGTGATGGACAGGGAGGCCTGGCGTGCTGCGATCCATGGGGTTGCAAAGAGTCGGACACGACTGAGCGACTGAACGACTGAACTGAACTGAACTGAATAACAAATAAGTGGGGAAGTGTTAAGAATGTATTGGCTCACAGAGTTGACAATTCCAGGAACTAGATCTTTGCCTTTAGGCATGGCTGGATCTAGAGAAGCAGTGTTATAAGAACTCAGTTTCATTTCGTCCATCTCTTAATTCTGATTTCTTCAGGGTTGTCTTCATTCTCAAAAATAAACTTTCAATGAAGTAAGTCATCATAGCTCAAGGTGAACATGACCTCAGTTCTATAGCACAGTTGAAGAGCTACGTTTCCCTCCATGATTGTAACAAAAATTCCTGGGTGTTATTGGCAAGCCTGGGTTGCTTGTGTTTCCTTGAAGTCAGAGGATAAGATGAATCCCTCAGAACCACAGAGACTGAAAATGGGAGAGGAAACTCCCCAAAGGAAAATCTCACTGCTATTATCAGATAAAGGGGGAGTATGGAAGAGAGCATAGGTAAAACACTCTCTGACATAAATCATACAAGGGTTTTCTTAGGTTAGTCTCCTAAGACAATAGAAATAACAAACAAACAAAAAAAGCAAATGGGACCTGGTCAAACTTACAAACTTTTGCACAGCAAAGGAAATGATTTTTTAAAAAATCATAAAGACAACCTACGGACTAGGAGAAAATATTTGCAAACGATGTACCCGACTAAGGCTTAGTCTCCAAAATACACAAATAGCCAAGACATGGTAACAACCTAAATGTCCACTGACAGATGAATGGATAAAGAAGATGTGGTACATATATACAATGGAATACTACTTAACTATAATAAAGAAGGAAATAATGCCATTTGCAGCAACATGGATGGGCCTAGAGATTATCATACTAAGTGAAGTTAAGTCAGAAAGAGAAAGACAAATACCACATGAAATCACTTATATGCGGAATCTGAAACATTGCACAAATGAGCCTATCTACAAAACAGAAACAGACTCACAGACATAGAGATCAGATTTGTGGGTGCCAAGGGATGGACTGGGAGTCTGCGGTTAGTAGATGCAAGTATCATGTTTAGAATGCATAAACAAGGTCCTACTGTACAGCACGGGGAACTATATCCAAACTCCTGGGATAAACCATAAAGGAAAAGAATATTAAAAAAGGATGTATATATGTATATAACTGAGTCTTTGCTGTACAGCAGAAATTAGCACAACACTGCAAATCAACTATACTTCAAAAGAAAAAAGAAAAAGGGGAGCAAATCATGTGCAGAAAAACACCACTGAAAATAGATATCCATTCCATCACTTTTACCCTCTCAGCCACATGTGTTTTACTATCTTATCTTTCCATCTCCCAGAGTGTTCAGCACAGTGGGAGCTAAAAATTGCTTGCTGAATGTACAAGTCATGCTCAGTGAAGAAGACCAGCTCTATGCAAAAAAAAAAAAAAAGGAAATTGCCTTAACAGGAGGCCAGTTACTCAACAAATATTTTTTGAATGCTTACTCTGTGACCAGGCACTGCTCTCGATGAACCAGCAAAACAGAGTTCTTGTGCCCAAGGACCTTCCTTTCCAGTGGTGGGGTGGGAGGGGAGACAGTAATCCTCATAAGTAAATGCACAAATAAATAGAAAAAATGCATACGGTAGGAAATGCTGGCATAGATGAACCCTGAAGAAATTATGCCAAGTACAATAAGCCAGACACAAAGTAATGAAGCCTGTATGATCCCATCTATGTATGGTGTATAGAATAATCAAATTCATAGGGACAGAAAGTAGAACGGTGGGTACCAGGCGATGGAGAAGCAGTGAATGAGGAGTTAGTGTCTAATGAGGACAGAGTTTCAGATGGGGAAGATGAAAAAGTTCCAGAGATGGATGGTGGTGATGGTTTGACAACAATATGAATGCTCTGACTGTCATTGAATTGTACATTTCAAAATGGTTAAATTTCATGAGGTACATTATTTTAAAAAGGTAGATGATAATAAACAAAAAGCGGGAAAAAGAGGAATTCTCTAATAGCTCAGTTGGTAAAGAATCTGCCTGCAATGCAGGAGACCCCAGTTTGATTCCTGGGTCAGGAAGATCCCCTGGAGGAGGGATGGGCTACCCACTCCAGTATTCTTGGGCTTCCCTGGTAGCTCAGTTGGTAAAGAATCCACCCGCAATGTGGGAGACCTGGGTTCGATCCCTGGGTTGGGAAGATCCCTTGGAGAAGGGAAAGGCTACCCACTCCAGTATTCTGGTCTGGAGAATTCCGTGGACTGTATAGTCCATGGGGTCACAAAGAGTTGGACACGACTAAGCAACTTTCTTCTTCTGGAGAAGAAAATGTTATATTAGACAAAGGGTCAAGAAAACTCTTTCTTACGGATTGGCTATTGAAGCAGAGTGCTGAATGAGGAAGCAGGTGGTTCACTGCCTCTGGGGCAGGGATGGAGGCTGGGGCAGGGGAGAATGTGCCAGGCAGAGCAACAGCAAATGCAATGGCCCTGAGGCAGCAGCGGTTAACTTGGTAAGAAGTGAGGAGGGTAGGGCTGCTGGGACTCTACGAACAGGGAAGACCAGCGGCAGTGGAGATCCGGGGACCAGATCTCGCAGGACCTTCAAGGCCACAAGAAAAGCTTTGGGTTTTACTTTACGGAGCTGGGAAACCATGGAAAGGCTTGACTAGTGTAACACTGTCACCCTCCCTCCCTCCCCTTTTATTTGTTTGGCTGCAACGGGTCTTAGTTGTGGCGCGAGGGATCTTTAATCTTTGCGGCATGCGTGATCTTTAGTTGTGGCGTGTGAACGCTCGGAAGCGGAATGCGAACTCTTAGTTGTGGCATGTGGGATTTCGTTCCCTGACCAAGGATCGAACCCAGGCCCCCTACATTGGGAGCAAGGAGTCTTAGCCACTGGACCACCAGGGAAGTGTCTCCCCAACTTTTAAAAAAAATTTCAAAAGTACAGAAAGTAGGAAAATGCATACTAGTGAAACCACACAGGACCCTGTGGGACTCCTGGGCAAGGAAACCTTTCTGGGTCCCCCATTTCTTGTTTGTAGAGAACAAACGCCAGCCTCCATGACCTTCCCTGAGTCCCAAAGGGCCGATTCAAACAGCTGCTAATCAAGAAGGGAAGGAATGCAGAGACAAGGAAGGAGCTGCTGCTGCTAAGTCGCGTCAGCCGTGTCCGACTCTGTGCGACCCCATAGACGGCAGCCCACCAGGCTCCCCCGTCCCTGCGATTCTCCAGGCAAGAACACTGGAGTGGGTTGCCATTTCCTTCTCCAATGCATGAAAGTGAAAAGTGAAAGTGAAGTCACTGAGTCGTGTCTAGCTCTCAGCGACCCCGTGGACGGCAGCCCACCAGGCTCCTCCGTCCATGGGATTTTCCAGGCAAGAGTACTGGAGTGGGGTGTCATTGCCTCCTCCGAAGGAAGGAGCAGCCAAGAAATGATAGTACAGCCTTGGGGCAGGGTCCTTTTTCTGCCTCAAGGAATACACAGAACAATATGTTTGAGCTCTTTGCAGAACTAAGATCCTCAACAAATGGAAGGTGTTAACGTTCTTCATTCCAAAGGAGACCACCTGAGGCCGGATTAAAAGAGTGCAGGCCCTGCACGCACCTGAAGCTTGTCAGCAACCCCACCCTTGAACTCTTGGTATAAAACTCCTCACCGAATCTTCCTGGGTTGGGACACACAGTTTTTGAGACATGAGCCCACTGTGTTTGCCTTTGCTTGGCAAAACAATAAAGCTCTTCTTTTCTATTTCACCCAAAACTCTGTCTCTGAGATTTGATTCAGTGCCAGTGCACAGAGGCCGAGTTTTCAGCATCACTGCCACCTGGATTTAATAATTATTAACCTCTTCCCATGTTTGCTTCACCCTTCTAACCTTTGCTGAGTTTTTGAAAACAAATTTGTAGACATTGTGACATTTCATCATAATTAAATAGGCATCTCTTGAAAATGAAGGCATTTCCTACATAAGCACGATATCACACTTGTCCCTAACAAAATTAACGATTCTTTCATACCTGTATTCAAATTTCAACAAGCGTTCATAATTTGGTTTAACTCGGGATCAGACATTGCATTGTTTTAGTGTTTCCTAAATATTTTAAATCTTGGACAGTCTCTCATTTCACTCCCATTCTTATTATGCTTTGACTATCAAAAGAGGTTAGGGCAGTATCCTATGGAATGTCTACATTCTGGTGTCGTGACTTATATGTTTAAAGACCACCCCACCACCACCACCACCACAGACTGTAAAGGGACAAGGATGGAGGCCAAGAGACCAGTTGGGGGAGGGGGGATGCTCATTGCAGTAACAACAAATCCTAGGTACACAAGGATAACAGAACAAGAATGGAAACAATTGGGGGAAAGAGCTGTCGATGTGCTGGGAGGGTGAAAAGCTGATAGAAGGATCCAGTCTGTCTTATCAGGGTAGGAAAAGCCAGCTCTTTTTGGCTGTCCATTCATGACACCATTAGAAGTAAGCCCATTCACCCTGTAGAAACGCAGAAAGTCTCAGTAACTGGGGGCACCAGGTAATTCAGAATGCTAAAAATAAGAGGCTTTGCTGACAATGATACTGAGGAGTTCCTTCAAAACACACACTGCCTGCGCTGTTCCCTTGAGTGTGGCCCACTGTTGACAATCCTCTCTATGAATACAGAAATTCCATAAAACTTTTCCTTGACTCACTCTTTAATAAGAATAAACAAAGCTTTCTAGTAAAGTTGAAGAAAGCCTCCACATTAAAGACAGAGAAAAACAGAAAACAAGAGCTTAGAGCAAACAAGGACAGTGCAGAGAGCAGAATGAAACAAAACAATCACAACCGTACTTAATATCCTCAGAAGAGCAAGAGAAGACCCTGTGAGCGTATAAAAAGAACATGCTACAATAAAAACAACAAAGAACAAGACAGGGCTTCGAGACCCAAAAAGTATGGTAGCTAAGATAAAAATAATTTAAGTAGAAGGACTGGAAGTTAAAGTCTAGGCAATTTCCCCAAAAGGAAATTAAAAAGAAAAAGGCAAAAAATAAAAGAAAATTAAGGTTTCAATCCAATGATTAAAACCTAATGAATTTTTTTAGAGCTTCAGAAAGCTAGAACAGAAAAAATGAAGGTAGGAAATTATAAAAGAAACATCACAAAGAAATTTCTCAGAACTAAGGGATATGAATGTTCAAACTGAAAGGGTCCACTGAGTGCCTGGCACAATGACTAGAAATTAGGCCTCACCAAGTTACATCACACTGAAATTGAAGAATATTAGGAATAAAGAGAAGAACATAAAAACTTCTAGAGAAGAAAAAACATATTGTAGACAAAGAACTGAGTATCCAAAAGTTATTATAATTCCAATAACCTGTATGTTTTAAAATAGTGAGAAAAAAATTATTTCCAATCTAGAATTCTACACCCTGAAAGCTATCACTCAAGGCTACTGATGACAGATTAAAAACATTTTCAGATATGCCAAATTTCAAAATTTTACCTCCCATATACATTTTCTAAAGTAGTTACTAGAGGATGTGCTCCAGCAAAAGGAGGAAGTAAGTCAGACAAAAAGACACGGGATCTAGGTAAAAGAAATCCAACACAGAAAAGAGATTAAGTGGATTTCTCCTTTCTTCCTAGGATAAGAGCTGAACCCCAAAGGGAATACCCAGACCACGTTGGATGGAGCAGAAAGCTGGAGGGCTCTGGGAGGGGCTTGAGTAAAACAATGGCACTTGGGGAAAAAAATGTTTAACCATGTAGAAAATTATCTGAGAGAAGCTGTTGAAAGTCAAGGAACTATCCAAATGAAGAAAAGAATGCAATAGTTATCAATTCCACATAAAAACAAAAGTTGTCTGAGAAAGGAATAGCAACTATCACTTGGTATACTACTTGGCTCAGCAGAGAATAATATTTACTCAGTCACAACAATGCAAACATTAAATACTGATTTAACTGATAATTATGCTATAACTTGGGGCTTCCCTGATAGCTCAGATGGTAAAGAATCTGCCTGCAGTGCAGGAGGCCCCAGGTTTCATTCCCTGGGCCAGGAAGATCTTCTAGAGAAGGGAATGGCCACCTACGCCAGCATTCTTACAGAGGAGCCTGGCAGGATATAGTCCCATGGGGTCAAAAGCGTCAGACATGACCGAGTGACTAATACTATGCTATAAGTCAATTAAGATGGCTAGGTAGGAGAAATAACTGCAACAGGGTAAATAACAGAAGTACAGTCTTACCTGCTCTAATAGAAAATTAATGAGCAATGCTTAAAATTATAAATTAAAAAAATTTAAAAATTATAAGTTTTAAGAATTAGAACATGTATCAACAAACTACAGTGCACAGGTCAAATCTGTTTTTGTAAAAATAGTTGTATTGGGAAATATCAATACTGACTCAATTTACCTACACTGCTTTCTAGTTAAAAGAGAGTAGAACTGTTACAACAAAGAACTGTTGCATATAAAGAACCGTTTATATGAGCCACAAAGCTGAAAACATTTACTATGCAGCCCTTTACAGAAAAATTTTGCCTTTGTACAGAAAAAGTAAACCCCTGATTTCAAATAATGGAGCTCAGTACATAATGAAGTAGCTAAAGGGGTAAGGGGTTGTTCTGAGATACACTATTTTTGTTATAAATCTCGAAATACCAGCTGACTTTTTAAATTATGTACATTACTACCTTTAATAAAAAAATAAGAAATTGTTTTTAAAGAGTTGTCCTGATGCCCTTGGAGGGACAGAGAGGGAGACCCTGGGCTGATATCAGGGTTTGTGCCTGAGCCTTGCCCTGGAATCTGTAGCTCTTTACCATCTGTCCATCTAAATGGAATTGAGTGAGTCAGAGCTGCCTGGCCAGAGTTTCAAAGGAACTGGACATAGAACCATAGATATCAGACTTGGGAAGAACCACTCTGGGTCAGCCTTCTGCCCATTAATAATAGCCATTACTAATATTGTCAATATCACCAGTGAAAGGCAGTGTAGTAGTGAAGTGGTCTAAGCAGCATGAGCTCTACTGCCAGACTGCCTAGCTTCAAAAAACTCAGGCTCTCCTCTAATTAGCTATGGTACGGGTAAATCATCTAATTTCTCCGTGCCTCAGTTTTCTCATTGCTGCTGCTGCTGCTAAGTTGCTTTAGTCGTGTCTGACTCTGTGCGACCCCATAGACCGCAGCCCACCAGGCTCGCCCGCCCCTGGGATTCTCCAGGCAAGAACACTGGAGTGGGTTGCCATTGCCTCCTCTGTTTCTCATTGCTAATTGAGGCTAATGATGCCTCCTTATAGTGTGGTGAACTTAATTCAACTAATACATGTGATGCTGAAATCTCAGCCTCTGTGCACCAGGGCCAGATCAAATCTAAGAGACAGAGTTTTGGGTGAAGTAGAAAAGAATAGCTTTATTGCTTTGCCAGGCAAAGGGGGACAGAATGGGCTTATGCCTCTTGAAAACCATGTGTTCCAATCTGGAAGGATTCAGTGAGGAGTTTTATAGCAAAGAGTTCAAGGGTAGGGTTACTGATAAGATTAGGGTATGTGCAGGGCCTGCACTCCTTTAGATAATTTGATGAGTAATCTTCAGGTAATCTGCTGAGTTCCTATGGTTCCTTTCATCTAGAATGAAGAACGCTGACATCTCCCATTTGTTGGTGGTTTTCCCTGGTGACTCAGATGGTAAGGCGTCTGCTTGCAATGCTGGAGACCCAGGTTCGATCTCTGGGTCAGGAAGAGCCCCTGGAGAAGGAAATGGCACCCCACTCCAGTACTCTTGCCTGGGAAATCTCATGGACAGAGGAGCCTGGTAGGCTACAGTCCACGGGGTTGCAAAGGGTCGGACACGACTGAGCGACTGCTTTACTTTACTTTAGTTCTATAAAACCTCAAAAGATATTGCTACCTGTATCCCTTAAGATGGCATCAGGACCCTGCCCAAAGGTTGCATTATTGTTTGTTGGGTATTCTTTCCTTGTCTCTGTATCCCTCTCCCTTCTCTAATCAGTGACTCTTTGAATCTGTCCTTTGGAACTCAGGGAAGTTCATGGAAGCTGGAGGCTGTTCCCTACAAACAAGGAACAGTGGACATGGAAAGGCTTTGGCCCAGGAGCCCCACAGGGTCTTGCTTGGTTTCACATGTAATTCATATAAGCCTAATGAACACTGGCTATTGGTATTCCCACTTTCCCAAGTGACATAAATGAGGTCCAGAGAAGGAAAGAGGCACGTACTATATCACACAGCAGACCAGAGGCAGAACGAGGCCTAGTGCCCAGGGCTCTTGTCTCAGTGCAACACTGTCTCCTGGCACCACTCCAAGTTGCTTACATAAACATAAAGCACTTCTGGAAAGATACACAAGAAATGAACGACAGTGGTTACCTATGGGCGGGTGGAGACTGGAGGATGGGAGTCAGAGTGGGAAATTTTATTTTCACTTTAAAAATTTCAAACCATCTATTATTAACACAAAACTGGGAAACAAGTTAAATAAATGAGCTTAATGCCTTTCTCATGGCAGAGATCAAATAAGATAAGAAAAGCAGAAGTCTTTTCTACGTGAAAGTAATAGCCAGATATAAAGGGGTACTCCTAGTAATTACAGTGCTTTTTAATAAAGGCAAACTTTGCTGTGGATTTGTGGGATGAATTGTACAAAAGGGCACACATTTCAGGACATACATTAGCCAAGGCCTCCTCTATAGAGACAGAATAGGTTTCCTTGGCCACAGGGGAAGCCACCTTGGAGTGCAGTGGAAATTTCCACCTTGCAAGTCAAAGGCCTCTCCTCCTACTGGCTCTCCAACACCCAACACTTAGCATCCAGGCCCCCAGTTGGACAACTCTTCTGGAAAACATGATTAAGGCTGAAGAAACTGGGGGTTTTATTGGGGATGACAGTGAGGGCCACAGTTTGTTTTTCAAGGGAGGGAACTAAGTCCCAGAAATAGCTGAGCCCGAGCTGGCAGGCGGCTGGCAAAGAGCAGGAGGCTCCAGGGCAACGCTCCCAGGCCATGTTGACTTTGGACGGGCTGCCTGAGCATTGTAAACAATTGCAGAAATGATTTCCTACCCTGGCAAAAGTCTTGTTTGGACAAGGGGTCTCCCCCCTCTTTCTTTAAAAGGCAGTTTTATCATTTGTTTGCAAAAATGCTCAAACCCCTCTTTCTTTTCTTGTTCCCTCTGTGGCTCTGGTCTCCCCCAGAGCCAGATGAAAAATCTTTGTGTTTCTTTAATGTTAACCAAACCCCCACTCCTCCTTTTTTAAACTGTTCCAGGTCTGTTGGACAAATACTCCCCAGCAACAGGACTTACAAGGGTCTGTTAAAGATTTTGTTAGGCTGGAGTCTTTAGCCAGAGTGACTTAAAAAAAAATTTTTTTTTCTCCTTGTTTATTACATTTTAAACTTCTAGCACAATAAAATCTGCACACAAGGACTGGGAAAGCAATAAAAATGCAACTCATAATGTCTTGGCCTGAACTAGCAAATGCTCCATCTAGACACTGATACAAGAGATGTGGTCTCACCCACCCTCCCGAGATGTCAGACTAGGAAATAAACGGGTCGTCTATAGGAAAAAAGCAGAGGACAGAGTTGTGAGCTCTGGGCTGCTGGCAAGGGTGGGGCTTCTGAGAGGCTGGGCCATGGGCTGCACACTCTGAAAAGCAGCCAGAATACAAAGTAGTGCAGAAAGGAATACTGTGTTCTTGACCACCCAGGGACGAGGGCAACCACAGACCAGATGAAAAGCCTGATATGGTAACCTACATACTTGCCTGTCACCCAGCTCTAAAACGAGAAGAAGAAAGGATGAAGAGAAAGAATAGCGAGGGGCAGGAGTGGGGGATGGCAGAAGGGAAGGAGAGAAGAGAAAGCGGACAGAACACGTGGAAGGAAGAGGGGGCACTGGCTGTCAGGAGTGGTGGAAACAGAGCCGTCCTCGCGCTGGATGACGGAGGAGGGTTAGTGAGGGATGATGGACAAAGTGTGAGCAGGAGTTGAGGGAAGCCAAAGGGAAATGTGCTTCACCCGGGGGCCTGCAACAACGGGAAAGCTGTTCCCAGGCCCAGGCTGGACACCTCTCCTCCAAGGACAGCACAGTGACATTCTTATCATTCACTCTATTGTCAGGAAACCTCTCACTCTATTTGAAGACATGATAAAAACAACCCAAAAGATGAATATAAATTAAGAACTTACAAACAGAATCACTTTGCCATACACCTGAAACTAACACAACATTGTAAATCAACTATACTTCAAAAAAAAAAAAAATGTTTTTCCATGTAAAGAAAAAAGAAAAGAACTTACATAGAGGGAAATGAGATATGAAAAGACTGGTGGTGGGCATTAAACCTATTTAAAGATATAATTAAGCATATGTAGCTATAATGATTTTATTTACCAAGAAAATAATGTTATGGTTGTAGTTATTATGAATAGCAACAAAAAAAGCCCTACAAAATGTTGTTGTTGCTAATAAGTTATGGGAGGAAAGAATCTCAAATTGTCATTTAAAAAAAAGATGGGAGGGAATCAAAGGAAAAGAGATTGGTGTTTGTTTGTTTGTTTATATGTATCTTGGTAAAATATGCATAAATAAAATTTTCCATTTTAGCCATGTAATAATATATACAAGTCTGCGGCATTAAGTACATCCACATTGTTGTACAACCTATCACCATCATCCATCTCAAGAACTTTTTTTCATCTTCCCAGCTGAAACTTTGTACCCAATAAATACTAACTCACCATCCCTCTTCCTCCAGCCCCTGGCAACTACCGCCCTACTTTCTGTCTCTATGTACTTGACTGCTTTAGGAATCTTGTATGAGGAATCCTACAGTGTTTTGTCTTTTGTGACTGGCTTCTTAGTTCACTAAGCACATCTCCTAGGCTCACCCATGTTGTACCATGTGTCAGAATTCCCTTCATTTTTAAGGCTGAATAACATTCAAATCCCACATTTTGTACGTCCACTCCTCTGTTGGTCACTCAGGCTGCTTCTGCTTTTGGGTTATTGTGAATAATGCTGCTATGAATATGGTTGTACAAACATATGTCTGAGTTTCTACTTTCACTTCTATACTCAGAAGTGAAATTGCTGGGTCATATGGGTAATTCTTTGTTTCATTTTTTGAAGAATTGCCATACAACTTTCCAAAGCAGCTGCAAGGAATACTGTTTAAATCACCATGTTCTTATTTTTCTTAGGAGAATGTAGATGATATTGTTTCTCTTCTGAAGATAAAAAATTGAAAAATACTGATTAAACATATTATTTAAAATTATAGAGGTAGCCACCAGTAGAACTAAAAATGTTCTGAATACCTTCCAAATTGCCAGAAAGCAACAAACAAAAACAGACCGCACAGAAGCATAAAAGCAGAGAACACAAAATAGGACAGAAGTAGACTAAACCTTTCTGTTACAGGGAGAATAAAACTAATAAAAACGTGAGTTTTTAAAAGAAAGTGAAAGATAGCTATATGTTATCAATGAGAGATATGCCTAAAACAAAAAAGCCCAGGAAGGCTGATATTAACGGGGGGAGAAACATTGCATGTGAATACAAACGAAAAGTAGGCAAGCATTCTGTTAATAATAACGGGCTGAATTTACACTAAGGAGTGCTATAATAGATAACAACATTGAAAACCAAAGTAAAAATATAACAATTAAAAGGACTAATTTACAGATTATGATACTGAAATAAGTACAAAAATAAAAGTATAATAAGGTGCTTTACCTCACCTCTCTCAGATCTTGACGAATCAGACAGACAAAAAAATAAGTTGAGATTTAGAGATTTTTAATAATATATTTAATAAAATTGATGACAGATCACTAACTAGCAGGTTAAATAGGAAAATAGAGCATATATATAGATATATATATACCCTGAATATTGAGACCATATCTTATTTTCATGCCCTCATGAAACTTGTATAAGCTGATGGTACAATAGGCCATAAACAAAACGATTTACAAAAAGCCAGAAATAGAATCAGTCGTATTTTCTGTCTATAGTACACCAAAAGTGAGCAATGAATAATAAAAATAGAATAAAAATTAGGAAACAGTCTCTAAATACCTTCTGAGTCAAAGAGGAAATCAAAACCAGTGACTACTGAAAATCCTAAAAACAAGAAAACACCGCATGTAAAAAAAAGAAAATCCATGACCTTGAAAACATGCTAAGCGACAGAAGCCAGACACGAAAGGCCTCGATGTTGAATGATTCCATTCATGTGAAGTGTCCAGAACAGGCACATCCACAGAGACAGAGAGCAGACGAATGGTTGCCAGGAGCTGGGTGGAGAGCAGGTGGAGAGTGACTGGTGATGGATGCGGTTCCTTCTGAGGTGATGAAAACATAACTAGGTGGGATTGGGAAGTGGTGACGGCTGAAACTAGGTAACTAACCTGGAACCAGGTAAGTGGTGATGACTGAACAACACTGAAAATGCAGTAAAGGCCACTGACTTGTACACTTCAAAAATGGTTTAGCTTATAGACTTCATGTTAATATGTATTTTTAACCACAAGTTTAAAAAAAATCTATGAAAAGAGGGATTTATGTTTCCATTAATGGATAAACTGGCTACACAGGCCAAACTGATAAATTACAAAATCTTGACAGAATATGAAAAGCATCTAATTGCAGGACTGAAGATCTAAACAAGACAACGAAAACGGAGTGGGTCAAAATTCAGAAAAAGAAAACCAAGAGTGGTAAGCTGAGAGTTTGGCATCGCCTTGCCCCATTGGGCATCAGATGAGTCCAGGAAAGGAATTTGAGGGGCTGAGAAGCTGAGTAGAGTCTTTGCCAGCCTTTGGGGAATGGAATAAAAATTGGAATCTGCTCTGACACCAACTGGTACCCAGAAATGCAGTTATGATGGTGACCACCTGGAGTTAGCAGCAAACGCCACAGGTGTCAGAGCAGGGCCAGCTCCAAAAACACTGTCCTCACTTCAGACACCAGCCACACCTGGGGGAGTCCTCAGTCCACCTGCACTTCTGCCCAGCTGGCAATAAATTCGAGGGTTCCCACAATTCCCTCGGTTCAATGTCTCACTAGAATGATTCATAGAACTCGGGAAAGCACAATACTTATTGCTGTTTTACTGTAAAGGAGGAGCCAAATGAAGAGAGAGACATAGGCAGGGTTTGGGAAGTCCCCAAACGATGCTTTGTGCCCTCTGCCCTGGAATCGGGGATACCAGCCTCCTGGCACACAGATGTGCTCGGCAACCAGGAAGCTCCGCAGAGCTCAGTGTCTCAGTTTTTGTTGGGGTGTCATTACATTTGTTGCTTTGTTGCTTAGTTGCTAAGTCATGTCCTGACGTTTGCAAACCCATGGACTGTACCCGCCAGGCTCCTCTGTCCATGGCATTTCCCAAGCAAGGATAATGGTTGCCATTTCCTCCTCTGGGGGATCTTCCCAACCCAGGGGTTGAACCAGCATCTTCTGTATTGGCAGGTGGATTCTTTACCACTGAGTCACCTGGGAAGCTGGTTATTACATAGGCAAGCTTGATTAAATCACTGGCCACATGACTGAACTCAATCTCCATGCCCCATCCCCTCCCTGGAGGTTGAGAGGTCAGGCTAATATCACAAGCTCAACCAGTCCCTAACCTGAGGCTATCTAAAGGCTCACCCTGAGTCATCTTATTAGCATAAACTCAGATGTGATCCAACAGCTCATGAATTACAAAGACACTCTGATCTCTAGGGAAATTCCAAGGGTTTTAGAAGCTCTGTGCCAGGAACTCTGAACAAAGACCAGATAAATTCTTTCTTATAAACACAGGCCACCACCCCTCATCCCCTCACCTCCACTCCCATCCCACTCCACCCTATCTCTGGTCATAGTTCTCACTTAACAAAACAATCAATCCTATCTGAGCAGCCACATTTGGTGTAACATTTATACAATATACACATCAATATTCCAACAGGAATATGCCTAGCCCTTGGGAAAGCCAGTGGGGGGTGGGGAGGCTTTTAACTCAATTTCCCAACATATTTGACCATCAGTATCATTATTAAAATCTCACCAACAATGCCAATTTTACATCATTATCACACTGTAGTAGATGTAACCTGAAAAATAAGAGTAAAAAAGATTCTGGCACATTACTAGAATCTCCTAGCATCTGACCAAAATGTGTCCCAGGGCAAGATCACTCAGGCTTTCGGATTTCTATGTGATCTTGTCAAAAGCAGGAATGGTCCCAGAAATACATGGTGTCACCTTTTCAGTATCTGGTATAATTGTGCTAAGAAACAATATCATCTCTTGTTATTGAAACCAAGCAAGACCCTGTAATCCTCTCAGGTACAAACCCTTTCTGTGTCCTTTATTTCTTGCTTGTAAGAAATAGGCTTCATTTATTTATGGCAACCCACTCCAGTACTCTTGCCTTGAAAATCCCATGGATGGAGGAGCTTGGTGCAGGCTACTGTCCATGGGGTCACAAAGAGTCGGGCAACGACTGAGCGACTTCACTATTGTCTCACTATAGCCTTCGAGATCTTCCCAGAGTTCCTAAGGGCAGGTTCAAATAGTTGCTAATCAGGGAAGGGAGGGAATGCAGAGACGAGGGAGGAGTAGTCAAGAAATGTAGTGCAGTCTTGGGGCAGGGTCCTGGTTCCTCCTCAAGGAAAATACATAACAATATCTTTGAGTTCTGCAGGAGCTATGGCACCCACCCAGATGGAAGGTAGTAACTTTAGGTTGAGCACAAGATTCCTGGAGCATCACCCTGTTACCTTATCACCAACCAATCAGAAGAAAGTCACACACCCTGCAGCCTTCACACCAAGTTTTGCTTATAAAACATCTCCCCCAAAACCGTTGGGGAATTCAGGATTTTTGAGCAAGAGTCACCCATTCTCCTTGGTTGGCCCTGGAATAAACCTTTCTCTGCTTCAAACTCTAACATTTTGGTTTGCTTAGTCTCACTGTACATTAACAGGCACATAAACTTGCATTCAATAACAGCGTGTCTGTTCCCGTTCTTTTACAGTACTTTGAGTATTTGCAACTACAGCTGGGTGATCAAAGCCCAGCCCAGAGTAAGTGTTGTTGTTAGAACCCATCTGTAGACTTCCAGTGCTACCAGTATCAGTCCCATTTGCCTTCCTTCCAAGGAATCTTCCCCATATGAAACCGAGCAGGATCCTGTGGGGTTCCTGGGCACAGAATTCTCTGTCCCCTGCTTGTTTGAAGGGAACAGACTCCAGCCTCCATGATCTTCCCTGATTCCAAAGGACAGTTTCCAACAGTTGCCAGTAGGGGAAGGGAGGAGATGCAAAGATAAGGAAGGAGCAGCCAAGAAACCACCTGAGCAAGATTAAAGGAGTCAGAGAAGCTCATCAAGATTAGACCACCTGAGCTGAGATTCAAGGAATGCAGGCCCTGCATACACACCCTAATTTTGTCAGCAACCCCATCCTTGAACTAGAGATGAGTACTGTTGAAAGGAGATTTTATTACTTACATTTCCAGAGGGGAGGGGACTTGTTATGCCATACGGGGCCACTAGGAGAAGCACCAGGGTTGATCAGGAGATAGTGGAAAGTGGAAGTCGCTCAGTTGTGTCCAGCATTTTGCGACCCCATGGACTGTATAATCCATGGAATTCTCCAGGCCAGAATACTGGAGTGTGTAGCCTTTCCCTTCTCTAGTAGTCTGACACTTGATGCTGGGATATTTCAGGGAAAATATTCGTTTGATGTGAGAGAGTGAGATAAAGAGGTGATGATGTAGGGTATGGACTCTGGATCACAAGGGAAATATAAACAACTTTAGCTTAGTTTGGCCCTGCATTAATGGATGCCAAACAGACAAATAAGGACACACAGTTTCATGATCAGAACATCATTGGAGCTAGCAAGTAGATATCCTGGCATGCTCACTTGAGGTGGCTACCTTTGTCCATGAAATAAATGGATATGGGAGCTTCATGAAGGCAGATACCGACTGAATTTAGATATATACTTCTTGTACCCTCTGAGGCATGAAATGCCAGTAAGAACTGTTCTATCTACCAACAAGATAACTAGAGATTGCAGATAGCTATGTGATGCCAAAACACTTGACCTCTGTGCAGTGGTGCCAAATCAGATCTCAGAGACAGAGTTTTGGGTGAAGTAAAAAAGAAGAGCTTTATTGCTTTGCCAGGTAAGGAGCCCCTGCCTTTTGAAATGGGGTGTGTCCCAACCTAGGAGGTTTTGGTGAGAAGTTTTATAGCAATTGGACTTCCCTAGTGGCTCAAAGGAAATGGCAATCCACTCCAGTATTCTTGCCTGGAGAATCCCAGGGACAGGGGAGCCTGGTGGGCTGCCATCTATGGGGTCACACAGAGTCAGACACAACTAAAGCAACTTAGCAGCAGCAGTGGCTCAGATGGTAAAGAGTCTGCCTACAATGAGGGAGACCTGGGTTCGATCTCTGGATTGGGAAGATCCCCTGGAGAAGGAAATGGCAACCCACTCTGGCATTCTTGCTTGGAAAATCCCATGGACCAAGTAGCCTGGTTCAGGTGCCAGACTACTAGAGATAGTCCCAGTGCTCCAAAACTTATTGGAACTTTTCAAACTAGCCATTCCTAAGCTATTTATGTTGCATTTCCCTTGCATTTCCCAAGGGAATAAAGGCTGTGACCTATATATTCCCTTTGCTCCTTTCTATCTCCTGACCAACACTGGTGCTTCTCCTAGTGGCCCTGTATGGCATAACAAGACCCCTTCCCTCAAGAAATCTCCTTTCAACAGTATTCATCTCTAAGTGTCATCCCTCAGTCACCTTTACCGAGCACAAATAAGATGGTCATTAGTTCAGTTCAGTTCAGTTACTCAGTCGTGTCTGACTCTTTGCCACCCCATGGACTGCAGCACACCAGGCCTCCCTGCCCATCAGCAACTCCCGGAGTTCACTCAAACTCATGTCCATTGAGTTGATGATGCCATCCAACCATCTCATCCTCTGTCATCCCCTTCTCCTCCTGCCCTCAATCTTTCCCAGCATCAGGGTCTTTTCCAGTGAGTCAGTTCTTTGCATCAGGTGGCCAAGGTATTGAAGTTTCAGCTTCAGCATCAGTCCTTCCAATGAATATTTAGGACTGATTTCCTTTAGGATGGACTGGTTGGATCTCCTTGCAGTCCAAGGGACTGTCAAGAGTCTTCTCCAACACCACAGTTCAAAAGCATCAATTCTTTGCACTCAGCTTTCTTTATATTCCAACTCTCACATTCATACGTGACTACTGGAAAAACCATAGCTTTGTCTAGATGGACCTTCGTTGGCAAAGTAATGTCTCTGCTTTTTAATAAGCTGTCTAGCTTGGTCATAGCTTTTCTTCCAAGGGGCAAATGTCTTTTAATTTCATGGATGTAGTCACCATCTGCAGTGATTTTGGAGCCCCTCCCTCCCCAAAATCTGTCACTGTTTCCATTGTTTCCCCTTCTATTTCCCATGAAGTGATAGGAAAAGTGAATAACCACAGATGGTCATCAATATGTCCTATTTTAATTGCACCCTTCAAATTCCCAAGATGATTTCCATAGGGCTGTGCCCCATATGGGCATCTCTTTCTTGGGCCCATTTTCCACTGTCCTGCCTAACCATAAGGTTGGGCCATTGACAACTTCCCATAAGTTAGTAAAAGCTCAAACGTGGGGGCAAACAACATGCAATATAGAGCACTGAGCAGATTTATTTTTACCCGTTTCAATCAGAGTATCTTGAAACTTCCATTCATAAACCAAGATGCTTTTTGCTGGTCTATAGGGCACTGTCCATATTCCAGTTCCTCAAATGATTTCAAAGCCAGTCTTAAGGCAAGAGTCTACCTGCTTGACAACCCACTGCGTAACTCATTGTATTCCCTCAAGACTTGATCAAAGAACTAGAAACCACGAAAAGGACAAAGTAGAAATTCTAGATATGAAAAATACCATAATTGACAAATAAAAACTCAATGTATGGAATTAATGGTAGGATTAAACAAACCTAAGGAGAAAATTAATGTACCTAATAAACAGAACTGAAGAAATGTCCAGATTGCATGAAGAGTCAAAAGTCAATAAAATGTGGAAGTGAAAGGAGCAACTCATTAAGAAGGCCTAATATATGCAGAGTGGAGCTCCATGCGTGACAGTGTGAGTCACTCATTTGTGTCTGACTCTTTGTGAGCCCATACACTGTAGCCTGCCAGGCTCCTCTGTCCATGAGATTCTCCAGGCAAAAATACTGGAGTGGGTAGCCATTTCCTTCTCTAGGATATCTTCCCAACCCAGGGAATGAACCCAGGCTTCCTGTATTGCAGGCAGATTTTTTACCATCTGAGCCACCAGGGAGAAATGAGGCAGAAACATTACTGGAAGAGATAATGGCCGAGAATTTTCCAAATTGATTAAAGATATCAAGTCACAGATATAAGACTTCCTACCAACTCCCAAAGAGGATTCAAACAAAGAAAACCACATCTAGACAAATCATACACTCAAGCACAAAGAAAATCTTAAAAGAGAGAATAAACAGATTCCATTCAAAGAAGCAATAATTATGACATTAAATCTTAACAAAAAAATGAAGTCTAAAATACAATGTGGTGATACCATCAGAGTACTAAAATACTACACCCAGCAGAAACACTCTTCAAGATTGAAGATGAAATAAAAAAAGACTTTCAGACAAATAAAAACCAAGAGAATTCACATAGATTTGACTCAAAGTAAACATTAAAGGGTGTTCATTAGGCAGATGGAAAAGGTATCAGATGGAAGTACAGAGACACAGGAAGAAATAAAGAACAACAAAATAAGCATGTCTATAGATAAATCTAGTTGACTATTGATTGTCAAAAACAATAATAATGTCTTATGAGGTTTGAAATACATATGGAACTAAAATGCATTTTAAAAAATCATATATAAGTTGGGAATGATGATAAATGGAGTTAAAGTATTTTAAATTCCTTACAATATCTAGGAAGAAGGCAAAACTACCTGGTAATATTAGATTTTGATAAACCAGAGTTTCATTTATAATAACTGAAGTAACCACCAATAGAATAATTTAAAAGTGTTTAATTTTCAAGCTAATAGAAGATGGAAATAGAATGATAAAATATATCAATCCTAACAAAGACAAATAAACCAATAAACAGAATTCAATTCATACTTATTAAATCACCTAATTTATAGCAAAAGTAACACTGTGGTACATTAGAGAAAGAAAACTCTTTTAATATTTGGTCCTGTGCTAACTGGATGCTCAAATGGAAAAAAGAGTGTTGGTCCCCATCTTACATCACACATGAAAAATAACCACAACAGACTCCAGATCAAAATATGAATTTCAAAAAAACAAAAGAGCTTTTAGATGAAAACATCGAGAGAGCATCTTCACAACCTTGTAGCATACAAAGACTTTTAAAATGGGATCAAAATACTAGGCTAACTACATAAAGAAAATTATAAATTGGACTGTATTCAGAATAAAGGTATTTGCTAGTAGAAAGAGAGTAAGATGGCAAGCTATAGTATGTAAGAAGATATTTTCAATAACAAAGGATGTATTCATTTGGTCAAAATATATTTAAAATCCCTACAAATCAATAACAAAATGACAAAATGAACATGCACTTCACAATAAATTATATTCTAACAGCCAATAAACTCAGAAAAGGTACTCAACTTCATTAGTAATGACAGAAATACAAACTAAAATCATAAGATTGTTCCACACTACCTCCAGAAGTGACTGAAGAAAAAAAGAAAAGAAAAAAATCAAATAATACCAAATGTTGACAAAGCTGTAGGTAAAACAAACAGAACTGCTGGAAAGAGTGTAAGTTAATCTATGGGAAAATTGTTTGGCAGTATCTAGTAAAGCTGAAAATAAGAATACTTATGAACCTAGCAATTCTTAGGTATACCCAGCAGAAATGGTGATGTTTACCCAAAAGACATAGAATGCTCATAGAAACACTATTCATAATAACCTCAAGTTAGAAACTAGCCAAAAGTCCATTAACAGTAGTGGAGGTAAATAAAACATAGTACATTCTCACAAAAAATTTCTATATAGCAATGAAAATGAACCAGCATGCAACAATATTATCATGGACCAAATTGCATTCCTCCCAAATTCATACGCTGACACCCTAATCCTCAAAGAAACTTATTTGGACACTGGGCCTTTAAGGAGGAATTAAGGTTAAATGAGGTCATAAGGGTAGGGCCCTAATCCAATAGGACTGGTGTCCTTATAAGAAAAAGAGATGCCGAGGATGCACATGAACAGAGAAAGGGCCCTGTGAGGACACCAGGAGAAAGCATCCCCTGGAAAGACAAAGTGTGAGAGATCAGGCAAAAGCAAAACTGATCAGGGACTTCCAGCTTCCAGAACTGTGAGAAAATACATTTCTGTTGCTTAAGCCACCCAGTCTGGCAGCCCTAGCAGACTTACACAGTATGGGTATACCACATTTTGTTTTCCCATTTATCAGTTGGGTTGTTTCCATTCAGGGGCTACTATGACTAATGCTGCTATGAACATTCACGTACAATTTTTTGTGTGAACATATGTTTCCATTTCTCTTGGGTGTATTTAGAAGTGGTGTTCTGTGTCATATGGTAACTGTATGTTTCAATAAGCACACACACACATATATATATTTTGTGTGTGTGTGTCGGGGGGAGGGGTTGCAGTGGGTCTTCGCTGCTATGTGAGGCTTTCTCTAGCTGTGGTGAGCAGGGCTACTCTTCCTTGTGGGGTCCAGGCTTCTCATGGTGGTGGCTTCTTTCATTGCCGAGCACAGGCTCTGAGCACATGGGGCTGCAGTAGTAGTGGCTAAGTCACTTCAGTCGTGTCCGACTCTGTGTGACTCCATAGATGGCAGCCCACCAAGCTCCCCCGTCCCTGGGATTCTCCAGGCAAGAACACGACTGGGCTGCCATTTCCTCCTCCAATGCATGTAAGTGAAAGTGAAAGTGAAGTCGCTCAGTGGTGTCTGACTCTTAGTGACCCCAAGGACTGCAGCCTACCAGGCTCCTCCATCCATGGGATTTTCCAGGCAAGAGTGCTGGAGTGGGGTGCCATTGCCCTCTCCGAGTAGTAGTGATACATGGGCTCAATAATTGTGGCCCAAGGGCTTTAGAGCACAAGCTCTGCAGCATGAGGGGTCTCCCCAAACTAGTGATCGAATTCGTGTCCCCTGCATTGGCAGGTGCATTCTTAACCACTGAACAACCAGGGAAGTCTGTCAACAAATTATATTTTTTAAAGTATAAAGGAATCCATAAAGATAAGAGCAGAAATTAATGCAACAGAAGACAAGTTACAACAAAAGATTGATTAAAATCAAAGGACTATTCTGTGAAAACATTAATAAAGTATAAAAGCCCCTAGGAAAATTGATAAAGAAAAAAAAGAAGACATGAATTACCAATATTAGCCATTTTCAAGAGGGACATTGCTACAGATTCTATAAACATTATAAAGTTACAACTTCATGCCTTCAAATAAACTAAAAGATTTAAGGGAGTTGAGAAAGTTTCTAGAAAATTAAAACTTACAAAAACCAACAAAAGCAGGAATAGAAAATCTGAATAATATTATATATATTAAAGAAATTTAACTTATGATTTAAATCTTCCAACAAAGAAAATTCCAATCCCAGATGGCTTAACTGGCAAATTCTAATAAATATTTAAGAAAGAAAAATACCACGATTATACAAACTCTTCCAAATATAGAAAAGAGGAAACATACCCAAACTTAAATTCTGCGATCAGCATAACCTTGTTACTAAAACAAGGATAATAAATGAAAGGAACAGTTTAAGCAAATCTCACTAATGAACACAGGTGCAAAAACCTCTAAACAAAATAACAGAAAAATAACTCAATAACATATACAAAAGATTATATATCGTGAAAGTTTGTGTTAGTCTAAGAATGCAAGTTTGATATAAATTTGAAAATTAATGATTCAGTTCAGTTCAGTTCAGTTCAGTCACTCAGTCGTGTCCGACTCTTTGCGACCCCATAAATCGCAGCACGCCAGGCCTCCCTGTCCATCACCAACTCCTGGAGTTCACTCAGACTCATGTCCATCGAGTCAGTGATGTAATCCAGCCATCTCATCCTCTGTCGTCCCCTTCTCCTCCTGCCCCCAATCCCTCCCAGAATCAGAGTCTTTTCCAACGAGTCAACTCTTCGCATGAGGTGGCCAAAGTACTGGAGTTTC